>NC_062558.1:51461538-51765615 GCF_016906955.1 Phacochoerus africanus | reverse complement strand
GCCAGCCTGGGTCCAAGAAGCAGAAAATTACCCCCCACCACCCCATGCTGTGTCAGATGCTGCCCTGAAGAACTTCATGCTGCTGCAGGAGATGGAGCCCCTTTCTCCACCTGGTCTGGAGGTCCAAGCCTGGACTGCTGGGCCATGGGTCTGGCTTGGGGATCCGCCAGTCGGGAAGGCTGACCACAGAAGGAAGTGGTGCCAGAGGCTGGGCAGCCCTCTCGGGCACTCTGTGTTCTGAGACTGGCTCTTCCCCGTAGTCCTAAGGCCACCTGAGCCCACACTATCCTGAAACACCGTCCTAGGCCTGGGGGCTTCACAGCAGACCCTCCTCGGGCCACCGACCTTGGCCCACAAGAGTCAGTGCTGAGGTGCTGTTAACTCCAGGGCCAGACTGGGGGCTGCAGGGCCCAGGGGCTCCAGCTCAAGCCGGATGCCATCGGAGATGTCATTCCAGAGTCTGCATGGCAGGAAGCCGCAAGTACCATTTCATCACAAATGCTTGATAATTGGAGAACCAGAGAGGCAGCTGTGTGTTTGAAAACTGAGACTCGAGCCCTCGACATTAAGAGCAGAACATCCATCAGCCTCACCACCCATTGCTGCAGAACACAGAAAGCCCAAGTGCCAGGCAGCAAAAAGGCATGAAACAGAAGGGTGAAATAGGCCAGACACAAAAGGACAAATGCTGCGTGATTCCACTTATATGAGGGCCGTGGAGCTGCCAGATTCGTGGAGACAGAAAGTAGGATGGAGGTTGCCAGGGGCTGGGGGAGGGGTGGGGACTCAGGGTTTAATGGGAACAGAGTTTCAGTTTGGGAAGATGAAATGTTCTGGAGGTGACGGTGGTGACAGTTGCACAACAATGTGAATGTCCTAATGCTGCTGAGCTGTGCACTTAAAAATGGCTAGAATGGTAAACTTTGTGTTATGTGTATTTTACCATTTTAAAGAAAAAAGGAATCGCCTCCCTCCAAAAAACCCCTTACGTTATAAGTCTATATGCTATTAACTTGTTTAAAATATGTAAAAATAGTTCTGTGCTTCGCCCTAGGTTTACTGAGCCGGACCACCTGCAGAGAGAATGTCCTGGTTAAGCAGCCCTCAGCTCAATACCCGGGTCATTTCCTTTGTAAGGGAGGAGAGTGCAAACAGGGCCCGTGGAACTGGAGACTGAAGCAGACTTGGCACCACGGCCCACAGTGTCTTCCTGGAAGGAACCAGGCCATGGAATGCCATCCCACGGCCTCAGCCGAGGTGGGCCAGGACCCTACGTGGTCTTGTGTCGGGGGGAGACACACATGGCTTCATCCTGAGGGGCCTCTTCGAGCTGCGCCTGTGCTGGGCTCCAGGACACAGCAGCTGATGGGGCAGATGGGATGTACTCAAGGGGACACAGATGGGGCCAAGAAGCAGAAAATGCCCAATGTCATAGGGGTTCCCTCCAGAGGGGACGGCTCCTCCTTCTCAGACTTTTAAAATTTCCCCAAAAATTTTAAGTCACAAGAACCATAAACCACATAAAGCTAGGCCAGCTGGCTGCCAGGAGGGACCAGGCCTGAAACAGGGGCCAGCCCTCTTGAGCCCTGCCCACCCCAGGCAGGTTGCTGACACTCAGAGACTCTACGCTGACAGGCCTGGGTGGCTCAGCAGGATAGGTGGCCAGAGTGGGCACTGGGGTCCCAGCAGATGGTGACCTGGGCCTCCAGCACCTGCTGGGCTCCCCCACCCCTGCCCTGGGCATTCCCAGCAGGCATGTGCTAACCATGTCTTTTGTTTTCTGCATTCCGATGCTTTGTCATCCTGGCTTCTTGCCAACCCTAGAGGGATCACCCTCTGCCCAGGGCTAGCCAGTGCCCCAGCACTGGGAGACCGCAAGCCACTCCTGGTTTGCACATTTCATACACAAACAAGCCAGTCCAGAGCCCACACCCACCTCACTCTCCCTTTCCTGCCTCCTGACCACCCCGCAGCTTCCCAAGTGGTTCCGGGCTGGCATGCCCCTTCCTCTTGAAATCCTGCAGGGCGTTGTCTGCTGGCTTTCCACACCTGTACAGTATTGATGATGGTGACCTCATGAGGCAGTGGAGGGTCCCAAGGTCCCACCAGCCAGGTGCAGGGGCATAGCTGCCTCTCAGGGCAGACCTGGGTGCAGAGTGTGGGAGCTCCCCCAGGATGGCACAGATACCAGTGGGGCATTGGGTGCTGGAGGTGCCCAGAGTGCTGCTGGGCTGGGGCATCTATGCAGGAGGGGGTGGAGGCCATGCTGGGCCCTGGCCCCCAAGCACCCTGTTGGGTCTGATCCTCTAGTCATGCCTGGGCATGTCTGTCAGGCACAGATGGGCACCAAGGATGAGGGGACTGAGTAGAGGGATTACCAGCAAACTACACAACATGGATTCCCTGGGGGCCTCCTCATCCTGGGCTTGATGGGAGGCAAAATCTGTCTCCACTCTGGTGGGGAGAGCGGGGATGCAGCCGAGTCTAACCAGAGTCCACCAGAAAGCCAGTCATCAGAGAAGCAAAGGTGATGGAGGCTCGGACCCTGGGCACTCAGAGGGGCCTGGGGCTTGAGGGCCGGGGGAGTAGTCTGGGCGCAGAGTGGGGAGGGGCAGGTATGGATGTTCCCCCCTCACCCCCAGGCTGCTAGGTGGGAGCACATGTTTGACAGCAGGGGACTCTGCACCAGTCTGGCAGGCCTGCGCCCCAGGGGAGGATGTGGGGGGGCCCCAGGGCCCAGGGTCAGAGAGGGGGTGGGGCCAGAGCTGGGGTGGAAAGGAGGCCAGTGAGTGAGTGGGCAGGAGAGGCCAAGGGACAAGCTGCTCCCTGCAGGTGAAGCTCACTTGGCCCCTGGGAGCCCCTCAGAGCCATGGACCTTGTGGTCAGTCCCTGTGAGGGGTCTTGGGCAGGGGAAGGGCTTCTTCAGAGCGGCCCGCAGTGCAGGGAGACCAACTAGGAGAGTACATCTGGATCCGGGTGTGTCCTCAGGCCTGGTGCACGAGTGAGGCCCCTCTTACTGGCATGCTACCTCAGGAGTGGCTGTGCAGACAAGCAGTGGGGCAGCCCTTGAGTCTGCCGGGTCCATCTCCTGACACAGCTCCTCCTGTGCTGGGGGTCCTCCCCAGGTCTGACACCCCTCCTTGGTGGTACCCCTGTATGCAGGAGGTGGGTGCCCAGCTATGCAGGGGGAAGAACTCCCTCCCACATTCCTGCACCTAAGATGGGGTTTGAAGCGCTGACTGGGATTCTGAATCTTGGCACCTTGGGCTCCCTGCCTCTTCAGAGACCACCTCAGGCATAGGGTGGGCCCCAGCCCAGTCCATCAGCAGGACTGGCTTCCCTGGGCACCGCTGACCAATGTTCCCATCTGGCCTTCCTGCCACCAGCCCTGCCCATCTGTGTGTGAGTGCATGTGTGCCTGTGTGTGCATGTATATACGTGTGCACACATATGCGAGCAGGTGTGTGTGTGCATATACGTGGATGTATATGCCTATGTGAACAGGTGTGTGAGTGCATGTATGTGGAGACATCTGAAACTTGGGGGCTGCTCAGAGGACTGGCCCCTGGAGGGGTTCTGTCCCTGTGTCCTTGTGTTGGAGCATCCTGGGAGGATTCCTAAATGGGCAGAGGCCAAGGTGGTCCCCACACCACAGCCCCCGTCTGTGCTCAGTCCAGGTGCAGGAAGAAGGAGGCCACACCCCAAGTCCAAGCTCAAGGGACAGGTGCAGGCAGAGGCAGCCAGGCCCCAGGAAGCACTGAGCTGCGGCTTCTGTCCCCTGGGGAAGGACAGGCACATCCTGCATCTGAGGGATACTCCACCTGGGAGGAGTGCAGATGGGCATCTTGCCCCCCAGGGAAGGCAACACATCAGGCAGAGGCTAGAAGCTTGGACGGGGGAAAGCTCAGCCCCTGCTCCCTCAGAGATTTACCCATTTAATGGGGGAAACCGAGGATTCAGGAGTCAAGAGCTGCTGTGCAGCCTCAAAGGGGTCCCCATTCTCAGAGAGCCTGCTAGGGCAGAACCCTAGTGAGGTCCTTGGCCCACAGCAGCCCCCCTTCTCTGCGAAGACAAGGGTGGGCCTCATGATGGAAAATCCAGGAACTGCACAACACAGCACCCTGGCAGGTGCCAAGGGACAGGCTGGGAGGGCAACGTGGCCCAGATGCACAGCTGTTTTGGGAGGAGGTGGGATTCACACCCCGCTGCTCCCAGACATGGTTCCATATCGGCATGGACACTCTGGGAACAGGGCCAGCACACCCCCTCAGACTCCAGTCCCCTGTATATGGACAGTTCTGCATCCACCCAATTGCCTGGGGGAAAGCAGGTGCTGCTGTGAGCCCTGAGACCAAACTCTCACCCGAAATGAAGGCCACGTGAGTGTGACTCAGGCTGCCTGAGCACCTCCCATCAGGGCTCTGGCCACACAGCTAGGCCACAGAAAGACAGGAGCCACCGGGCCCAGGCCAGACACACCTCCCCAGCCGACCCACGGCCAGTGCCCCCCAGCCCCAAGCTGCATATACCCTCCCCTCCTTGTCTAGCCTGTGGACACCTCCCAGAGGTCAGCCACAGGGCAGGGTGGAGGCACAGGTCAGCACCCCGCCTGCCCCCTCCCCCAGCCCAGTATCTCCAGCAGGCCAGGCCCCTGGCTCCTGCCACGTCCCCTGTGGGACTCTGTCTGCAATGCCCCCAGGGCTGCAGGGCCAGCAGTGCCCCAGGATGCGTCCCCCCCCCCGCACCAGCATGATGAGGCCAACAGCACCCCATGCTGCCCCAGCACACAGCTTTGATGATGGAAAAGCCGAGTCCTCCTCCTGTTTCCTACAAATCCTCCTCATTTGGTTTGAAAATGGCCAAGTGTGCCTTTTGCCCCTTTCTATCCCTTTCCTTCCAAGTCTCAGGACAGGGTGTCCGGCCCAGGACCTTTGGACGTCAAGCTTGTGGAACTGCTGTTGTGCCTTGTATTCTCCAAATGAACCTCATGCTCTGACAGTCACATATCCCCAGGCAGGTTGGGAGGTGACAGAGAACACCATGTCCCCCCACCCCCGGGGATGCTGCCAGAGTCTACAGGCAACATTTAGTAACAGAACAGAGTCCAGTAATAGCCATGGCAGCAGCGCTGTTGTGAGCCACAGCAAGCCACCTTGGTCACACTTCACAGGAGCCTGGGGACTCTCTACCAGGGTGTGGGGGATCCAAGCCAGGGACACAAGGCTGGCAGGAACAATGCCAGGATTCCGGCCCACCTGGGCTGACCACCCAGCCTGGAGCCATCAGACACCCTACCTGGTGCAAGTGTCCACAGCCATGTCCCTGCCCAGGACCACCCCTGCCATCCCATTGCTCCTTGCTGCCCCAGGCTAGAGCCAGCTCCCTGAGTGGCAGCAATTAGGGCTGTGCTGGCAGAGCAGCCCACCCTCCCAAAGCACCTGACGTGGCAGCAGTTCCCCGGGGGCTGCCGCACTTCGGCTGTGGCTGAGGCGCATGGAATCTGCTTCTCCTGCTGTAAAAATGGAAACATCCCCTACGTGAGACACAAGCTGGCGAGGAGAACGCCACTGTGAAATCTCACAGTGAGAGGGGCGGGCGGCGGCCAGGGGCGCGCCAGGCAAGAAGGCTGCACAGGGAAGCCAGGAGCCTGGTGTGCAGGGGCGAGGCGCAGACCCCCCAGCCAGACAGCTCGCTGAGAGTGGAGGTGCAGCAGGGCCCTCCCTGCCTCAAGCGCCATTTTCCAAAAACACCAACGGAGCCAGGCGCTCACGGCTTTCGGCACCTGCTGAGAGCTGCTGGAGTAGCTGTGGTGGAGGTGGGCGTGCGAGCGCAGGCGAGCGTGGGGAGTGCTTCAATCTGGAGATAGTGCACCCACCAGAGCCCAGATCCCAAGCCTCCCAGGAGTCCACAGCTCTGCTGACTGGTGGGGAGTGTGGTCAGTGACGGTGTCCAGGCCACGGGGTGAGACCGAGCACTGCGTCAGGCTGTCCTGGCCAGGGCTTCAGAAGCAAACACACAAGCCAAGCACAGGCAGGACCTTGGCCCACATCCCCCAGACACTGTCAGGCTAGCGTGGGGATACCCTGATGATCCCACCTGGCAGCACAGCCCCTGGGCTTGGAGTCACCACCTTCCTGCCCAGGACCCTACTTCCCAGCCCCCGGGGACTGCTCACCCGCAGGCTTGGCACCTCAGTGGGGCTGAGATCTTAACCAGTGCCTGCAAACACCCACTGGCTCGCAGAGCCGTGTTGTGTGTGTGAAACGCCCCTGCCTGGCGTGCCGCTCTAGCCCCTGGTTTCACAGCAAACTCAGCTCAGTGCCTGTTTGCTCTGCAGAGGGTGGACACGGGCTGGCAGAGGCCAAAATCCCAAGGACAGTCCTAGGGCTTCAGCCCCTGGGGGGCTGGATGTGAAAGGGGGCCTCCGTTTGCCCACTGGGGACAGAGAAGTTGGTGACTACCCCTTGGGGGTGTGGCCGCGTGTCCACAGCAGGCCTGCCTGGTGGGTACTTCCCTGAGAGGTGCTGGTTATCAGGAGCCAAGTGGACAGCAGGGGTGTGTCCTCCAGCCCTGTCGCCTTTTTCCAACTCTAGTCTGGTAATGACCACCTGTCTGAAGGCCCCTGGCATCCTGGGCACATCACCAGTGTCGCAAATAGGACATTTCAGCCTTAGGACAGCCGGGCTTGGCCATCCCATGTCTGGGGTGGGGCTGTACATATATGGACCCCTTTCCTGAGGGCACTGCAGGTCTCAGGACTGCATAGCCAGGGAGACACAGCAGACAGCCCCCATCACCAGAAGGTCTGGGGTAACCAGGAGGGCCCTGCCCAGGCGGATGGGATCTGAGTTTGGGGAGAGGCTTGTTGGGGTGGGGAGTGAGGAGGGGGTTACAGGCCTTGTCATCGCAGTGACAGTGTGAGAGCTGCAGCCACAGACCACACAGCCCTCTGTGAATTTCCCTCCCAGTCTGATGTGATTTTGAGGGTGACGGCAGCTGTGAGGGTGGCAGACGTTGTCAAGGAGGGGTGGGCCTGCCAGGCCAGCTCCTTCAAGTACCAGGCCTCAGCCCTGAACACAGCTGAGGCCCAACTGGGGGGGTTTCCTCCTCAGCAGTGGGGGGCAGCCCAGCCCCTCCAGGTACCAGGCAGGAGCCCCAAGGCAGTGGGGAAGGCATGGGGAGGGGTCTGGGGGAGGACATGCTGAAGGTTGATGTCATCACCAGGCCCTCCAGGGTCTGCAGCCTGGGTGTTTGGTTTAATCAGTGAGTGGGGGCTTTGCTGCTTCATGGCAACTACAACCCACTCTGCCAGTCAGGTTTCTAAATGCAGGGGAAAACTGAGGCTCAGGCAGACACTTGACATGCCCCAGGATTCCCCAGCCAGATGCTCAGAGATCTGGAGTCCAGCCACCACCCCAGGCTGGCTTAGTCACCAGCAACAGGGTTTTATTTGAGGAGTGGTGTGTACTTCAGGGGTGGGGGTGTGGGGTCCCGTGACGAATTTAACCCTCAGAGTCCCCAAGGTCAATTGTCCTCACACCACCCAGCAGCCCCCAAGCCACAGGGCACTGGAACACCTTTCTCTGAGGCAATCCCTTCCATGCTGGCATGGGCCATGGCAGAGATCAGGCCCAGAGCTGGCTCACCCGCTCTATCTTGGCCAGTCTGAGGTTGAGTCCCAGCCCAGCACCATGCCACCTAGGGCCATGTGAAGTGCCCAGGGGGTGCCAGCCACATTCTCAGGCTCAGGCAGACAGAATGAGGCTGCCCTCCCTAACTCAACCCACACAGGGCACCCCCACCTGCAAAGGGGTGACGGGGGGACAGGGCTGCAAAGAAGAGTGCAGGGGGAGTCCAGCAGGCAGTGGGGCTATGTGGGGGTTCCCCCCTGAGGCGCCACCCACCCAGCCTGGACGTCACTGCTGCTGCCCTGTTTCTGGTGGCCAATGTCACCATCCTCTGCCGCAGGACCAGGCAAAGGCATGAGTCAGTGAGTGAGGGAGTGGTGAGTCACCCACCACCCCCGTTACACCAAGGCCGCCCCAGGCTCAGAGGGGCCTGGTATCCCCGCTCAGCCAGAGGGGAGGGGACTTCACACAGAGCCTGGTCCCACCTCTGCCCCCAGAGCCAGCCCTGCCCAAGAGTTGATGGCCTGATTGAGAGCAGGGGAAAAAGTCAATTCTTCTGGTTCCACTTTAATCCATCAGTTCCATTTCTGAATTTCCTGGGGCCAAGCAGAGACTGGTTGCCAGGTCAGGGCTGCAAGGTAGCAGGGGCTGAACTGGCTTCAGCTCCTCCCACATGGCCCAGGCCCATAGACAGCCAGGGCCACTCCAGCCACTCACCTCAGCTGCAGCTGGAAGGTGGAGGGCCTTGCACAGGTGGGCCTGGAAAGCAGGGGGGAGTAGGCTGGGGGTGCCGAGGCTGCCCCTCCTGTGTGTGACCAGGAACCAAGTCCAGGCCCCCCACAACCCAGTTCAGACTCACTCTGCAGTGGTCCTAGCCTGAGCCCCCATAGGCACAAGACGTTCATACATGGCTCAGCCGAGGCGGTGCACCCCTAGCCCCTCCACTTCTCAGCCCCTTCCTGACCCCCTCCCCTCTGCCCCAGGCCTAGAAGCCACACAGAGGGCCCAGGTCCTGGACAAAAGTCTGAGGGGCAGAGTTGAGTGGCCCAGAGCAGAGAAATTGTCACAAGCAGGGGTGGGAGGGGCCTGGAGTATGACTGTGTGCCCAGGGTATCAGGGCCATGGGGCAGGGAAGGGACCTTCAAAAAGAGAAGCTCCATCCTGATCCCTGTCCAGCCACCAGACCCTGCAGAGGTGCCAAACACAGGTCTGGGCTCTGCACAGATAGCCAGGCTCCCCCAGCTTCCCCCAGCATCCAGGTGGAGCCCCAGACCCTCCCCAGCATAGCCCCGGCCCACCCTGCCTGGTAAACCTCAGCCAGCTGAGCCTCCACTCCATCCCTAGGTACATGCCATGGCTGTGGGGACACAGGAGCCTGGCCAGGCCTTGGCTCCCTCAGCCTGACCCTGTGACATTGTCACATTGTTGGGCCTGGATTAAGCAGGTTGACTCAGCTACCGCACTCAGCGCCTCAGAGGACCGTGCTGGCACCAGGACAGTAGATTAGATGGTAGTCAATATTTGTGGAATTGAATTGAATCTGTCACCTGGGGGCTGTGTGTGTTCTGGTGAGTTTTGTGGTTTCTGCTATAGGCGGGTAACCCAGCGAGAGGGCCCTTGAAGTCCCCAGCTGGAGCCTGACCCAGTGTCCTCTGGGCATAGCCATCTGGGATGGGTGGAGAGGTAGGTCAGCTGGGGTCTCAGGCTGAGGGAGTCTGCCCTGGCCCCACCCCATCTCCTGGATCTCGTTTGTCCGTCAGGAAATGGGGGGCATGGGTCTCCTAGCAGTCAGGCTGCTGGCTGTCATTCAGGGCAAGCAGATGGAGGGACGATGACAGAGGGGCAGTAGCCTGGGGTGGGAGGCCTGCTCTGCCTCAACGGCGCCCTCACTGGTGGCCACTGTGCTGCTAGGTAGTGGGGAGGGGACTTGTGACCACCCAGGCCCCTGCCCCCCCGCCAGGATGTGCCCACTCCAGTTCCCTAGACCCAAACTGGATTGATTTAATTTAGAAAGCGGGAAAGGTACTCACATTTGAGCAAATGCTCAGCAGAACACCCCCTGCCAGGAGAGTGCTGGGCCCGGGAGGGGGACCTGACAGGAAAATGGCTCTAAAACACGTTAATTGAAAATAGGAGTTCCCGTCAAGGCGCAGTGGTTAACGAATCCGACTAGGAACCATGAGGTTGCGTGTTCGATCCCTGGCCTTGCTCAGTGGGTTAACAATCCAGCATTGCCGTGAGCTGTGGTGTACGTCGCAGACGCGTCTCGGATATCCCGTTGCTCTGGCTCTGGCGTAGGCCGGCGTCTACAGCTCCAATTTAATCCCTAGCCTGGGAACCTCCATATGCCACGGGAGTGGCCCAAGAAATGGCAAAAAGACAAAAATAAATAAATAAATAAAACATGTGTTAACTGAAAATAAATTGAAGGGAATAGTCTGGGGGCTGAGGGGAGCAGACACTGTCATCACATGTGGGCAGGACGGCCCCCAGGAGAAGGTGGGGTCCCCTCCCATGCCTCTGACCTTCCAGAGGGCCCAAGACCTGCATGTGGGAAGCAAGATTTGTGCTTTATTATCAGGTCCATCCATCTCAGGCTGGGGGCGGCTGAGGCCCCGCAGGACAGACCCGTCCTGGGCCCTGAACACAGCCTGGCCTGGAGGGGACACTGAGGTAGCTGATCCCACTGTAGCTCCCAAGAGGCCTTTTTGCCTCACCACCCTGGCCAGCCTCCTGCCTTGGATGCCCAGGGAAATAACCCACCCCCCATGCAACCCTCCCAGCCCCAGGCAGCCAGGAGGGACAATGACAAACTTCTACTTAATAAAAACTCAAATAAAAGCCTCCATTGTAAAAAGCCAGGCCGGTTTCGGGAGAGTAAAGTCACCTGGAGACAGGAAGGCGGCCCTGCTCAGGGAGGCTACGCCCAGGCCTCAGCCTGGCCTGGGCTCTGACCCACCGGCCACAGGTCTCGGCAGCAGGGCTCCTGCCCCCAGGGCCTGGTAGTCAAGCTCTGCCACCTCCCCACTGGGCCAGCTCCTTGGGGGCATGCCAATGTTGTGCCAGGGAGGGGTCACCAGGCTGCCAGAGATGGGGGCAGGAAGAGAGAGGACAGCACATGAGGATGAGAACAGAGGTGCGCAGTGGAGAGAGGGGGTGTCCTGGGAAGGAGGCGGAGGCTGCCCAGAAAGAGGTCCTGAAGGGCGCCACAGCCCACTTCCCCAGACCGCCCGCCACTCACTCATGGCTCCCATGGCTGAGAGCAGAGCCAGGGGCCCAGCAGGGACCACTTCTAGCCCATGGTGGAGCAGTAGCCGCCAGGCTGACAGGCTGTAAGTTTGCTGGGGTTGGACCAGGACAACTGGGGCAGGCAGGTCAGACCTTGATCCTCCAAATTGGGGTCCCCAGCCCTCTGGCCACTTTCCCAGCTGTCTGCAGTCAGAGCAACCACCCCTCCCCTCGGACCCAGCCCCAGCTGCCTGGCTGACCCGAGAGCCAGCTCCATCAATTATTTAACTCCTGCCTTTCGGCCTCTCTCTGCTACTACCTCGTAAAGTTGGGAAAGATAAATGTCTTCTTGGCTTGCTTCCACCTGCCGACAGCCTGGGCCTGGCCCCCAAGCCAGCACAGAGCACCCTGGGCGGCCCGCAGGCCCTCTGCTATTAAACCCATAATTCAGCGAGAGGAAGACGCATCACAGGCTGTGACGAAGAGAGTCTGGCTGCCATCATCACTGTGCTCGGCCACAAGGGTGACTTCTCAGAACCCCTTGGTTACAGCAGCTGAGTTTAATCCGTGCCCGGTGGCAGAACGTTCCGGATGAGTCACAGAGCCAGCTCACAGGGTGAGGATCTGGAGGGTTCCTGGGTGGGGCAGCCGAGGAGCAGGGACTGGACCTGCAGAGGCAGGAGGCAAGCAGGGGACAGGGACTTGGGGCAGCAGACTCTGCACACCCAGGGCAGGGGACCAGGGTGGAGAGACCGTGCCTTTCAGGGGCTGTGCCTTTCAGAAGCAGAGCCAGCCCCAGGTGGCAAGCTCCAGATCTGGGGGCCACTTGCCCAGGCCACTGGGGGTGTGGTGGGCTGGGGTGGAGGAGGACTCTCAGCCCAACCTCCAGCCAAACGTGTGTCCTGATGAGAATAGATAGGCAATAAAGTCGGGGGGTTCAGTCAGGTGCCCCCCATTTGGCCAGGACAAGTCTATTGGCTGGGTCCACGACACCCCACCCCTAAGGCCTAGGGGTGTCCCTGTGGGAGACAGAAGATGGGCAAAGGACAGCAGTCCCAAAGTAGCAAGACTGGGTGGCCTAGGAGGGCAGGGACCCTCTCCCCAGGATCTGCTCCTAAACCCCTGGTGCACAGAGCAAGACAGATGTTCCAAGTATCCTGGTGCGTCCAGGCCAGTAACAAAGAGCCGGCATAGCAGAGGAGCCTGGCCCTGCCCAGCCCTGGGGACTTGGGCTGCTGGAGGCACTGCATTCCCAACCCCACCCCCACCCACTGGCCTCCACAGCATAGAGCTGAGGCCCAGGTGACAGAGGCCAGAGGGACCCCAGTCCCCACAATTATTGGTAATGAGTGACAGGCCCCTTGCGGGCCACAAGTCAGAGCTAATGGAGGGTGCTAATGATCTTGGAGAGAACAGGGAGTGACCTGCCCCTCCTCTCTGACCATCAGTCCTCTGGACATGGCTCTGGCCGTGCCCCAGAGCTAAGGGGCTGCTGTACAGGAAGAGGCGGGGGGCCAGGGGCACCCCAAGCTAGTCCCCAGCCCAAAATGGCCACCCTGCCTTGCTAGCTGGCTCCAAAATCAGCTGTCTCACACCCCTGGGGGTGAAGGGCAGGGTCAGCAGGCTGTCCCAGTCCTGTGTCACAGCTGATTAGACACAAGGCCCACCCCCACTCCCCTCCCAGGGCTGCCTTCCCGCCATCAGCTGCCACGAAAGGGAAACCTTCCTCTTCCCTAGCCCAGTGGCTTCCCCAGGCAGCCACCAGGCCCTTGTCCAGTTTTAGGTATGGACTACTTGGTACCCGCCTCTACCACAGCTTCACACCCCTCCCCCCAACCCAGCACACCTGTCCCCTCCCTCCCTTGAGGTCCCAACCTTTGTTAATGTAGCCAGTGCCAGCCTCTAACCACACTGGGTCTCATGGGAGTTTGTAGCCGGATTCTGAGTCTCTTTTTTCTCTGTGACCAGCCAAGCCTGCCTCTGCACCTGACCCTGAATGGTCGGGTTTTGTGGGCAAAGCCAGCTAGTCCACCAAGGTCAGGCCCTGTTCTGCCCCACCATTCTCAGGCCGTGCCCCAAGCCCCCGCCCCATGCCTGGCTTATAACCCCTCTGCAGTGTCCTCAGGAATGCAGCTTCCTTCTGGGGGCCAGTCCACTGTTTGAGCTCCCTCCTTGGAGAGGCCACAGCAGCTGCACCTTCCCTCTCCCTGCCACTCGCCCTCCCCCGCCCCGGTCCCACAATCCTGTGGTCAGCTAGGAGCCTGGGCTGCTCGGGCTGAGCTACGAGGCAGGAGGAGGATGTGCTGATGAGAACCACGCTGCCTCTGCCACTTGGAGGAAAGGGCGGCGGCTCAGGAGACCCTCTGGCCTGGGCAAGGGGGTGCCACCTGCTTCTGCAGCTCATGGGTCAAAGGCCTCCCTCAGAGCCTATGACAAAAGGACTCCAGGAGTCCTTGGTGGGTGGAAGTATTTCTGGAACATTCTGGGAGCGCTTCCTGTGCACCAGACACAGGCTGTGCAAGTCACACAAGTTTCCTCCATGGCTGCTCAGTGTGTATTGCAGGTGCAGAAACTGAGGCCAGCCAGCATCTCACATGTGTGGCAGAGCTGGGATTCTAATCAGGAGGCTCACCCAGCTGTGCCTCCATCTGCAGCAGCAGCAGACAGAGGCAAGGCCACATCCCCAAAAGCCCTGGGTCGTCAAGAAGGTAGGCAGAGGTGGCCACCAGCCAGGGAGCCACACTGCTCTCCCGCCTCAAGCCACGCCTCTCCCTCCATCCAGACCAACATGCAGGGCCAATGGCTGCTCTAGGCAGAGGGAGTTCCACCTTCAATAGCTCCCTGTCCAGCACTCCCAGCTCTACCACCTCCCCCTCCCTCTGCTGCCCTCTCCCACTCCAGATGTCCCAAACACCTGGCATGGGGACAAAGCAGGCCTCCACAGAGCACCGTCTACCCTCTGCCGCCTGGCTGAGCCCGGCCCACTCCACAGCAGTCCTGCCTCCAAGACTTTGCCAGCATCTACAGCTCACTCTGCCACCTCCCTCCAGCCCCGCAGTTTCCCCTGGAAGAGAGGGACCCCATGATGAGAGCAAGGGGCCTGCAGACCAAGCACTGGAGCCACTGAGAGGAGCTGGAGCAAACAGGCAAATATTGACTGAATGCCCCCGGGGGAAAGAACTTCCTAAGAACAAAGGCAGGGAGGCTGGGAAGCTAAACTCTCAGGTAGCTCTGACAGAGCCGTTCAGGCCATACATTTAAAAAGGCAAGTGGTGAATTGAAATTGGGTAAAGTTTTGACACTAACACAACTATTAACATAGTATGAGTCTAAAACACCAAGGACTATTGTGGGCAGGGGTGGGCCCTGGTGGGAATCTCCCACCCTCTGGGCCCTCCTGCCACAAGGAAGCCCTGTCTACCATCCCCTGGGGCCAGGAGTCATAAGAGGTTGAACCTTCCCCCAGAGTGCCCCTCCCTGTGTCAGCGCCAGTGGAGTCTGACTCAGGGCCCCAGACCTGTTTTGTGGACCCAGGGTAGCCACAGCATTACTATAGCTGCAGGAAATGTGGAAACAGGGACAACCGCCAACAATGCAAAGCACAGATGCAGAACAGACAAACACAGAGACACGTGAAAGTGGCAGGAAGGGTGTGTACAGAGTAAGGCTGGGAGGAAGTACACAGCACCGTGGACCAGTGGGATCGCCATGATGTAGCGTCAGACCGAGGAGGGATTCCAGGAGGATGCAACCCAAGGCTCAGGGCACGGATGCCTGGGCCAAGTGATGTTGGCATCTTCTGCCTAGTGCTACAGGTCACCGAGGATTCCCTGGAATGGGGTTAACTCTGGGGACAAGAAGGCCAGCCCTGGGAGTTCCCGTCTTGGCGCAGTGGAAATGAATCTGACTAGGAACCATGAGGTTGTGGGTTCAATCCCTGGGCTCTCTCAGTGGGTTAAGGATCCGGTGTTGCTGTGAGCTGTGGTGTAGGTCGCAGACATGGCTCAGATCTGGCGTTGCTGTGGCTGTGATGCAGGCCAGCAGCTGTAGCTCCGATTTGACTCCTAGCCTGGGAACTTTCATAAGCCACCAGTGCGGCCCAAAAAAGCCAAAAAAAAGAAAAAAAAAACAAGAAGGCCAGCCCTGTCCCTAGATGAGGGACAGCTCTGGGGTGGGGAGTGCATGCACAGGTGGGCAGGTGGATGGTGAATGGACAGATAGAAAAATAGATGGGCAGATATGGGGTGGATGGATAAGTGGGTGGAGGGATGAACAGATGGATGTGTGAAGGGAAGGCACGGTTGATCCATGAACAGATGGGTGGAAGGATGGACAGATGAGTGGATGGATGGAGGATAAATGGAGGAATGGCTGGGTGGGCAGGTGGTTAAATGAGGGGATGGGTGGAGGCTTCTTGTGTGTCAGATGTGGCATTGACCCCTCCCCAAGGCTGTCCCTTTGCCCCTCCCTCCCAGGAGCTCTGCTGGGCTCACCTCTTTCTGGGAAGTGCTCCCTTTGCTGTGGCCTCAATCTCAACACCGTCACACCAGCCCCTTGCCTGGGGGCTGCAGGCTGACCTCTCCCAAGAGCCCTGGTCCCAGGTGCTGCCCCTCCCCTCTGCCCACCCTGTCGCTGTTCAATGTGTAGAAGGACAGGCCCCAGCGCAGCCACCATAAATCTTGCCCTGGTCCTACAGCCAATCAATCACCAGTCATCTCTGAGTCCCTGGATGTCTTAGTGGCTCAGCCTGCATGGCAGCCTGGCCCGGCCATGGGAGGTGCAACCCCTGCCGACTCTGGATGCCGTTGGCTACATATATTGAACTTGAAGCATCGGATTGTATGTTTGTTCAATAGCAATAAACTCCCAAAGTTTTATGGGGTCATAAAACTGCTGCCTTGGCTCCCACTTAGGCAGCACGGAGCATAATGTACATAGGCCAGTGTCCCCACTAATGGGGCGGCATGAGTGATTTGGGGCTATTAGCTGGATACATCACATCTGCATTTAACAAATTCTCATAAATAAAGCTGCCCACCAGAATATACCAGACCTGGCCTCAAAATTCTATGAGAAGGAAGGAGGCAGAGAGGGCTGGAGACATGAGAAATGTCTGGGTTGGGATGGCGGGGGGAGGGAAGAAATGTCCCTGAGACTGGCAGGGTAGGCGCCCCCTCACCCAGATGGCCTGGAGTTTGTCCTTCTTGCCTCCACCACCCCTCCAGGAGAGACCCCGAGGCACCATCTAAGGGTCTGGGCCAGTTCCAGGCAGGTGGGAGCTCAGAGGAAGGATGGGGGAGGTGTTGAAGGGTGGGTGGGGTGGGCAAGGGTCCCAGGCCATGGGAGCAGCACATGCAAAGGCGCCAAGGGTTGGCCAGGCTCCAGGAGCCCCACAGGCCATGAGGATAAGGATTGACTCAGGGAGGAAATGACAGGAGAGCTGGAATGCCGGGACCAGGAGTAGCGACACCTGGGGAGATGGCTGGAGGGGCCTAGAGCAGGCAGAAGCCTGCCTCCTAGAGCGTGAGTGCTACCTCTGGCCTGGGTCCAGGATGAGGGGCTGCTGGGGGCAGAGATGGAAGAGGCAGCTTGTGAGGTAGTGAGCTCCCGGTTTTGTGGGGTGTGCCACCAAGGGAAGGAGAGTGGGGGCAGCGGACAGAGCCCTGAGGAAGTGTCCTCAGCTCTGGCCAAGACCCTCAGTCACCAAGCATAGACCTGCTCCAGTACCCACGAGAGACACCCAGATAGGGGTGGCAAGAAGTACCTGGTAGTTGTGGGCTGGGGGGGGCTGTTGGCCCCCTTGGCCTTGGCCAGGTCAGGGCCAGGGGCCAGTACCTGCCACGCTCCCCTAAATGAGCCCAGCCTTTCACACTGGCCCCTGAATGTACAGCCAGCACATTTTGGCCCCCAACCCTCCATCTCAGGCTCAGTGAGGACACTCAATGTGTGGGTGACTTTGCTGTGATCCTTGCAAACTTTGCTATTGAGCCAGGTCCTCAGAAACACATTGATTCACCTGAATCAATATTTATTGCAGCTTCAAAGGCTGGGTGGGGGAGCTGCAGGCTGATGAATGGAGGCCGAGCAGCCCAAACGTGCCTGTCCCTGCCCTCAGGCCCTGCCCCGATCAGTGTCTGCCTTGCCCCCACCCCTGCAAGACCCCTGGGACACTCGCTCGGAGAGGTGGGGCTTCTGGCAGGCAGTGGGTCTTATGAACGGTACCCTCTCAGCCTCCCAAGGCTGGTGTGGCAGAAAAGTCAAAACTCTGTCGGTATTGCCGCCAGAGCTGTGGAGGAAGGGTGTGCCCTCGCACATCTCAGACGGTAGAAACGTCTTTTTTTTTTTAAGCTATTTTTAAAGAACAATTTGTTTTTTTTTCCCCCTTCCCCTCCTTTTAAAAGTTTTATTGAAATGTAGTTGATTTACCACATTGTGATAATTTCTGCTATACAAGAAAGTAATTCAATTATACATATACATACATTCATTCTCTTTCAGGGAGTCTGATGTCTTGACCACTTACTGTCCCAGTGCAGCACCCAGAACATCTGCCAGAAACTCAAGATGCCTCCTGGGCCCTTACCCTAAAACAACTTGTGACAGCTGTCCCTTAAAGACAAATATTTCTTTATGTCAGAGCACAACCTCCTGGCTTGCATTTATGAGCCCCTGACTCTCTCTCTCTTCCCCCAAATGCTCTTTTGGTTTTGCCCCGATCCATGTCTCCCGAACAAACTCTTCTTTTTTGCAGCTTGGAGGCCCAGGTCTAGAGATATGCCTGGGAGGCTTCCTGGAGGAAGAAGCCCATGCCGGGCCATTCCTGCACTCTCCCAATCCTAGATCAATCTTTACTGCAGGATGAAAGTCAGGGAGGAGGCCAGAGCCTGGCAGATGCTCTGCTCTGTAGCAGGGTTCAATCTCAGCCACAAGGAGGCCCTGCTGTTCCCCTCCCACCTCCTTCCGGGCTATGCCCAGTCCCTCTTCCTGGGCAGTCCTTGGAGGCAAATCTCAGGCCACTTTACCTGCTGGCTCATTACTATCACCACACTGTGGCTTGTGCCCTGAGCATCTCAGCCTTCCAGGTTAATTACAGCTGTGCTCGGGGACTCCTTTCAAAAAGCTGGGAATTTTTTTAGTGCTGTACTCACGGCATATGGAGGTTCCCAGGCTAGGGATCGAGAGCTGCAGCTGCCAGCCTATGCCGCAGCCACAGCAACATGGAATCCAAGCCACATCTGCGACTTACACCACAGCTCATGGCAACACTGGATCCTTAACCCACTGAGCAAGGCCAGGGATCGAACCCACATCTTCATGGATGCTAGTCAGGTTCTTAACTTGCTGAGCCACAACGGGAACTCCCTAAGCCATGACTTCTAAGGGCAACCAGGATGGCTTGGGAGGAGGGACCCCCTCTAGGGCACGCTGAGACCTGTGGGACCGCTCTGGGCAGAGGAAGGGGCAGAAGATGGCCCACGCAGCTGGAGCAGGCCCACCTTCAGGCCCTGCAGGCAGCCCCACAAGGAGGGCAGGCGCCCAAGCAGGACCAGGAGGTCTCAGGATGGATAGAGAGGGCTCTGGGCAAGACGGGGTCTTAGAAACCCCTGGGGATGGCAGCAGGCATCTGGGCGGGCCACAGCGCACCCCAGTATGGCAGTGTCTGCAGATGCCCCCACCCCAATCACTACTTCACAGACAAGGAGACCACCTCGGGTGGGGAGGGAAGGTGTCGAACCCTGTCTGCTTTCTCCATGCCTTCCAGCGGCTATAGCACAGGACCAGGCACTGGGCAGCTTACCAGCCACAGGGATGAATTTCTCGCAGTTTTGGAGGCTGGGACTCTGAAGTGGAGGCACAGGCAGGTTAAGCGTGGGTGAGAACCTCTCCTGGGTCCTCACGTGGCAGAAGGGGTGAGGGAGCTCTCTGAGGCTTTTTGGTAAGGGCACTAAACCCCATTCCTGAGGATTCCATGCCCAAGGCCTAATCACCTCCCAAAGGCCCATCTCCTGTCACCACCCCTGGGGTTCAGGTTTCAACACAGGGGTTCAGGTCAGTTTGCACCACCCAGCACACACTCAGCTCACAGACGCAGTGCTAGGGGTCCCCCTGCAGGCCACCACCTCTTAGAACCCAGCTTTCCCACCCAAGACGCTGGACCATTCCCCCCTGCCTCAGCCTTGGACGGGACGGGGGGAACCTGGTCGGATGCAGAGGGTGCAGGAGAGGCTGCCACTGCCCTCACTTCTCCAGGTCACTGGCACCTCCCTGGTTCCAGGATTGGTGTCAGCACCAGGAGGCTGAATGGCCAGTGGCCAGAGTCTGCCCCCCACCCACCCCCCTTTTGAGAATGGCACAAGCTCCTGAGATGTTGGGGAGGGATGAATAACATGGGGGTGCACTCCTGGGTGGAGATTGGGGTGCTGCAGGGAACCTAGCTAGCCAAGAGCCCTGCCTGGAAGCTGCAGGGTGGACTTGGGCCCAGGACACTGAGCAAGTATTGGGCACCTCCTGCATGCATTCCCAGCAGGCAAGGGGGCTGTTGCTGGAGCCTGGCAGGAGATGCACTTACATGCACCGCCCCCCTGCTGGGGCATCAGATGGTGCTGGGTGGGGTCGCCCTGCTGCCTTTGGGGAAATTGAGTCAAGCTCATATGCTGGGGGAGCCAGCCCCCCAGCCCAAGCCTGATCAGGAATATCCATGCGAGGAAGGGGCAGTGACAGGACACATGCAGCTGCCAAAATCTTTGTTGACCCTATCACTGGCACCACCTCCTGCGAGGAGGCCACCATGAAGCCCATCTCAGGTCTATCCCCCCTGTTCTCTGGGCATCGATTTCCGTGTTTCCAGCAGAGCAGGAATTAATATCTGGTATTTGGTTGTTTGGAGTGAAAACAGCATCAATATTGTCTGCAGGGCGTCATGGGCCCTCTGAGAGGCCAGTTCCCACCTGTGAGCCTGGACAACAGGCCAGGTGCCCGCCAGCACAGCAAAGAAGCATGGGGGCTCTAGAGGCTGTGTGGCCTGCCCAGGTATCCCACAGAGCCGGTCACAAGGGGGATACCCTGTTGAGGCGGCTGCCCAGGCCCCCAGAACCTCACCTCCCCTGATGGCTGCAGCCCCCACCCCCAGAAAGGACCCCTACTCCTGCCCTCCCTCTGCACAGGGACACCATGTACATGGGCTCGTCAGGGTGTCTGACTGGGTCTGGGGAAGGTGCTGAGAGGCAGATGCGCAGATGGAGGACACAAATACACAGCGAGAAGATTGGGAGCCCCGCGCCTCATTCCCCTGGAACTCACAGGGTCTCTGAGACAGGATAGTGTCACAACCCTGGGGAGGCGCACTGACCATCCCAAGACCACCAGCCAGCGGGGTCCTGACCCCTGGTCCCCAGAGAAGCCTGTTTTCAGTTTTCATTTCTGGCTCTAATTCTCATAGGATCAGCCTCGGAGGCCAGCATGGAGGAGGCAATGACCCAGGAGGGGCTGATGGGCACCATCAGGGCCCTGAGGAGGGCAGCCCAGGGACTCTCAGGAGGCCAGTGAGGCAGCAGGGGCCTGTCTGTCAGGATATGAGACTCCAGGAGGCCTTCTGGGACCCACAGCCACTGCTGCCTGCTGCTTCAGTGGCTAGCTGAGCATTTGCAGGGACACGTTTTTAAAGGAAAATAAACAGCTGGGCTGGGCTCCACTCACTGAGGTCCCTCTGGGGCCTCCCTGGGCTGGCCAGGGCTCAGGGAGCCATAGCAGTGATAGTGCACTCTGTCAGTCACCCCTTGTGTCTGGTTGGGCCTTGTGTTGTAGACTCTGAGTAGCAGCTGGAGGTCAGACCAGGAGTCTCCTAGTTGGGACGGGGAGGTCAAGGGTGGGGAGGCCTGAGCTGACAGCAGACCCTGCTTCTCCCCCACCCCTCCATTAGGCCCTGTCCTGAGGTTTAAGTTCAAGTTGGGCGCATCGTAGGTGTTTGCAGGCCTCTGGCAAGGGAGATAGGTGGCGTGGAAACACCCGACTGAAGGGCAGACCTGATCTAAGCCTGGGTCCATCCAAGAACCATCCCTGCCCCACGAAGCCCCACCCTCCTGACACCCACCCAGGGCTCAGAGGCAGCCTGCCAAGACCCACAGCCAGGCCCGGTGTGGACCTCAGACTAGCACATGGGCCCTGGACACCCCTATTGGACACAAATGGGAACCCAGCCCCTCTGGGGCCCCTGTGTCCCCACCCCACCCAGGATGGACACACATGCTTCACAGGGAGGCAATGCCTTGCAAGGGCCCGACACCCAGTAAGCGCTCACGGACTGCCTGACCTCACACCCCACAACCCCCTTCAGGCCCCGAGATGGGAGGGGTGGTCTTAGGGAACAGGACTGGGTTTTCAGGGGCTCAATGCAGTGTGACCCCCAGAGCACAGCTGCAGAAAGTCCATGACCTTCTGAAAAGGTCCCTGCCTGCAGGAGGTGGGGAGATAGGTGGGGCCACCCTGTGACCCCCAGAGGCCAGGGATCAACAGGTTGGCCACACCCACTCAAGCATCTCAGAGTCATTACGAAATCCTCAAAACGCCCCCATGTCCAACACACAGGATTTATCTGGCCCAGGATGGAGCAGCAGGTGATGGGGCGATGGGTCCAAGGGGGTGTGGCCTGGGTGTGGGGAGTGCCCATTGGGGGTAAGTCTCACGCAAGAGACTGGATGAGTTGCCTCCTAGACAGAGGGGAGGAGATGCTGGACTGGGTCTCCCTGCACGGGATGCGGGCGCAAGGGGCACACAACTGAAGTGGGTGAGTGAGGCCCAGACAGATGACTGTTGAGCCCCCTCCAAGTCCCTCTCTGTGCAGAGGGAGGCCACGGAGCTGAGGGCCACCTGGCTCCCCAGTCCACTTCCCACAAGCACCACCTGGGCTCTGCAGCCCCGGCCCACCCACCATCCCACAAAGACCCTGGTGGAGGGGACCGCTGGGCACACTGAGGCCGGAATCCTTCCAGCCCTCCCTGCCAGGCAGCCAGGTCAGGACTCGAAACCAGGCCCACAGACACCCCACCCATGCCAGAGTCCGTGCCCTCCATCCTGCCCACCTAGGGGCGTCCAGCCTTTGAGAGTGTTCACTCTGGACCCTACTCGTGTGAGTTCACCAGCGGATGCCATGACTCTGGGATAGGCAGAGTGCCCTACAGTGCAGCCCAAACTCCCGCTGGCTCACCCAGCCCCTGGCTCTACTCCATGGACCAGGAAAGTGTGGGGATGGCCATAAAGTCCCAACACACAGTCTTCGGATGACCTGCCCTGGTGCAGAGCCCCCCCAACCCTCGGGGGGTGGGGGAAGCAGAGGTCAGGGCCTGTACCCCGAGACACACAGCCTTGGGCAAGGGGCAGCACCTGGGCCTCAGTTTACCCTTTACAAAGAGAAGGTGTGAGGAAAAAGCCATGACAGTCCCTGCCATTGCCTGTGCAAGTGGTGGCCAGAGGCCCTTTCAGGTGGGCTCTGGGAGCAGCCCCCCGCCAGCCCAGGTCACCCCAGATCCCCCAACACTCCATTCCTGGGCACCTTTCCAGGAGATAAATACACTGGAAGGTTATCAGGCAGATGAAAAGCACAGTTGAACACAATCTAAAAACGCAGCGGACATGAAACCCAGGGGAGTCCAGGACTGGACAAGTGTGGCCATGGCCACCTCACACAGGAAGCCAGGGGCAGCCTCAGCCTCAGGATAGCGGCCAAGGGGGCCCAGCTGAGTCAGGCAGCAGCAGGGGTCCCCACGCCCTCCCCACCCTCTCCCCACCTGCAGCCTTCACCCGCTGCCAAAGCCCACACTTCACTCCATCCTGCATCCGCCCACCTGCTTCACTATTGTTTACAGGAGGGTTTTCTTCAAATGGATTTTTTTTTTTTTTTACTTAAATGATTATATTTTGAAAGGAAATCTTACAGCACCACTGGAAATGGAAAACAAGCATTGCAGGCAGCAAATAGAAGGTATCCACACAAACAGAATGAAAACAAAACATGTTACGAAACCCCGTGAGGCCTGGACCTTGGGTCTACAGCCCAGGGCAGTGCAGCTCCACCCAAAGCTGGGGGCGGGGGACTCTGGCCCCAGGCCCATGGGGGAATCCCCCTCAAAGGATCAGAAAGCCTTTCCTTTTCCATTGCAGCAATAAGCAGCCACCTCCTGGGAGCCCTTGAAGTGGGGACATGAAATGACTAAATCCCAGTCCCAGCTCAGGGGAGGCATCTGGGGATGGAGACTCCCATCTCCTACTGTTTGGCCCAGGTCTGAGGGTCCTGGGGAGCTCCAGCTTCCCCTCCATCCCTTACACAAAGCTCAGGACAGAGCAGGAAGTCAGCAGACCAGCCTGGCAGTGTCTACACTCAACTCAAGGCTCTAAGAAGTCCTGCAGGAAACCCCTTAATCTTGTTTAACCCAGAGTTTCCCAGGGGATCTTTCCTCCCTGGTTCTGCTCTGGTCTAGAAGGACCTCTGGGGAGGATGGATGGACAGGTAGCCCTCCCAGACAGACTACATCCATCCTGGTTAGTAAGCAGACTCATTAATCCAGCTTCCCTCCAACAGTGAAATTTTGTCCAGCCAGATGGCACCTGGCCTCTCTTGTTTTGTCTAGCAAAGCACGGGACACACAAGGCTGCCCACAGCTCCACTGATCCAGGCTGGGATCTTCGGCCCCGCTTAGCCCAGCCACCCCCAGCCTGAGTGGGAAAGGCAGCCCCACCCAGCCCCAGCCTTTGGCTGTGTGCTTCCTGCAGGTCTTATCAGCACCTCAATGGATGTCCCTCTATCTCAGCCAAAAAAGGAGAGTAAAGATGGCCCTTCATGCAAGGAGCCGCTTCCTGAGCTAACCCTCCCCGCCCAAGCCCTGAGCCCATGGGAGCAGCAATGCCAAAGAATATTGGCTAATTGGCCCCGGCCGCTGCTCAGTTGGCAGCCTGTCACTGTGTTTTATATGGTTTCCACGGTGTTCCCAGGGTTGGTAACATTGGGAGCTGGACCCGGAGTGCACTGGAGCACCCACAGGGACCCATGCCCCCTCGGTCCAGCCCCAGACCTCAGGGCTTCCGGCAGCATCCTTCAGCTTGTGATGGCCCCACAGGGAACACTCCAAGTAAAGGACCCAAAGGCATGGCCAGGCTGGCAAGGGCCCTGGTGGGGCTGTACCTGCGGTGGCCCCACTCAGTGGGAGAGGGCAAGGAGGCAGCCAAGTTTTGCTTCCCAGTGGCAGTGTTGGCAAGGTCATAGGCACAGCCAGATCCACTGTGGACTGCTGAGCTGCCAGGAACTGGCCCCCAGGAGGAAACAGACACACTCAGGCATTCCTGGCTCTCTCTGAAGCCCCTGCACTCTGAGCCCAAACCCACTGTGCGCCTCGAGCCCCAAAGGCAGGCCCCAGGAATCCCCGCCACCTTGCCCACCACCAGATCTAGGCCCTCTGGGTTTGCCAGAAGGCTTGTTCCATGCCAGCTTGGGGCAGCTGGCCCCACAGGGTGGGGGCTCCTGTCCTGCCAAGAGCCATCTGTCCCCACTGTGCATCCAGCACCCCAGGCAGGATCCCCTGCCAGGGACTTCAAAACAACCACCTGACCCCGCTACTCAACCTGAGCCGTCTTGGGGCCAGGGACCTCCCAGAGGCCCTGCCCAGAGGGTCGGCCTTGGCGTGGCTCCTGAACCAAGCTCAGCTTGACTCTGAGCCAGTCACCACCCTGGGGAGCCCTGGGTTAGCTTGGGAAGCAGGCCAGGAGGACCCTGACCAAGCCCCTGACAGCACCCCCTGCATCCTCAGGGAACATAGGAATCTCATAGGGAGGCACCTGCTGGGGCTTCTCAGGGCAGGCATGGGGCCAGCTGACAACATCTTGGAGGGGCCAGGCCTGAAGCTGCACCACCACTGGTCATGGCCAGGAGGCCTGGCCAACACTGGCCAGGCCGTGGGGCAGGGCGGCGGCGGCGGCCAGGGGCAGGGGCAGACTGAGGCCAGGCAGGGCCAGGGTGCATAGGAAGCATGCTGACCAGGACAGGGCCAGGTCAGGGCAGGTGAAGCCTCCGTGCATTTGGACCATCCCATGTGGCCCAAGGGCTCAGCAGGGGCAGGCTTGGCTCTGGGGGGAGACACCAGTCCATGAAGAGGGGACTCTGACACCAGAGATATGAGGTGGACACGAGGAACAGAAGACAGAGCAGGGAGTGATGCAGAGGCCAGTGAGCCCTGAGGAAGAGCCTGGCTCACCACCTCGCCTGCCCCCACCACATCCCAGTGCCTCCCTGGGTCCCCTGGTTCCCTGTCACTGTCACGCCCTCCACCCCTTAACCCCCCAGGAGTTTGTCTCCCCAGACCCCCAACCCTCTGCCCCTCTGCTGCCCATGGCCCCAGCTGCCTTCATCAGCATTGTCACCTGCCTTTCACGGGGCTCCCTCCCAGCTCGCTCCCCCGGCCCCCCGGCTGCCTGCGCCCTCCCTGCCTGAGTTAGTTCTCGGGAGCTGGTGGCCGCGGCCAGCAAGTGTCCCCAGGGAATTCAGGACCAATAAACTCCATCGGCTGCCCACCCTCAAGGGAGCACCCAGCAGGGCCGTAAAACCTAAGGCTGGCAAGGACCACCGGTCTATCAGTAGGCCCTAGGGGCCGTACACCTCCACTCCTCGAGCCAACTGCTGGATCCTGCCTAGAGTGAGGGCCATGCCCAGCATCCTCCAGCCAACTGGCCAGCTGAGCCTCTTGGCCCAGAGCTGCAGGGCTTCCCTCCTCCTCCCCACCTCCACAACGCCAACCCCTGCCAGTGTCCCTCCCCGGCAAGCATCAGCCTCAGCCCCACCCTTCCCCTCACCCCTCACTCTCCCATCGCTCTCCCCTCACCTTCATCTTGCAGGCCCTTCTCACTTCCACAAGGAGAGCCCCCAAGGCTTGGCTGGGACTCTGCATAACCCACCCTCCATGCACACCTGGAGCTACTGCTCAGAAGTAACAGGAGGGAAAGTGCCCTGAGGCACAGAATCTCTCCAAGGCCTCTGGGTTCAGTAACTGAGCTCAAGGTCACCCTCCCTGCCCAGCAGCTCATGCACGTGCCATCCCCTCATGCTGGCTGTCCCCTCGGCTCTTCCTCTACTGGCTGGACACCATCCACCTGTTCTGGGCTGGGTTGCCTGAGGCAGGAGAACTTGACTTTCCTCTGAGAGACCAAGTGGCCACGGCTGGCCCTAAGCTGCATTGCTCAGAACAGCGGCCTCCTCTCACTGAGTCTGCAGCAGTCTTGTAGCACTAGCACCTCAGTGCCCCTGGGTCACAGAACACCATGGAGCTTGGGCCCCGGGGAGCCGATGCCCCCCAAGTGCAGGCCCCTGACTTCTCCCAGCCCAGCCACCTCACCAAAGCTGAGCCCGACACAGAGCTGGCTAGCTGGGTGGGATCTGCTCGCCTGCCCCCACCCTCAGCCCCAGAGGGCACCCCTGCCCAGAGGGGTCTTGCTGGGTATACTGCCAGCCAGAGCGTAAGCCTATTGGTAGCTGATTGATGGGTAATCATTTTACCTCTGAGCAGCCCAAGCCCCAGCATTTGGAACATAAATCCCAGCCTGTCGGGCTTGGCTGACATGGAAAGACACCCAGAATTAAATGGAAGCATAACAATTAACAGCCCATAAAAATGTTCTGAGCAGAGCCCAGCTAGCCGGTAGGGTGCCACCGGCTCTCTGGGCCTCCTGTACAGGCATCAGGATCCCCAGTTCCTGGGCCTGGGGCCAGCCCTCCTGGAAGACCCAGAGACCCTCTCTGCTCTGGGGCGGGTGCCTACCTCCATGCAGGTCCGGGGACCCCCCACTCTCTTTGTCCCCCTCCACCCCGGGAAAGGTGTTTGCTCCCCAGGGCTCCCCAGGTAGTCCATCCCACAGGACCCACCCCTGGCTCACCCGGGTTGCCTCCTCCACTTCCTGCCTCTGCTCCTGCCTCACCTCCCAAACAAGCTCCCACACCAGCCTGGGGTCAGGGTCCACTCTGGAGCAGTTAATGGGCTCGTCACGTGTCCAAGGGCTCCCTTGTCCCAGTGTCATCCTGTGGCCACATTTCCCCAAGTCTCCCATGTCCAACCCCTCACAAATCAAGCACTGTCACCCTGCACCCTTTGCCTAAAGAGTCCGAGGCTCTTTGGGAGGGAGCCTGGCCTCCTTGGCCTCAGCTTCCTCTGCTGGAACTGCTGGGAACCACTGCGGGTCAAGGTGTCCTTGGCCCAGGGCAGATGGGAATGAGGAGCAGAGCCCAGCCGGGGTCTCTGAGGTGTGTCGGGCACAGCTGGAGGCCCTGAGTGAGGGAAGAAGCCCCAGGGTGATGGCTCAGCCACTCCCCATGACCTTGTGCTCAGGAATGGGGGCTGGGGTATAAATGGTGAGATCCTCTCCTTGTGCACGGAGATGCCAGCCAGAGCTGGAGGCTGTGGTCAGGGGAGCCAGTGGAGACTACTCCCACAGGGTCGTCTAAAGACAAGGAGCCAACCAGTTCCAATGGGGACCACAGGGTCGCAGGCCCTGGGCCCCACCTGGCGCATGTGACAGATGCCTCCCAGGTCCACTGGGGTCAGGAGAGGTACCCCAACACCTGGCCATAGGTTTAATACCCGAAACTCTTACTGACTTGATGCAGAGCCCACTTTAAGAATAAACTTAACAGGAGTTCCCGCCATGGTTCAGTGGTTAACGAATCCAACTAGGAACCATGAGGTTGAGGGTTCAATCCCTGGCCTTGCTCAGTAGGTTAAGGATCTGGCATTGCTGAGAGCTGTGGTATAGGTTGCAGACGCAGCTCAGATCCCGCGTTGCTGTGGCTCTGGCGTAGGCTGGCGGCTACAGCTCCGATTAGACCCCTAGCCTGGGAACTTCCATATGCCATGGGAGCGGCCCTAAAAAGACAAAAAAAAAAAAAAAAAAAGAATCAACTTAATAAAAAGCCACTTGCCTGGCACTGGGAACAGTCAAATGGTAGCCGTAACTTAATTGTCTCTGAGCTCTCTGTTTTGTAATTTGATAATTGTGATTTCGTTTTCTTATTAATGTCATTGTTTTAAAACTCCTCCACCACATTCTCTGCTGGGCCTCGGGGTGCAGAGCAGAGGTGGGGCTCCCAGGGACCTCCTCAGATGCCAGAGGTTGGATCCACTAAAAAGGAACTCTCTGAAGGGGTATGGAAGAAGGACCTCAGGCAAAGGAGACACTCCGTGTGAGGGATCAGTGATGAGGGGTCAGAGCTCTAGACAGAACAGCCTGGCTAAAGGCAGAGGCCCAAGGATGGGTACTGAGGGAGGTTTGGTGAAGGTCAGATGCTGAGGGGTAGGGGCCACAGGGTCAGTGCTGCCAGTGGCAGCATGAAGGACAGGAGTATGAACTTGACCTTGGATGGGTCACTATCAGCTATGGGAGAGGGGCAGTGCAGTGGCCCTGGGACATAGGCCAGGAGAACCCTGCCAGAAGAGGGGTGGAGGCTGCCTCTGGGGACATGCACTGGGGGAGCCACCTGCAGCCCCAGGCTCTGGGACCCTCAGACACCCCAGCCCTCTCTCCCCACACTCTGGGGAGCAGCACTCGCATTGGGAATTCGGGGCAGGTCCAGCCTGCATGCCGTGTCGGAGAAATGCAACACAATTAATTAGCTCCTAAAAAAAGCGTTTGAAGTGTTTATTGCAGGACGGCGCTCCTGGTTTTATAAGCAGATGGGGAAATAAAGTGGTGGGGATGACAAGCCGGGAACAGCTGCACAGGGACCCGGAACCTAATTCATAATTCAGTGGACTAATCAGAGAACATCTTCTGCAGGCGCCGTAATGAAGGGACGTGAGGCCGCAAGTGATGAGCCGCTCCCCGCGCCAATGCGCCAGCCCTGGCGTCGTCCCTGCGCCCAACCTGAACCCAGCCCAGACTCCCAGAACCCCGCCCCAGTCACGGTTCCAAGGGCCAAGCTCTTGACAAGAGTTTTCCCAGCAAACGTGTCATGCACCCTTTTTCCAGGAACGAAAACTGAGGCCCAGGGAGGCTGAGCCTGAGGAATGGGTCCTGGGGGCACAGCCCCCTGAGCCCCGGTGTCCCCCAACCCCTGGCAAGGAGCCCTCCCCACCCCGTGGGTGTTCAGAGCTCACCTGAGATTCCTGAGAAGGCAGGTGGGGGCCGGGCCTTCTCCCCTGAAACGGGCTGGGGTGGGGATGAGGCTGAGACAGGGGCAGGGGCCTGGCGGCTACACGGGGAAGCTCTTGGGGCCCCAGTGGGGGATGGGATAATTGCACGTAAAAACCCACATGCATTTTATGACTCTTCCAGCTCTGACTGAAACCCAGCATTCACAGCAGTGGTGGACTGTAAAACACGAAGGATGAATATCTGTGACAGCTGTAAAGTCCTTGTTTTCTCTTCCGCTGCTGCTGCTGCTGCTGAAACAATGGGAGGGGGAGGGCGGGAGCAGGCCCCTGCTCCTCCAGGGTGATTTGCTCTGCTAGCCGCCCTGCACCCCTCAAACCGGTAGGCTCTGTATTCTCATCCTTCTGCCCTGTGTGCCCCTGGCAACATAGGACCCATGTCCCCTGAGCAGCTCATGGCCTCCCAGGCAGACAGACCAGGTCGACTAAACCTGCCCAGGCCTTAAACACTTAAAACCACAAAGTGGTTGATACAGTAGCAGAGGAAGACATGGGTGCAGTGGTACCCCAGTGGGAAGTCACAGGGGCCTTGCAGAGTTGGGCTTTGAGGCACAGGTAGGAGCTTGTCAGTGTGAGATGCACCTGTCACCATCCTCTTTGCTACCAGTGCTGGATGGGACCCAGACTCAGATTAGAAAGGAAGCCATGAGTCAGATCCTGACCCTGACTACCACTGGTCTTTTTCAGAAGGCCAGGCTCCTGGGTACCAAATTTCAGCCCTTGGACCAGATGCGGTCCCCACAGGCTTTGAGAGGAGCACAGAGGAATAGGAGAACTAGTGCCTGGTTACCTAGTGCAGGTAACAGACAGGCCTCATGGCTCTTGTGTGCTCATGCTGGGCTGTGTGGGGGAGAGGCCCCCCTCTGTGTGGTGTCTTTGGGGTCCCTCGGGGTCACTCAGTGCATGCCTGGCCTGGGTGGACTGGCTGCCTGCCTGGGCCCAGCACATCACCCTCTCCACGTGGCCAGTGGTCAGACTCCCTACATGGCAGCTCAGGGCCAAGAGCTGGAGACGGAAGCTCTAAGCTCTGAAGACCAAGGCCGAGCTCACATCATATCCACTCAAGGTCAATGATCAAAGCTATCCCAGGCCACCTGGGTTGAGGGAAGGACAAAGACCAATGTCATGGAGGGTCAGGGATTGCATTGGGTCCCCAAAGGCCAGGCTCAGACCTAAGTGCTGGGGGAGGCAAAGGGGCAGGAGCCCACCCAGACCCCAGACACCAGACCCCAGAGAACAGACCCAAGTGAAGCTCCCAAGGTTCCAGGCAGATTCCTTCATGGGCACCTTGAAAAAAAGACTGTGTGTGATAGCAAGCCCAGGCTCCCCATCCTGAGTGGATCAGGTGGGCGGTAAACACAGGACCACCTTCAGGAGAAGGGCCGAGCTCCGGACCCCTGGCCAGTGTGGGTCTCCACTGAAGCGGGATTTGGCAGCATGCAGGACTGGCTGCCTTCACACCTATGGCCTGGCAGGTAGCTCTTTGCCAAGGAGGCCCCGGTGGTCAAGCTTAGCAAGCAGGCCCTGGGAGGCTGGATGAAGGGCCCAGTGTGATGGAGCCATGGGGCAGGGACACAGTTGTGTGGGTCAAGGGTCCCTCAGTGATGACAACCTCATGACTCTGCCTCCAGAGCTCCAGGCTGGCAGCAGGGTGCAGGCAGGGAGCTCTGCAGCCACCCTGCGCACGTCCCCCCACCTCACCCACCTGTCTCAAGGGGTGGCTCGGCAGAGGCAATCTCGCTAAACAAACAGGCCTGGATTTGCTCTGTTCAAACAGCAGAACCGCACAGCACAGATGAGGGGCTCAGAGAGAGCCAAACACACAGCAGGGACATCCCTGGAGGAGCCATGAGACCCTCTGCCAGCTCCCAAGACATACCAGCCCTCAGGTACTGAGTTGGACACTGGGGGACAGCAGGGGCAGGGAGACCAGCCCTTGCCTCACGTGGGGACAGGACAGCATATGGCTGAAGAGGTGCCGAGCCCCACAGCTCCACCCACCCTGTCCCCACAGCTCCACGCTTCCCCCTCCACTGGCAAGCCACCCCAGACTGAGCTACACCCACCTCAGGGGTCCCAGGCCCCAGGTGGGAGCCCCTCCCTGAGGGCAGTCAGCACCCACCAAGGGGCCTCCACAGAGCTCCCCAGAGTGGCCTTTCCTCTCGTCCATCCCCACCCCACCCAATCCCTCCTGGAACAGAGCCAAGGCTCAGGGCTGACAGCCAACCAGGCAGGACTCCTTGGCCCCTGGCAGAACCCTCTTGAGGCTGCCCTAGACTCGGGGTCTCAGGTGGGACACCACCCTGCTGGCTCCCATCCCTGCCACCCCAGGGGTCTTCCTGAACTTCTGGGTCCTGGGGTACAGGGCTCCTTACCACTGGCCTCCATGCCCATCACCTGCCCAGGGACCCCCCCCAGACCCACCCTAGCTGCAAAGAGCACCCTCCTGCCCGCAGAGCAGGCTCACAAGAGGGCAAAGCAGGAAAGGTGGCCTCGTTTCTGGGGTTTCCTTTCTCTGTTTCTCTTACATGGGCATGAGTTTCTCTGGCAATCAGAATAGAGCGTCAACAGCGAGAAACTGGGCTCCCATCAGCCCAGGACCTCAAGAGGGTCAGGTTCCTTGGTGCTGAGGCCCCAAGTGCGTGGCCCCAGGCCGGGTGCCTCTCTGTATGTGGCCTCCAATATCCGTCCTCCCACTGTGCTCCAGGCCGTCCCAGGAACACGCCAGCCTCATTTCACCGCCACTGCATTAACTTGTATCTAATGGGACATGTGGCTATTGGACATGGAGCAATTCCAGTTTAATTAGGCGTCAGGAAGCTGGGCATTAATTAAAGTAACAAAAGACTCAGTACAATGCAGGCCAGGGCTCCCTGGAAAGGCTGTGGTCAGGCACTCAGGGGAGGCCAAGCATGGCCAGAGGGACACACCCCACACTCATCCCAAAAGCCCGTTAGCTGGAGCCCGGGTACACTCCCTGGCCCACACACTGAAGGCCCCTTACGCCTTGAGTCCTGACCTCCCAGGCGAGGTTTGGGGGAGGGACAGGGTCCCCATCGATGCCCTGAAGACCTGACTCCGGCCAAAGCCCTCCTCCCTGCAGCCCTGTGGCCCCACCTGGTGAAGCCTGACGCCTGACGTGGGCACAGACCACCCTCAGCACCTCTTCTTCCCATCACCTGCCAGGCACAATGACCCAGAGCAGAGGACACAGAGACAGGACCGGACACTGCAGCCAGCAGTGCCAAGACCTCCCTCACTATCCCTGTGCCCCCTCTCAGCCCTGCTAGGCCTTCACCCCCACAGTCACGACCAAGAATCTCCGGGGAGGGGGTGGGCCAGGGTTTATTTGCTGCATTTATGAGAAGCACTTTGACGTTTTTTTCTGTTGTTGTTTTGTTTTTTGTTTTTGGCCACACAGGTGGCATATAGAAGTTCCCAGGCCAGGGATGGAAACTTCACCACCACAGAGACAACGCCAGATCCTTAACCTGCTGCACCACGGTGAGAACTCCTTGATCTTTTATTTTTAGGGCAGGAGAGTTAAGGGTTTATATTTCTTCGGGGGAAAACAGAAAACTGGATTATGTGGCTTACGATATGGCCCCTGTTACTCCTCCCAATTCCTAACTATCTCCCAGGGTTTCCCTCTGCCCTGGACAGCCCTTGAGCCCTCATGGACAGGACAGGCTTGGAGCTCCAGGGCCAGACCAGGGCCCCAGGGTCCGTGGTCTAAGCCACTTCTCCCAGTCCCACTGTGCCACCTCCTTCCTCCCGTATATTCCACCTCTGTTGATATGCCCTGTTCTCCATCCTCACCACCCTGCGTAAGCTGAGAGGCACAGAGGCCAAGGTGTCCAATGCATGTCACTGGACAGCTGCTCCCTAATGGCCCCAGGACTGAGTCCAGGCCTAAAAATCCACTTGACTGAAAGGAATTTATGTCAAGACCATGGGCTGACTAGACAGGAATGGTGGACCCAGTGAGACTCACCAGGGGGTCCCCATGGCAACAGCAAGAGGACCCGGGCCATCTCCATGGAGCCACCCAGGAGGCATACTTTTCAGCAACTGGCAAGCCTGCCAACAGCCCTTGTTTCTCCGTGCGTCTGAGGCTCTACCAGCAGGGGGCTGACAGGGAAGCAGGGGGAGTCAAGATCCATCCCTTCAGGAAGGGTCTGGACGCGGGGTCCAAGCCAGGGCTGAGTGGCCCCCAGCCGGAGTGCAGTAGAGCCTTGCCTGCTCTATCCATATGGAGACAAATGGTCCACGCCCTAATATCGACATTTCCCATAACGGTGATTATATTTTCCCCATCAGCCGAGACCCGAGTCAATGGCATGTGAGTAATTGGAGATTGATTTTAATTAAGTCTTAGGAGTTTTGTGACCGCGCCTGACGGGAGGACTCCTCTCTGCCAACTGCTGAGGGGACTGGGGCAGATGGACGGCAGGCATCCTGCCCCAGAGGTGGGTGGGGATGACACCCAGCATCCAGGTCCCTGGCCTGAGACCACCCGCCTAGAGGCCACCGTGTGCTCTGGCCCCAGACCTGTCTGGTTCTCAGCCCGAGGGGGGAATTGGCTGGAGTGGGTGTTGGATCCTGAGGAAAGACCCTGGATGGGTGGGTCTTGGCAGGAGCTGGGTGCCTCCACATCTATAAAGCAGGAGAATAATGACCCTATCGTCTGGCCCACAGGAAGGGTGCCATTTCTTCTCTCCATCTCCTCTTGGGATGGCCCCAAATGTGTGGTCCAGGGCCTCCTTCCCTCCAAACCTCATCCACATCCTGTTCACCATCCCCAGGGCCCCACCCCTAGGCCCAGGCCACACCCCTGCTGACCACCCACAGGATTCAGAGGGCTCACCTGGGCTCCCTTCCCAGTCCCGCCCAGCTGTCTTTTGGAACAGGCTTCTGGCCCCGCCCACCCTCCAGAGCTTCTCATGACAATGCCAGGAGCCAGGGACCCCGAACACAGCTCCACAGCCAGCCTCCCAGAGCGCATCCCTCCTGGAAACCGCAGGCCTCCCAGCTGCCCCCACCCACCAGCCCACTGACAGCTTTACTGCCACAAAGGAGGAAAGGTCATTAGCAGGAATGAGTTATGAACAAGGAGGCCTAATTAGGACTGGATCACCAGTCTGACTCTGAATCTGAAGACTGAAGGGGGGTAGTCATGGAGCCCCCATGGGGTCTGCCAGGCTGTGGGGGTGGGGTCCAGGCCCAGTGCCAAGAGCCCCAAGGGTGTCCAGGTCAGGGCAGGGGCCCAAGGACCGTTCGGCCCCCTCACCTGGGGATCCCCATATCCTACCTGCTAAGTCTCTGATGCTGGTCCAGGCCAGCCATGGGCAGCACCCTCCCCAGCCTCTGAAGCCCAGGGGAGCTGAGTCAGGGTCCATGGGACAGTCCCCGCCCACAGCAAGTGTGTCCTCCAAGTGTGGCCTTGGCCCTTTGTCCTTAGGGCCTGCCTTGTCCCCTACTGTCCACCCCACCCCTGGGTTGGGGAGGGGAGGCAGCTCCCGGGCAAAGCTGGCTCCACTCCCAGCACCTCTGCTCCACCCTGGGCCCAAGGTGGGGCTCCACCTCCTCACAGTAGGAGGGAGGTAGGGATAGAATACCAGCACACCCAGCATGCCCCCACCCAGGGCTGCAGGAAGGCTGCCCTCAGGAGGGTTTGGCCCCCAAGGACCCCAGAAAACGAGAAGGAGCAGTACCCAAGGCAATGCCTCACTGTCACTGAGACCACCTACAGACAAGGGAACGGAGCTGCAGGGAGCAGCCCACCTACAGAGCAGAGACAGGGACCAGGCCCCTCCCAGCCCCCAGGAAGCCTATGTTTCCACCCTCCCCAGGCTCCTGAACTTGGGGTACATCCTGGGAACATCCCAGCCTAAGGTCATTAGCTCCCCTCTGCTGAGCCAGGAGTTGGGGTTTGGGTGGTGACAGGAGGCAGAGAGGGTGGGTTGTGGGCAGGGCCACCCACCCAGCCATGTCACTCACTGGGTCAGGGCCAGAGCCACTGGGTGCTCACTTGGGTGGAGAGCCAATTCTTGCCTGGGAAGGATTCACCAGGAGCAGGAGGGTAGCAGGGCCATGGAGCAGCCATGATGCACAATCGGCCTTGAGGAGCCGCCGTCCTGCTAATGGCCTCAGGGCTGCTGACCTCAGACCAGAACCATGATGGCTAATGAGAGGGCCCTGGCCAAGGGGCCTTGGGACAGTGACCCCAGGCCAGAGGTCAAGAGGTTCTGGCCCTGAGGGCCTGGGCTGGGGCTGAGCCTTGGGGGTCAGGGGCCAAGGGCCCTCAGGGTCTCAGCTTATACATCCATGTGTGCCCTGGACGGGGGTGATGAGGGAGGGGGCGCTCTCCACAGTGGGAGACTGAGGCCAGGACCACACCTGCCTGCCCATCGCCCATGGCAACCATCCATCCATGCCGAGTGACAGAGGTCCGCCCACCAGCCCTCCTGTGGGGCTGCCGGCTTCTCTTTGTTTCTCCAGCTGCCACCTTCTCTTCACTTGTGCTTCAAAAAACTTAACACTCACAAAAGTGGCAGGAGCAGTTTAAATGGCCATCTGCCTGTCCAGAACCCACTCTGTGCCAGCATCACCTTGTGGCAGGCAGGGCAGGAACAGCACTGGCCTTGGATAAGGGACCAGGTGGATTTGAGGGCTCTGGAAGCTGTGAGGACTTGGAAGAGGGGCATAAATAGGATGGTCCTGCCTTGGGGCCAAGGCAAGGGGCAGTGTCAGCTGGCAGTCTGGCCAGGTGGGGCCAGAAACCAAGATCAGAAAAAAAAAAGATTCTCGTGAAGGGCAGCAGGTCCTCAGGTCCTGCACCTACCAGGGCTTGGGCATCCTGACATGCTGTTCAGGGCTGGCAGAGTCCATAGACTCAGGGTGGCCAGTACAGGGCCTCTGCCTGGAATTGCCTCCTCATCTCCCTTAGGTGAAGACTTCATGAGACTGCAGGCCTAGAGGATTAGGGTAGCACTGAGTAACCACTCACACTTTAGTGAGAATTTGTGTGCTGATCCAGGAGATGGCTGGGTAACTGTGATGGTGGAGGGGTACTCCCAGGGCCCAGAGGGGCTGCAGGCAGTCAGAGGACCAGAATCAGCCCATGGGGACAGAGGATGTCCCTGACTACCAGCCCTGAGACCCAGGACACCTATATGTACAAGGCAGAGCCCCCTGATCTCACCTGTGACTGGACAAGAGCCCCTGCAGGTATGGGGTCCTTACTCTCTCTGCATGGGAAACATCCACCCCTGGGGTGCAGGTCTGGGAAGTCCAGCAGAATCACGCCAGTCCCCGATGGCTCATCCACCCCTAGCACCAAGGTTCCCGCACTTCACGGAGCCCCAGCAATTCTGATGGGTTTCCGTTTAACTTTTTCTTTATTGCAATTACTTTGAACACTATTAAATGTAGTTATTAATCATTAAGTAATTATTATCTGCCTTTATATTAATTTTCTGGTCATCGGGATTGTCAGGAAGATTTAAGACCTTTAATTGTTAGTATTTCCCAAACACCAGAGAGGTTTGATGCAGCTCCATACAGTCTCTCTCTCTGCCCAGGCAAGGCAGGGCTGCCCCCAACAAGTGTGTCCTGGCCGCCCCATGACCCAATCCTCTCTCCATGTCCCCTTAGACCTTGAACACTGGACCAGAGGCTGGCCCTTTCCCTGGTATGGGCCCATTCTATACCCATCCACCTCTCTGAGGCCCATCTGCTGCGCATGCTCAGCTCCAAGACCAACTTGGCCTCACTGGCCATTCAGTCCCACTGCAGTCTCCAATGTCCCCAGGAACTCTGGCATCAGCCCCGGGACCAGCAGACCAGCGCGGAAAAACCAGGAGCCTAGAGTTCAGGGGCCAGCTGCATGGACAGGATGGTGGTGTTGGCAGCTGACTGGGGCCTAGGAGCCCTGGGGAGACACAGCTGGCACCATAGGGTAGTGTTATGGGACAACTACCTGGAGCCACATTGGGTGTGAGATCCCTGATTACTTCCCGCTACTCTCAGGGTCAACCCAGGAAGGCCACCAGCTAAGGCTGGTCCCATCTGGGGCCCTTCAAGCATCCTCCCTGCCCTCCTGGCTCGCTGCCCGGAAGGCAATGCATTCTCCCAGGTCACAGATGAGCAAGCCAAGCTCAGAGGCAAGAAACCACCCAGTGGCCGGTTCTGCATGCCGACACTCCCCTGGCTGCTTCTGCTGAGCACCGGGGCCCTCGGCTCCCCAAGCACTGGCTGGGGTCACAGGGAGACAGCTGGGCACTGGTCCAGACACTCCCTATCCCTGGGGAGGCCAGCCTGTATGATGCGGGTGTGGTCAGACAGAGGATTAGGGGTTCCTCTGCCCCTTCTCCCACCCACTGCAGCCTCCTCTGCCCCAATGTGGTCAAAGTAGACTTGGGTCAGTGTTGAGACAGGAGGAGGCACCGGGGGTGTCCTTCAGCTATGGCTCCTCAAGGACCTGACTCCTTCAAGTTCTGCCTGAGCAGCCTCTCTTCCCTCTTGGCCTGCCCTCAAGTACAATCAGAACAGCATGGAGGGAATTCCTTGGCAGGTTAAGGATCCCCGTTGTCACTGCCATGGTGCGGGTTTGATCCCTGGCCCAGGAATTTCCACCTGCTGCGATGTGGCCAAAAACAAAACAAAATAGGAGTTCCTGTTGTGGCCCAGCAGAAATTAATCTGACTGGTAACTACGAGGTTGCCGTTCAATGCCTGCCCTCGCTCAATGGGTTAAGGAACTGGTGTTGCTATGAGCTGTGGTGTAGGTCGCAGATGCGGCTTGAATCCTGCGTTGCTGTGGCTGTGGTATAGGCTGGCAGCTGCAGCTCCAATTGGCCCCCAGCCTGGGAACCTCCATACGCATGAGGCTCCAAGTCTGGAGTAATTCGTTGGTGGTGGCGGAGGTGGTTGTCATGGTCATGGCGACAGCAGTGATGATGAAAACTGATTCTCCAAGATCCAGAGTTTCCCAGATAAACAATGTCATGGTCCACCATCCCCACCCCAGCTGCTGGCCCCTTCCCTGCTGGTGGGCTGTCCCCAGGAGGCAGCAGGAAAGAGAGCCTTGACCAGGCCTGACAGGACAATGGTATATCTTGAGCTGACAGAGGGTATTTAATCTTAGTTAAAAATAAACAGGTTCAATTATTGGAAAAGGAAAAAATAGCCTAGTATTTACTGCAAGTGCATGGGAGGTTATTACTCTGGGAAAAGCCCCCTTTCAGGATTGTGGGCCTCATCCTCCCTCCTGGATCCTGACTGGCAGTTGGAGCCCCCTTGTGGGCCAGGGCAGGGGTGGGGGATGGGGACAGCCAGCCCCTCCCATGTGACTGTTGGGACAGCCTTACCTTCCCGCCCAGGTGGGTGGGGTCATCTCCCCAGAACCAGCTCCAGGGTCTGCTGAGATTAGGGAGCCTGGCAGTGACCCTAGGCAGGGTAGATGACAAGCTGCCATGAGATGCTGCTGTAATTAGCATGAAACCTGCCGCCTGTGCCAGGGAGGAAAATCTCATCTCAGAAATACGCGTCCGAAGCAAGTTCAATTTCACCCGAGGGGCCATAAAACCTTTTCCCCATCACCTAGAGCTGTTGGCTGTTAGCACCGTTAATCCTGGGGATGCTATTTGGAGCCAAGACACCACTCAGGGAAAATCAGGTCCAAACCCCACAAGGAAACACTTCTGCCCCAGAGAGAGTCAGACAAGGCCCTACCAGGTGCTGGGCATCCTTGCAGCTGGCACTACTTCATCTCGCTGCCAGGCCAGCTGGGACCAGCTCGGTGGAGACAGAGGCCAGCAGCCTAGCCCCACCCCACCCACCTGCCCCCTGCAGACCCCGTTCTCCTCTGTCCTCAGACACCGTCCACCCGCACAACCCTCCCCACAGACTTTCTTTAATAATCATTTCCTTGATTACCTAGGGTAACAATGAAAACACGTAATTGAATTGCCAAGAAATTACCATTTTTATAACTTGCACCCAGTTACTGAGATAAATTAACCGTCTCCCTGTAGGGTGAGTGGCTCAGGCGCATCAGCGAGTGTGATCCTGACATTTATCAGCCATGTGGGGCCTTATTAAGAAAAATATCTCCCACTGCCTCCCTGGGGGCGCCTGCAGCTCCACCACACGGTCCTGAGTGGGCATCAGCGGGCCAGCTGGAAAGGCGGGTGGGCAGTGGGCTCCTTGGCTGGGAAGCTGTGGGGAGGGGCAGCAATGAGCAGGCCTGGGGAGGATGGAGGGTATTGTCCACCTGCCCCCTCCTGTTGACCAAAGCTGACCCGGGAAGCTAACTGCCCACACACCTGGGCTGGGCACCCAGGGTCAGTGCCGGGAGGGTGTGAATGGTCAGTAACCTAGCAGCTGGTTGGCTGGTGGGTGAGATCACTTGCCTCTTGCTGGCTGGGTGAACTTTGGAGTGGTGGGGAAGATGAAAGGCCCAAAAGGGAGACTTTTGTTACAAGAGCTTACTGCCTTTTCTTTTCTTTTCTTTCTTTTTTTTTTTTTTTTTGTCTTTTTGCCTTTTCTAGGCCCGCTCCCATGGCATATGGAGATTCCCAGGCTAGGGATCAAATCGGAGCTGTAGCCGCTGGCCTACGCCAGAGCCACAGCAACAGGGGATCCGAGCTGCGTCTGCAACCTACACCACAGCTCACGGCAACACCGGATCCTTAACCTACTAAGCAAGGCCAGGGATCAAACCCACAACTTCATGGTTCCTAGTCGGATTCATTAACCACTGTGCCACGATGGGAACTCCAAGCTTGCTGCTTTGAACCGCACAGCCGTGTCCCTGCCTCCATTCTATCCCCCACTGCCTGCCCCCGGCAGCCTGGAAGCCACAGGCTGGTCTAGAGGTTCTGGTGGTGTCATAGGTGTTGGAGCCCAGAGGCTGGGTGCAGAGCATGACCTTGGTCCACTTCCCAGTCCTTGGTCCACTTCCCAGCCAGGGCAAAGGAAGTCCCCAAAACCCCCATCACAGCCTCCCAGCCATGCAGGAATTGCAGCTAAAGGGACAGTCTCCCAGAGACGAGCCCAGGGCCAAGAAACCCCATGTACCTCCAGCCACAGCCCTGTCCCCAATCCAGGACCCCACAGCCCATGCCCATGCCTTGCCCACATCACCCCTCAGGAGCCCCCGCCCAGATCCAGACAGCCAACTTCATCACTCACAGCAATCAATCCTTCCCTGTGCTCCAAAACCCTAACTCACCAGGGCAGAGCCCAGACCCCTGGTCTGGCTCCAAGGTGCAGGGGCCCCAGCATGGCCACCTCCACAGCCTGGAGCCCTCAGCACCCCAGCCGGGCCTGAGAGGTTGGGGCCTTGGGGGTCTGGTCCCAAGGCTGGGGAGTTTGCACCAAGAATCCCCATGCCTCTGTCCCCAGCTCACAAGCAAACATCAGGTGTGTCCACCTGATGCTGCGAGAAGGATGGTCAGGGCAGGGGGGCGAGATGGTTCCAGGCTTGTTCTCTGTGCTGGCTCTGTGTGGTCACTTCAAAAGTGTGGCCGGGCCTTGCTGCCAGCAGGCCCTCTGCCCCAGGCACAGAGCGCCAGTGACCCCCACCCTCACACGGCCACCACTGCTGTCTTAGGGGCCGAGGTCACGCCTGGGGGGGGGACTCTTACAGCCCCCCAGGCCTCCCTCCTGGCCTCCTGCACAGCCTCCCAAGTGACTTACCCCATGGTTTGCACCTTGGAGGCCCTACAAGTGACCCCATCCAGCCCCCCATGCTGGATCCAAGGGTCCTGGACACACCAGCCTGCCTCCCACAGCTGAGCTCTCTTCTCCCAGCACCCCAGCATGTTCTGGCCTAGCCCACAGGGTGAACTGGAACCCCCTTATACCAGCTGGGGCTGCCCACTGACAATGGGGCAACATGGGACCCTCCCAGGGCTGTGGGGAGGGTCCCACACTGAGGAAGCCCCTTGGGAGCCCTGGGGAGGGAGCAGGCAAGGGACCCTGATGAGGAGGGAGAGGGCCCAACATTATTTATTTCAGGGCTACAGTGGGTGGAACTGCAGATACCCCAGGGCTGCCAGAAGCCTGGCCTGGGTGGAGCCACCTCTGCTCCTCCCCTACCCAAGGCCTGGGGTTGCTGGTGTGCAGGGTGGTGGCTCCATCTGGTGGTCAATCCTAGGGAGAGCATGGGGTGTCCTTCAGAGGAAGGAGCAGGGGCACCAAGGTCTCCACCCCTCCTCTGACCACTGGTCTCACTCAACCTGTCAGCTTGTGAACACAGGGACAGCCCAGGAGCTCACGGCTCAACACAGCTGCTCCCAGCAAGCACGGGCTAGGTTCAGAGGGCAAGAGTGGGGTGGGCAGATGTCTGGAATTCTGGGCCCAGTAAGGACCTGGTGAAGTTGACAGTCAGGGACTCTGGCCACGCTGGCTTCCCAGGCACAGCTGTTGGGCTAGCAGGGGCAGATGGGGGTATCAAGGAGGGGGTAACAAGGAGGGGGTAAGCCTCGCTGAGTGGGATCCTCTTGGAGGGGTCCCCGGGCTCAGGCAGGGTGGGCACTTCCAGTTCCCTGCCCCCTGGGGTGCAGGGGCCCCAGCATGGCCACCTCCCCAGCCTGGAGCCCTCAGCACCCCAGCCAACAGTAATTTATTGAGTGTCTTCCTTGACATTCTTATTATCTCTTCTGATTCTTAGACTTTAAGAGTGAGAGGTAGCCGTCCAGAGAGTCACCCAGAAAGAGGAGATAACAGCCTGCCACAGCCAGTGCCCTGGGAGTTGCTTGGTCACCCCACAGACAGGGAGGACATGGGGGAACGCACCCACTCTGAGCCTGGGCCTCTGAAATAGAACCACCATGGGGGGATCCCATTGCCTGGCCCCCCACCACCTCCTCTCACCTTCACCTGCCCCTCATTCTCAGGGCCCACCCTCGGAGGCCTGTTCTCCATCCACAGGACTGCCCCACAGGCTGCAGTGAGAGGGGAGCCACCCAGTGCTGCTCAGCAGCCTGTGTCCACTTGCCTGGAGTGCACCTGCCCTCTGGCCCTGGGTGGGGGCAGTCACTCCCCAGGACGGCCCTCCTCACCCAGCCACACCCAGTGGACCTGTCCTCCTGCTTTGAGTGCAGCCACTGGCTTGTGCCCTTGCAGCCCCATGGGTCCCAGCCTCAGGCCTGTTACAAACAGAGCACAGGCCCTGTGGGAAGGGAAGGTCCCAAGAGGGACCTGCAGCCCTGGAGAAGAGGGTGGGCCCCAGCCTGGGGCTGCTCCTGAAGCCTGCAGGGCCTGTGGGGCAAGTGGGTGGTTCTAGAGCCTGGAGGGGAAGGGTCTGGGCCAGGAGCCTGTGCTAGGAGCCACAGAGACAGGCTCCCCCTGAAGGGCTGAGGCTGGCCCAGGTACCCTGAGTTCCATCCACTCCATGCCTGTTTCCCACATTGGGAAATAAGTGTCGGGCGTTGAATGTCGAGACCAAGGTGAGTCCTGGCAGGGGCACAAGACTGGACAGGGGAGGAAGGGTGTAGGGCTCCTCACCTCCTCCCTCCACAGCCCAACCCCTGCTCACAAGCTTCAGACTCCCTGAGGCCATTGGGCGTCATGGCAACTTGGACAGGAAGCGGCTGCCATGGCAACTGGCGTCCAGGGAGGTGCACACTGCCTGGCAACAGCGGCCATGGCCTGGCGCTCCCTACAATATGCTCAAGCCACACAGCGGCCAGGAAATCCGTGGGTGTAGACTTATCCCCACCCCGCGTGGGATCCTGGAGCGCGGACTCAACGCAGACTCCAGCCCCAGTCGGCACCTGCAGGATGCTCTGTATAGCGTGCCTCCATTTGTGGAAATGCCACCAGAGCTGGGGTTCCTCTGAGAGCCCCCCACCACTTGGGCCATTCTCAAGCTGAGGGCCACATCGCAAGGACCACAGGGAGGGGGTGAGGAAGGTTTCAGGGAGTTGGGGTCTTCAGGGCTGGGCTCCGAGCCACCAGCAAGCATCCCAGATGGGACACAGCCAGGGAAAAGGGTGCATCTGGGAGCATGGGCGGGGTGTGTGGCAGGTGGGACCCAGGCACCTCACTGGGTGCCCGGGGTCCCCTCCCACAGCCTACCTGGGTGTCCAGTGGCATTGAGGCCCACACCAGCCATTCCCGTGTTTCGGCAGTGTCGTTGCTGCTAGTATGGAGGCAAATGCCCAGTCTCCACGAAGAGCTCTGCCCTCCACGTTGGACATTCCTGGGCACCTGGTGGCACTGACAGAGTGCTGTCCCCTCCCCCAGGTCCCTCTTCCCTGTGGCTGCCCCACCCCACAGGTCCTCCAAGAAGCCTTTGCCGGTTTCCATCTCACATTGCCCCCAGAAGGGTACCTGAGATGAGACCCTGAACCCGTGGAGGGCTGGAGGCTCCCTGCCCCTGGCAGCTAAGCAGACCCCCAGCTGGCTGGTCAGATCGGAGGAACATTCAGGGGGCCCCTGACGGCTGCATGGGGCTCCAGGCCCCTCCTTCCCAGCCTCCCCAGCAGAGCCTATTGTTGATGCTGCTCAGATACGCACCCATCCTGTGAACACAGAGGGACACTCTGGGTCCAGGCCACACACGTTAAGCCAGTCACAGCCTGTGGACAGTGCGTACCCCCTCCTCTATCAGTGTGTTCACGAGAGCTTTATGGCTGTTTATGTGGCACAGGCCCAGGGGTGTCCACCAACCCACCTTCTGAGGATGTGCTTCCACAGGACAAAGAAGAGGCTGTGCAGCAGGGGGTGCAGAGCAGCAGGGGTGCGGGGGTAGGGCAGATCCTGGGCCGGTGCAAGAAGCAGGAGAAAGCACCCCAGCCTGAATCAGCTCCACCCGGGGTACACCCTGCAGTTGCTAAAAAGGCCTCTGACATGGAGAGGAGCAAGTGGGAAACTGGTTCCATCACTGAACAATTCTTGGGCAAGTGACACTCAGCTCCCCACCTACAAAGAAGATAATAATTGTCCTTGCAGGACCGTCAAATGTTTAATAAAGGACTTTTTAAAAGCTTGGTGGAGTTCCCGTCATGGCTCAGTGATTAACAAATCTGACTAGGAACCATGACGTTGCGTGTTCGATCCCTGGCCTTGCTCAGTGGGTTAAGGATCGATTCGGCATTGCCATGAGCTGTGGTGTAGGCTGCAGATGCGGCTCAGATCTGGCATTGCTGTGGCTCTGGCATAGGCCAGCGGCTATAGCTCCGATTCGACCCCTAGCCTGGGAACCTCCATATGCCGTGGGAGTGGCCCAAGAAATGGCAAAAAGACAAAAATAAATTAATAAAATAAAATAAAATAAAAGCTTGGAGATGCATCAGGTAAAAGAGCCAGGTGGTACGGTGGTCTCTCCTGTGTGAAGACAGAGGCTGTGTGGTCCTGTGGCCATTCCCAAAGGGTTTCGACCCCTGGGCTCTCGAGGTTGGGCAGGGTTGCTCTGGGCACTTGGTTGCTGTGGCTGTGGGAATTTGTTTTAGCCACGTGTCTGCGTGATCTGCCATCCATTGTAAGAAATTAGCTGAGCCAGGTGTGGTAAGGAAGATGCAGAGGGGGTGACCAGCTGAGGCTACTTCAGGAACAGGGACATGACGGGAGGGGCCCTACTGGCTTTGGCTCTGGCCACCGCCCCAGTCCATTATGACCTCCCTGGCCACATCCAGGCCTTTGTGACAGGTGCCCCTGAGGCACCTGTGAGCCGTGACACCCAGAAGGCCCTCAGTAAGAGAGTGGCAGGTCGGGCCAGGCCAAAGCCTGGACCTGGGGTCAGGAAGGGGTCACAGGGAGGTATGGAAGGGCCAAAAACCCTGGGACCCTGTGGCCACTCCCACCCCCAGTGTCCCCAACCTCCAGCTTCAAGCAGCCATGGTAGATGCCTGGACCCACCCTGCCAGGGCTTTGTAAGGTGGCCCTGCCTGGGGCCTCTCAGCTCCACCCACTCAGTGGAGTCTGCCAGGCCCTTCCCAGCCTCAGTGGCAGGGGCTGGGGTGCCCAGAGTCGATGGGGAGGTACCTGGGAGCTTTATCACAAATGAAGAGGGAGAGATGCAGCGACAGAGGGCAAGAGAGGCAGTGGGTGCAAGACAAGGAAAAACAGAGGCCAGGCTGGAATGGGGCTGGCCTCTACACCCAGGCCGAGAGCAAAGGACATCCAGGCAGGGAGCAGGGCCCAGCTCAGGGCCCCGACACTGCGTGTGCCCGCCCCTGCCCCCAGGAGCTGGGACCCCGGCCCTGTCCAGGGCACCACCCTCCCAGCTCCCCAATGCACCCCTGGGTCCCGCAGAGCAGTCCTTCCTGCAGTTGGAGCAGGAGAACCAGAGTCTGGTGAGTGTGGCCCTGCCACCTGTCTGTGCCACAGGCACATAGGCCCTAGGCACCGCTCCCTCCACCACCAGCCCCGCTGCCCCAGCCTCCCCCTGAGAAGTGGCTATGACAGGCGTTCCTACCTCTCTGCCCCATCCCCAGAAAAGGCAGAACCAGGACCTGCAGGAGCAGCTGGGGGCCCTCCTGGGGCCCGGGCAGCAGTTCCTGTCCCTGTGCCCAGAGCACTCGAGCTGCACGGCCCTGGCCTGGGTAAGTACACAGCAGGACCGCAGGCAGCTGTGGGAGCGGCTGGTGGCTTCATGCACTACACCTGCACCCCTGCTCTCAAGCAGTCCATGACCACAGATGCTGCTGATGGCCTTGAGGCTGACCCGGGGGCCCCTCTGAAGCCCCCTGAGCAGGCTGGAGCCCGGCCCCTGGAGGACAGGGCCCCTCTGCAGCTGCTGCGGCAGGAGCTGTGCCGGGGAGAAGAGTCATTCATGCAGCAGTCCCAGGTGGGCCCCGGGCTGCCGGTGGGTGGGCAGGGGGACTGGACAGGAGCAGACCCCCCACTGGCCATGCCTCTGCCCACACTGCACCTGCCCATAGAACGAGCTGCAGCAGATCCGACTGTCCTTTGAGAGGAAGAAGATGGCCATTACCGAGGTGCCTGCCTACAGGGTGGAAGGGGGTGCTGGGGACGAGGACCCCCTTTGAGGTGTATCCGGCGTGGGTCCCACACTTGGGGGTGTGACTCAGCTTTCCCCTTCCCACCAGGTGTGGGATGGCGTGGCTGAGGTACACATGGCCCTGAACAACCAGGCCACCGGGCTCCTGGTAGGTCCCAAAGGGCAATACCCAGAGCGGGAGGCAAGAGGGACTGGGTGGCAGGGGTGAGGGGCAAACACATAGGGGACCGGATTTACCTCCTCTGCCCCCAGAACCTCAAGAAGGACATCCGGGGTGTTCTTGACCAGATGGAAGACATCCAGCTGGAGATTCTGGGGTGATGCACGGGGCAGGGGGTCCGGGGCCAGGGGGCGGAATCAGGACGGGGTGGACAAATCCCTGACCCCTCCCCGTCCCCAGTTCCACTGCACCATTCCACGGCTGCCAAGCTAAGGTGGGGGGTGCTCACAGCACTGACTGTGTGGCCCCCCACCCAGGGAGCGGGCCCAGTGCCGCACCCAGGCGAGGAAGGAGCAGCAGATGGCCTGCATAGGGGTAAGCCCCAACCCCACACCATCTGTTTGGAGGCCCCATGGGGATTGGAGGAGGAGCCCGGTGACGGTCATGCCTATCCTTCCTTGGGGGGACCAGGAGCTTGCTGACCTGGCCCCTGTCCTGCAGAAGGCACGGCTGCAGCCAGGATGTCCTGAAGGCCTCAGAGGCCAGCTCTGGTAGGTCAACGTGTGAGCCAATGGGCAGAGCCCCATCCCCAGGGACTGTCCCAGGCACCCCTGCCCCCTGACCACCGCCGCCCGCAGGCTACTGGCCCTGAGGCTGCTGCTGGGCACCCTGCTGGCCTGCACCGCCGCCTACGTGTACGTGGTGGACCCTGCGCCATTCGAGGGGCTGGTGCCGCCCCTGCTGAGCCGCGCCGCCGTCTGGAAGCTCCGGGCCCTGCTAGGCCCATTCCTACGCCTTGAGGTGGACGACTTCCTGCCCTTCTAGGCCAGAGGCCCAGTGGCCCCAGCGAGGAGGAGGCCAAGTAGCCGGCACTGCCCCGGGTGCCCACCGGCCGCGCCAGACCCTGCCCATGGCACTGCCACGCACCGTCCCTGCCAGGAGCCCTGAAGAAGGGTGGAGGTGGGGTCTGTCCCAAGGGCTGGGCCTGCAGCTGGACATATAGTCATGACACATGCAGCCTCCAAGCTTGTTTCCATGGAAACGGGGGCGGGAAGCAGCAAGCTTTGCTGCCTTCTGAGGCAGATCTTGAAGTGGAGGGTCCCTCAGGGCAGCGCCCCTGCCTCTCCCCCCAGCCCCTCCCCGCACGGGACAGTAGCCTCCTCACAGGATGCCCCCTGTCCACCCCAGGGCCCTGAGTGGTGGGTGTGCAGGCGTGGCTCCCCTGAAAGTGATGTCCTCAGGCTTCATGCCTGGAGCCGTCCAAAGCAGACAGACCTCAGGGATCAGGGTCTCAGCCTTGCTCTGCTGACCCAGCAGCCTCATACCCCTCGCATGACCCATGTCCCTTCCCACACCCACCCAGACACCAACCCATCCCCTGATCTTGTTCCCTCCCCAACCCAGGTCCCTGTCCAGTCCAGCCTCCTGGCACTGCCCAAGGCCCAGATAGGGGGACTGCATTGGTGGACAGAGTCATGGTGGTAACACTAAAATTTTTATTTAGTGCATTAAACTGGGACGGGGGATACCTTTTAGAACAATAGAGAGGAGCGTTGTGGCTACTCATCCCCAGGTGGGAGAAATAGGGCATTCCGCCCTGCCCCTGGGGCATCCAGGCCCAGCTGTCTAGGGACTGCAGGGCCCTCTGAGGTCCCAGGTGTAACATCTGGGAGTGCAGACTGCCCAGGTGAGGTCAGGGCAGAGCCGTGAGCAGGACCACTCTGGGCTGGCCTAGGTCTCCTCCTCCCTGGCAGGCAGGGCTACCAGGCTGGCGGCCCCAGGAGGTTAAGGCATCTGTTCATGTGCTGGATACAGGAACGGGGGAGTGCAGTGATCTGCAGGGGCAACCTGAGACCCCCCCACCCAGCCCAGCCCACAGAGGCTGGGGCTCCCTGGGGAAGAAGCGCCATATAAAGTGCTTGATCAGGCGGGGAGGTGGAGACATGACACCCGGGTAGGCTGTGTTGGTCCCAGCAGCTCCAGGGCCGCCACCTGGGGTGCTGGAGCCTCTGCAACAGGTGGGGACTTCCTGAGGTGGGAGGGCACAGGGTCACGGGCCCTGGTGGGCTTGGGGTCAGTCGAGGTGCGGCTGGTGGAGAGGGGACCCCACCCCACATCCAAGGGTCCGTGGCAGCCTGGCCTCCTGGGCCCCAGAGTCGCCTACTTGGTGACCCGCTTGGGGCCCTGAGAGGCTGGGAAAAAGGCTGGAGGCAGCCGAATGCAGGCGGCACACAGCCCCACGCGGGGGCGCCCCAGTGGCTGGACTCCAAGGGGCCCGCAGCGGTGGGCGGTCCTCTGGGAGGCCAAGGTGGCACAGGTGCAGGCTGGGGGGCACCCTGGGCTGGCCACGCCGCCCCCATCCACGGCTGCAGGTGCCGATCCGCCCCCTGCGGGCCGCAGCGTCCCATGAGAGAGAAGCAGAAAGGTGGAGGTCAGCAAGGGGCCCTGCTGGCCTCCCACACAGTCCAGCCCCTGCCCCAGCCCCCAGTCTCTGAACCTAGACATTTGGTGGGGGTGGGGGCAGGGGATGAGTTCCAGAAAGTGCAGCTGCAGGATGGGGCAGTGGCCCCCACAGGGGCACCCCCATGTGGCTGCAGGATGGGGCAGTGGCCCCCACAGAGGCACCCCCTCCACTGCCGGGACCCCATGGGCCCCAGCATTTCTCCAAATGCCCTGTTACTGCCAGGAATGACGCAGACCCAGGGAGCCTCACGCTTGTCACTCAAAGACCCAGCGGCCAGTCCCCACCTTCCTGGCCTCCAACTTGGCTTAAGTCAGCGGAAACGCCCATGCAGGAGGCCCACGCCCAGGCTGCCAGCCACCACCTCTCCACCTCTCCCGGGGCCTGACCCCTTCTGCCCCCACCCAGAGCCCCTGGCCTTGCTCAAGGAAAGGATCAAACTGACTCTTTTTCTTTTTTTAATAAAATTATAGATATATAGATGTAGATATAAAAACATAAAACAGACACAACGCAAGCAGACGCGGCCGTGTGCTTACTCTCGGGTCCCTGGAGCCAGACAAAACTCCGACCCCACCCCCATGTGCTTCCCACTTGGGCCCCCGGGCTCCAGAGGGGCCTGCACTGTACACGCCTCAGGTGGGGGTCTCCAGTTGGCAGAGAGGGCCCCGTGGCGGCGTCCAGCCCCCTGCACCTGCTCCCCTGCCCCGTCGCCTCCCACAAGAGCATAAAGCAGAGGTTAAGGCTTCAATTAAAGCGAGTTTCCGGGCAGTGGGGCCCACGGGGGCCCAAGCGTTAACACATGGGACGTGGCATGGCAGCTCAGCGCACAGACATGGGACGCACCCACCAGCTGGGCGAGACGAGACACACGGAGCTGGGACCCCACCCACAGCTGGCTGTCCGTCCGTCTGTCCGTTTGTCCACCTGTCCATCAGAACCCAGAGCAGTCCCGGAGCGGGGTGCCTGCGAGCCGGGCCTGGACTCCCTGCAGAAGAGCTGGGCTTGCCCAGCTACAAGCTTCCGGCGAGGCCCTGAAAGGCAATGGGTTAGGGCAGGTCGGTGCGGGCCCTTTGTCTGGGAGGCCCAGCTCTGGACCATAGTGACCCATCTGTAAAGGGAAGTGGGTGGGACTGGCCTGGTGACAACAGGGGGCACAGGTACAGTCCACGACCCTCGTAGCCCCAGCTCCTGGGAGCAGGGCCACCAGCACACAGATCCTGCAGCCTCGTGGCCCTTGGCCCAGCCGTGCCCTGGTGAGCAGATGAGTGATGGACGGGCTGAGGATGAGCACAGGCCCGTGGAGGCGTGGTTCTCCTCCCGCCGATGCGTCCACACCAAGCCTGGGCCTCCTCTCCCAGGGCAGAGAAGTTGGGAGGGGGCAGCCGCTGGGGGGTCCTGGCTCCCACGGCACCTTGGCGACAGGTGGCAGTCATTCCTTCACACCGAGATCTCGTATGTGGTCCCACCCACGCCGGACACCTTCTTAACGAGCGTGTGCCGGGTGGGGCTGGCGGAGGGCCCTGGGGGGCCAGCAGCAGGCCCCAAGCGGGCCAGGCCTGGGGACTGCCCATTAAGCTTACTTGGGGGGGTCTTCAGCTGAGGGTGGTCCCTGCATCAAAATAAGCACATACATGCATGCACACAGTGAACACGGGAACACTCAGGACGAGGCAACAGGCCAGCGGAGGCAACAGGACAGAGGACACGGACACGGACACATACAGAGCCCTGGGCAGCCCTTGCCCCTGAGCTTGGAAGCGCCCACACGGAAATGGGAGGGGGTGCCAAGCCTGCAGGGGAGGGCTGTTCTGTCACAGGACAGACAGATGTCAAATGGTGTCATCCCCTCCCAGGCCCCTTGGCACAGACCATGGGACAGAGGGAGGCCAGGTGGACGCTGGTCAGGCGAGTCCCTGGTCCCTGCTCTGACCTGGTGCCCCTAGCTCGGGCACCCAATGGTGACTAGGTGGCCTCTCCTGCTCCCTCCAGGAAAATGAGGAGCTGTCCTTAATATTGTTGACCTCACTACCCAAATGTTCCCCAGGGGCAGGAGCCCCTCCCTCCTTTGGGTGCCTCATAGCTGCCACCAACAGGGACCTCCTTGCCAAATGAGCTTGCACGCATGGCAGTGAGTAATGCCCTAGTGAGCCAATGTTCCCAGCATGGGGCCCAGCACACTGTAGGTGCTCAGCTCTTAACTTGGGCCTGACCCACCCGTTGGAGGCCTAGGACCCGCCTGCCCCCTCCAAGCCTCATCTCCCCATCTCTGAGCAGGACACCCTGGCTTCCTGGGGCTGCGTACCCCACCAAGGGCCAGGACCACAGGGTGGCATATTTTGCTGTGGGGTGATGGCCCTCACACCTTCTGGAGAGGGATAGAGGCACTATCTCCAGAGGAAGAAACCCAGGGACCCCAGGCACTGGGTCTGTGCCAGCTGAGGGAGAATCAAGATGCAAATTCTCCTGCTCCCAGTCCTGGACATGCCAGGGAATCCTTGCAGCCAGGCTACCCTCACACAGGCTCCCAGGAGCCTCAGAGGCTGGTGAGGCCCACCCTGCTAGGCAGCCTCAGGCCTCCTGGGCAACCCACATGTGCTCGGCCAAGAGGCCCAGCAGGTGGCCAGGCAGCCGATTGCACCCCAAGCACCCACCTCTGCACAGCTAGCGAGGGCGGTGGTTCCGGGAGGTCCGTGTGGATGAAGGCGACGGCTTTGGGGCCTGCATAGGAGGGCGAACGGGGTGTGCCAGGCGGGGACGGAGGGACCTGGCGGGCGGGCGACCTGTGTGAGCCACTGGCAGGCCTGGCCCCCGGGGCACTGCTGTTGGCCAGGTCTGCCTGCAAGGAGGATGAGGAGGTCCGCGGAGCGCGGCTCACGGTGCTGGACAGTGAGGAGAGCGACGCCTGCAGGGCAGGGTTGCGGGCACCCCCGAAGCCAGGCCCAGCCACCAGGTCGTCTCTGGAGCCAAAGCGCACCACAGGGCCTCGGGGGCCCTCGGACAGCACACTGGCCTGCTGTAGGCTGTAGGAGCTGGGTGCATCGTAGACGCCCGAATCTCCAAAGAGGGAGTCAGCCTGAGAGCGCAGCAGCCGCTCACGTTCCTCCCTGTCCTTGCGCTCCTGGATGGAGGCCATGATGGTCCTGGACAGGTTGTCATAGCGCACCGGTGAGGGCTCCCGTGGCCGCGGGCCCAGCACAGGGCTGAAGCTGCGGGGCGGGGGCCGCGGTGGATCACCTACTGCCCCCGTGTGCAGGTAGGGTGAGCGGTAACCCGGCACACCAGCTGAGGAGTGCGCCGGGCAGGCATGGCCCCCGGGTGAGCCAGGGTTCAGCAGGCTGTCATAGGACAGGCTGCCGTTGCGGTTGGGCAGCGCGTGGGGGGCAAAGAGGCCGCGGTGGGGCGTTGGGGGGCCACCCTCAGAGCGCAGGGGCTGCAGGGCCACGTGGTCCCCGCCCCGCCGGCTGGCGGCCTTGAGGCTCAGGGAGCGTAAGGCGCCTGAAAATGTGTCAGCGGCACTGAGGGGTGGGGATGGCGGGTAGGCTGCATGCAGGCCACCAGGTGGGTAGTCAGGGAGGTCCAGGCTGGGCTCCGATGCGAAGTCCAAGCTGTGGATACTGTCATCCCCCAGCGTCAGGGAGTCAGTTCCCGTGACCTGCAGGGAGCGATGGAGCATGTCTACCTCTGCCCACCTACCGTGCCCTCCTTGATCACCAGGTGCCATGTGCCCACTTGGAAGTTGCCATCCTGGTGGCATCAAAAGGAGATGGCAGGTACAACCAACAAGCTATTCCCAGAAGCCTGCTACCCCTGTCCACCACAAAAGAAAGCAGGACAGTGTGGAGCAGAACAGGCCTAGTACCTCCCAGAGACGGGGTGGGGGACGTGGGGCAGCCTCTGGAGATTGGATACCCCCAGCAACCCAGGGCCCTCTCCCAGGCACACCATGGCTGAGGGTGGGGCAGTGCAAGGCCAGAGCAGACCATTGCAGACACCAGGGCGGTGCCCTCAGAGCCCCCCAGCCCAGGGGGCAGCCACAGCAACAGGGAGGAGAGGTCTCCTGGATTCTCCATGATTCGACGCACAGGGGCTTGCCCTGGAACAAGAGCCTGAGGAACCTCAGAACCCAGAAGGTGCTTGGGTGGGGACATGTGTGGCCTCAGGGCACTTGGCCAATTGGTCAGACTCTCCGTGGGATCCGGGACAATCCCAGGAAGGAAGAACCCCATCTAAAGCCCACCACTCCCAAGAAGGGCCACCAGACTGGTTAGGGAGGCCAGATTCACTATCCAGACCAGCAGGCCCTAGGCAAGGTCAGGTAAGACACTGGTCCTGGAAGGGGTTCCCTGAAGAGAGGGCTGGTCTAGGTGTGCTGGCCCAGCCACCGGTGGAGAGAGGTAGGCAACCTGGGAACCTTAGGGCACAAGGTCTGTCCACTACTCCATGTGAATGCAGAAAATAAGTGTGCTTCCTCAAATAATCCCAGATTTCTCTGAAGTCTTCCCCAGAGCCAGAGGAGTGACTAACGGTAGAATTCCACGCGGGCTACCATACAGTGCTTCTGGGGACCATGCCTAGGCCAGCTGGCTAAAGTGGGAGTGGGGGTGGGGGTGGAGGTGGGGGTGTGACTGCCTGCGCCAGCCCCTCCCAGGACACTCTACTCTACTCCCCTCCACCAGCCTCAGCTGGTGTGCCCACACCCTCTGTGACCAGGCAGGGTCTTCCAGCGTGAGGACTCAGGGGAATCGGGGCTCACATGGATCTACCTGGGGAGCCTCAGGGAGACCTCCTGAAGGCAGGTCCTCCTGGGGTGGAGCCTTGGGACCTCTGGGCAGGGCTAGGCCTCCTCACCTGCTCACCAGGCCCACAGAAGGGTGCCTTGGGACCCGTGGGAAAGGTGGGCCGGAACTTGTACATGGCAGGTGTTGGGGGGCTGGTCCTATGCGCTGACAGGGCACTCTCTGGAGGAGATAAACCGTGGTCAGGCTGGGATCCGTCCAAGCCCCTCCCTCCATTTGGCGATTTCACCTCACCAGCACTGCCGGGGCGTGGGGTCTGCAGGTCACTGCCAAAAGTGCTGGCCTCTGCTTTGGGGGGCAACGGCGGACCTAGGTCCAGCGGCTTCTCATCCAGCCGGTCCAGGCTGCCCTTGGACTGGGAAGGGGAGTGGTCAGTGTCGGGCAGGGTATAGGCCAGGAGCAAGGCTTAACTGGGAATGCTTTCCTGGGCCTAGAATCTAGACCCTTCCCTAGAATCCACTGGCTCTCCCCTCTGCTCTAGGCCCCTCCAACCTGGCTGCTTCATGCCCCCAGGAGTCTGACCTTCACCCCATCCCTTACCTCACCCTTGGGCCCCCACCTTGCTGCGGCCCAGGCCAGCCTTCAGACCATTGTCACTAAGCTTGACCTTGAGCGGTGCCGCTCGCTCCAGGAGCTCTGGCCGAAGGAAGGGTGGCTTCAGGCGAACGGCGAGTGGCAGTCGGGGTGGCTCGACCACATACCTGCAGCAGGGGCAAAGGGGTCAGTGGCCAGGATGACCTGGCCTGAATACATGCCAAGGGCAAGGCCCCAGCTGCCAAGAGTAGAAGTGGATCAGACTGAGGGTCTGCCCCCCCCCAACCCAGCAGAGGCCCCCTGGACACCCGTCCGGGCCTCACCGGGGCGCCAGGGGGCTGCACAGCACATGTTCCACGTTCCCATAGCAGCCGCGGGTGAAGGGGTTCACGCCCCCACGGAACTTCCCCGTCACCTGTGGACATGGGACCCCTCAGCCAGCCTGGCCACCCAGGGGCCAGCCAAGGAGGGCAGGGGGACAGGCAGGGACGTTGGGGTTCCTCAGAAGCGAGGGGGCAGGGTCAGCTGAAGGGTGCACACCCCCACCAGGTCACCAGGGCCTGCCCCTGCACGCAGCTGTGGAATTTCTGGCCTCTGGTTCACTGGTGGCTGCAGTGCCCACAGGTAGGAGTGAGCAGGGAACAGGGCAGGTAACACCCCACATCCCAAACTCCACCCAAGATCTCCAGGCCCAGAGTTTCCCCCACCCCGGCTGCACAGGCCATGTGGCCAATGCTCCCGTGGCCCTGCCCTGACCCACACCCTCCAGTCCCTGTGTGGCCCAGGCTCCTCTTTCAGCCTGTGGGGACCATCCCATGTCCATCCCCCCACCCCCGGCACGGCCCCCCAGGGTCTGCACCTGCTCATTGGTGGTGCGGCCCCGAGTGACCAGCACCACGTGGAAGCCCGTGAGGCCGATGACAGGGATGAAGAAGAGGCCAGCCACACACATGACAGCCATGCTGGCCCGTTAAGGCCAATGGCCGTGGGCGAGGACCCAGAGCAGGTGCCTGTGGACAAACCACCCACCCCTCCCTTCCTCCCACTCAGGGAAGATGACCCAGCCCCTGGGCTGCCCACCCACTCTTGGAGCCTCGACTTCCCCTGTGAATCACATGCCCAGCCTACGCTATGCTGCCTTGTGGTCAGGCCAAGGATACGTGATGGTGGTGTGTGCGGCACCCAGTCCCTCTGCGTGGTTCAGCACGTAGACCAGGCCAAAGGCGACGACACCCACCATGTGTGCGCTGAGAGACAGCAGGAACAGGAAGAAGTAGCGGTAGTTGCGGCGCCCAATGCAGTTGTTGACCCAGGGGCAGTGGTGATCGAAGTCCTGGCCAGAAACAGCGCGTCAGGGCACCAGGGGGTGGGAGGGTGGGGGTGAGTGTAGGGGGGTGGGGTGGGCGGTCACCTCCACACAGTTGTCACAGACGCTGCAGTGGGAACAGCGCGGTGGGCGGTAGAAGTGGCAGGTGGCGCACCATTTCATGCGGACCTGGATGCCCCGCACGTCCACATTCTTGTACAGAGGGGCCCGGAAATCGTCCTCCTTATCCTCGTCCTCGTCCGCTTTGAGCCGGCCAGGGCAGGAAGAAAGTGATCCTCTTGGCAGGAGAGCCCCTCCCCAGCTAGCCCACCCACAAGGACACCCCCATCCCCACTCCCAGCCAGGATCTCCCACATCAGCCACTCACACTCTAGCAGAAGTGAGCACATGAGCTGCATCAGCACAAAGCCCTACCTCGGGGGAAGACGCCAGGGTCCATGAAGGTGGCCATGCTGAAGTTGGCCAGGACAAAGAGGAAGAGGATGCCATTGTAGACGGGAACAGCTGGGGACACAGCTCGTGTCAACCATGGGCACCTGTGTTGGACAGCACGACAGAGCTAGGTCTGGGGGTATGGCAGGTATGTGGGCAGAAGAATAAGGCATGGCCACATGAGTCCAGGCTGGGCCTTCAAGGTCTCAACACTAGGGCTCAGTGTGGCCGTCAGGGAGAAGCTGTTTCCCTAGGCTGGCTGGGAGAGCTCTACCCCTCAGTCACTGCTTATTTGCTCATGGGGCTGTGCATAGGCTTCCTCTGTGCCACCTCTGGTTCCGGCCACCCCCAAGTGCTGTTAGGAACTCAGCCCCCAGCTGAGGACACTGAGGCTCAGCGAGGCCCATGGGCTGGGTCACACCATTAAGTGGGGGTGGCCAGGGCCAAGCTACATTCTCCTGCCCCAGCTGGGCAGCTTTCCTGGGTCCCCTGCCTTGAGGAGAACACAGACAATGGGTAGGAGCCCAGGACAGGAAAGAAGCCTGTTCTGCCCATGTGCTCTGACAGACAGAGGCCAGTGATGGACTGGGCAGCTCAGGTCAGCCCCAGGCCTCACCCAGACCTGTCCCCAGCTTGGCAGGACCCCTTCACCAGGGATATTCTAGGATGTGGTGTGGGGAGCCCCAGTCCTCAGTCTGTAAATGCCTGGGGGTCATGCCTGCTTTTTCCTGGGGTGCAGACTCAGGGTCTGAGCCCAGGGTGTGTCTCCACCCAGGCAGCCTCTTGTTTTGATTGTTACCTTACTCTCCATATGGCTGTACAGGATACCTGGGGACTCTAAAAGTGTGGGGACCTCCCTACCCCTATATCGCCCCTCAGCACTTGGCTCCAAGGTTGCCCCTTCTTCCAGGAAGCCTTCCCAGACTACTGGCTCCCTGCGAAGATCTGCTCCCTCCCTGGTGGACACTCTGCAACAGAGGGCATCTCCCCACAGGGTCTGACCAGAGTCCCCTCTGTGGAGACCCATCAGTCCTTGGGCACGTGGCCTGTGCCCCCAGCCCCAACCCTGCAAGGGTCCCTGAGTCTGCCTACTAGGGTACCAGTTGGCCTCTGGCTCCCTGTTTCTCCCATGGCTGTGGTGACTGGCAGGGAGCGCCCAGTGGGGTTGCTTCGCTCCACACAATCAGGCCCTCTGTGGATTTGAGGGGCTGGTGGGGATCCCCTACACCAGCCTTGACCAGGAGGATAAGGCTTCATGGCCACCAGCAGAGTGAGTGGTGCCCAGGGCCCTGCAGGCCACCCAGCATACACCGGCCACACCGGCACACCCACGCCAGCCTTGGCCGGGAGCCAGCCCCGCCGCCCCAGCAACCACCTCCATGGCAGCAGAACTTCTCTATTTTTAGTGGAAAGCAAGTGGCTATTTTAAGACTCTGCTTCCCACGGCAGCTCGCTTGCAGGCTGGGAGCCGTGAGTTACCCCTTCCTCTTCCCAGGACTTACTGTGTAGCTAGAAGCACAGCCTGAGGACATGGGTTCCCTCTGCAGGGAAGGCCTTCCTCCACCACTCCCGCCAGGAGACCTAGGCAGACATCTTCCACACTCCCATCCCTGAGTGCTGGAGCCTGGCATTCAGACGGTGCTCAGTGTGTGTTTGTGGCCTCTGATCCAATGCCATTTGGCAGGATGACAGTGGGCCCCTGAGGTGTTGTCTGCCCAATAGGGTAGGAGGGGGCCCAGACCCAGATGCCGGTGGAGAAAGGTGAGAGCACCAGAGTCCACACCCCTGGCAGTACAAGCCGGCTCCCCATGTACCTTCTGGAGAGGGAAGGCTGCATTGTCTGTGCAGAAGGACAACAGGGCTCTTGGGCACCTGTGCTGGCACACGTGATGGAGCCAGCCTGCCCTGGGAGAGGAAGGGGCCAGGGGACTGGGGGGCACTGGGGCCAGCCGTCCTCGGATGGACATGCTGACACAAGGTGCGGTAGGACACATTGAGACCGTGACATGGTCCCATCATCACAGCAGGCCTGCGCACTGGACCATGAATGCTACCTTCCCAGCTTCCCATGTGGGGATCGAGGGCTCATATGTCACCCCCGTTTACAAACGAGGAGCTCATATCCTAGGGTTTGTCACTCAAGGCAGGGACTGAATTCCTACTCCCACTGGCCCTGGCAACACGTACTGCTTTTTCCTCCCTGAGCCTCAGTGACCCCCTGCAGGCCGCGTGAGCTGGAGGCCCTGAGTGACATGCTTAGGCCTCGGGGGAACAGCAAAGTTGGCAAAGAGGGGTTGGATGGCCTCTATCCAGGGTGGGTACCACCCACCCTCCGCATGCCTGGGCAGAGCATACCAGGGGAGGGCAGGGTGGGGCTTTAGCGGGTGTTTAGCCAGCTGGTGGGGGGAAAGGTTCTCAGACCCGGGATCAGGCACTTTCATGCATCCTGTCACCCCCGCCTCACCCAGGTGGCCTTTGTCCCCAGGATGTTGCTATAAGGGGGGCCCAGGCCTGGGTCATGCCTAACAGTGACTGGATCACTAGCCAGTGGCACTGGGGCCCAGAGACAGCTGGGTAGCAGAGACGATGAAAGAACACACACAGGCACGTGCAGACACACACACATATTCTTATGAACGTACCAGGCCATGTATGCACACATGTGTAGGACACATGTAGACACACCCAATGCTCCAGGCACACATGTGCACACTGCACAGGCATTCATACATGCACGCACACATGATCACACACAGGCACATGTATGCCAATGTGTATCAACATGTAAGTCACGTAAACATTGTGTATACAGATATGCACACTCGTGCACACAATGGCACATCTGGACTCTCCTTCCTACACACAGATTCAGATGTCCCTTCTTCCACTAACCCCACACCCTGACCCTCTCTGGACCTCTCCCTCTGTCTTGTGGACCAGGTAAGCACTGTGGGCAGGCAGCACCACCCAGCACACCTGAGTCTGTGCCTGGCTCCAGATGCACCTTTTTGCCCTTGGGGTTGGAGGGACACCCCACTCTCCCCCAGGGCTGGTGTGCTCCAGGCTTGCTGTGCCAGGCAGGGGTCAGACTCTCCCTGCTGGCTGCAGCCACCTGCAAGCCCAGGGCAGGGCTGAGGGTAGCCAGAGGGTAGGCTGAGGGTAGCTCAGAGGCTCCAGCCCTCCCCACGCCAGCCCCCATCTCCCGAGCCTCTGCCATGGGCCCACCTGGGCCAGAGGGAAACACCGCCCAGCAGGATGGGGGTTCTGCAGGGTAGCATGCCACCATAGCTAAATGCGGAATGGAAAATTTTAACTCAAGACGTCTTCATTTAAATCAGGCTCTTCATTAACTCTGGTTAATGACACTCATGCACCGGACACCCAGGACCAGAGGGTCTGTGGCCATTCTGCCCTGGTCCAGCTAGGCAGGTCCTCCGACCACGTGCGCCAACCATCCCATCCCTGTATACAACTGAGCAGATGGGGAAGCTGAAGCTCAGGGGCAGGGGTGCCCCTGCCACACACAGCACTTCCAGGCAAGGGGATCACACCAAGTTTCCCCCTCCCCACGGGGTCCCTGCCAGCGGCTCCATCCACCTGGGCAACCCACAGTCTGGCTTGGTCTGGGCTGGACTTCTCACTCTCCTAGGCTGGGCCTTGTGGCCTGACTGGACCTCTGAGCACAGGGAGGGCTCGGGCCCAACCTGGGGACCCACCATGATATCCCAGAAGTCAGCCAAATGGCCCCGGACAGGAATAAGATGGCCCAGCGTGGGCCCCAGGCTTTTGTCCCCTGTCAAGCAGCCCTGGCCCTCTGATGTTCACAGCGTCCCTGTCATTCGGAAAGGTGTCCCCAAGAGGGGGGAGGAGCAGAGGCAGAGGCCTGGCCTGGGGCTGAGCCACAGTGTGAAGGCCTTCTGGGGCCCAGGGGGGCAGGACTGTACCAAGAACTCAGGAAGGCTTCCTGAAAGAGGGCCTCTGGGAACCTGCCCTGTGGTATGCTGCCCTCCCCAGAGGGAGGACACCCCACCCCGGGCATCCTCCTCACACCCCAGCCTCTCCTGGTGACATTTTTTAATGTCTTACAGGTCCTAGCCTCTCAGCTAGGGAAGGTGTCCTTGGTCCCCTAGGCCTGGTCACCCACCCTGGGTATCACCAGGAGCTGCTGCCCCTGTGGTCTTGCCTCGAAGGGGGGAGCTTGTGTTTACTGAGTGTAGAGAGGGGGGCCAGGGGCCACTCAGCCTCCAGTGAAGTCCAAGGGCAGAGAAGAGGGAATATGAGAGAATGCACCAAGACCAGGTAGGGCGGGCCCTGGAGAGCACATCTGAGTCTGTGTTGGGCCTGGGTCTGTAGGTATGGGGGCCAGGGTGACGAGAGGCCTGTCCCAAGGAGGGGACGGCCTGGTCCCTTGCTTGCCCAGAATCAGCTCTCCATGGGCAGCATCAATGGGCCGGGGCCACCCAGCAGAGCCCCCTCAGGAATCCCAGTGCCTCGGAGGAGCCCAGCAGAGCCAGCTGCAAGCAGACCAGGATCCTCAGTGGCCATTCAGCCAGGGAATGTGGGCTCAGGTGCCAGAAGCCCTGCCACTCAGTAAGATGGTCACTACACATGGACCCCAAACAGCACCCCTGCACCCCCGCCTTCTGCACCACCTTTCAGGCAGAGTGGGTCACTCGGGGCAGGACGCAGGGAATGTCTCTTCTGCCCCAGGCAACCAGCACCTCTCAGCACCCATTACTGAGCTCAGGACCCCACACCCAGAGGGAAGGTGGGCAGCTTCCAGGCCCACCAGCTGGGGAGGGTGCAGTTCACAGGGAGTGGGGACCCTCTGAAATCACCGAAGTCTCTGGACAAGCACTCTTTGGGGAGCACCTAGGGGGAGAGGTTGTGGGCGGGCTCGCTGGAGTTGGCTGATTTCAATTTCTCTTTAAACTTTTCCCCTGCATTTCACAAGTTCTCGACAGAGAACATGTATTACTTTGAAAACCAGGAGGACAGATGCTGAATTGCACTCGGGGAGTGAGAAACCAGGACTGGCTGTCAGAAAGCAGGATCGAGATTCCCCCAAGACCCCTGCCCTGGCCCCACCCTCTGGAAGCCCCAGCTAGACACGTCCCCATCTTGGCCTGCGCCCACTGCCCACAGCCCCACAGCCAGCAGCATCTGAGTGACAAGAACACGTCTGCTCGCCAAAGCCAGAAATAAGCCCGTCCACACAGGCCTTTTTTAAACATGCTCTTGGCAGCCCGTGATGCCCACTGGCCTCAGCCTCCAGGTAGGGGCTCGCCCACCCCCCAGGAGCCCAGTGCAGCCTTGCCATTCTCATGCCACAGCCCTCGCCCTTGCTAAGGTGAAAGAAAGGGTGCCAGGCTGGCTCCTGCCCGCCCCTGCCCTGGGCTCTCTTGTGCTCAGGGGCTGACCCTCCTTGGAAGAACTGCCCCACTGGCTAGGGAGCCACTCCAAGCCTCAGGTCCCCAGGAAAGCTTGAGAGGTTGTCACTGAGCCTGGGACTGTGGAAAGAGATGGTTTCAGGTCTGTGTGGCTGAAGCCTGGGGGCCCTTGGCCCCTCCCTGTGCCTGAGGAGCCCTGGGGTGGGGGTGGGCACGGCCCTGCAGAGGGAACTGTGTGGTCAGCACCTGCTCTGGGCTTCAGGGGTCCAGGACCTGCCTGCCCTCTGCCTCAAGTGTCCCAGAGTCCACCACAGCCAGTGTCCCTGGGTGTGGCTGGGCCTGGGCCCTCCAGCTGAGACCACTGGGCCTTCCTGAGAAGGAGGTCAAGGGAAGGCAGAGGGCATTGCCAGGCCAGCGTTGGTGGTGGCCGAAGGGCAGGCACGTGGCAGCTGGGCCAGACCACACCTACGCGGGAACAACTTGGCTCTGGTATGGGGCTGGACAGCAGGGAAGGTGCCCAACAGCCACCCTTGGCAACTCCCAGGGAGGGCTGGTGCTCTGGGCACCCACGTCCCCTCAGGCAGCCTGTGGGGAGGGCAGGGCGGCACACATCCTGGGCAGCCCCTATACAGACTCCCTGCCCGGGCCTGGTGCCTCACACCCAGGGCCTGCCTGGCACACTCAGGAGGTGCCTGCTGGCCACTAGTGCCCTCACACCCAGGACTCACCTGGCTCTGGCTCCCAGGATGGGCACACTCAGGGCATCGGCATTAGCCCAGGGTGCAGGTTTGCATCACCCAGAGCCCTGGTGCCCCAGCCCCTGCCCTGGTCCCACAGGGCTGTGCCCCCCGCTGAGTGCAGCCCTGCCCCTTCTGGCCCCGGCGACGCGGCCGACTCACGTGAACACGAAGAAGAGGGTGCTGGAGCCGACCAGCAGCGCAGCCGCTGTGGCCACCGGGATGTACTTGGCAGGTTTGAGGCGCGTCCCGGGGCTGCGGGGCATCCTGGGCGCCGCGCCGCCGCATCCCTCCCCAGGGCCAGGCGGGCGGGGCCGGCTGGACGGGCAGGACCCTGGCGGCAGCGGCGGCAGCGGAGGAAATCCCACCCCACGGGCGGCGGCGGAGACGCCGTGCTGATGTAAGCGCGCCCCTTAAGGTGGACCGGCAGCGGCCGTGGGCCGGCAGCAGCTGTGGGCCGGGGAGGGGCCCTCTGGCGACCCTCCTCCCGGCGATAGAGGGGTAGTTGGCCAGGGCCTCTCAGGGGTGGGGACTTTTCTTGTGGCCCGAAAGGCCATGCCCCAGAGGTCTTGCCCACCCAGTGGACACAGCCAATGCCAGGGCCCATCTCCAACCTGCAGTCCTGGCGCTGTGGCATTTACATTCCTTCCTGGGCCATTTGCAGACTCTCCACTAAACCTCTCAGACATTGTCCCTGGGGGGAGCACATTCCCAGGAGCCGGCTGACGGCCCTGATGAGAGCTATTCCTGAATGGGGCCAGGTCCCTCCTTTGGAGGGCATCCCACCCCTGCGCCCAGCATTCAGGAAGGTGAGGGGTTGTGACACTGCCACAGAATAGGGCCAGGTCCCTCTTGTCTGGAGCCTCTTCCTGCCCCGGCATTCAAGAGGAGGGATTATTGCAACACTGCAGAGGCACCTTGGTTCTCTCCCCTGCCCACCTCACAGCCTTCAGGCCAAATGGCCTCTCCCCCCTGCAGGTGACGAGTGTGTGGGTGGGACCCTAGGCCTCCCAGGACTGCGTGCAGTGCCCCTCCAGAGGTGCTGGGCACCCTGCCCTAGCCTCGGATTGGCCCGTGGGCGGACCCACCTCCTGCAGGAAATCCCACCCGCCAGCACCACCCCTGAAGCTACTTAAGGTGGACCAGCGGCCTCGCAGTGTGGGTGGACCAGCAGCAGGGTGGCCCACTGGCCTCCTAGTGGAGCAGCCACCCAGAGCCTCTGGGAGGAGAGGGGCTGAGGCAAATTACAGGCTGCAGTGAGGACCAGTGAGTCTGTCCCCTCCAACAGGTCCTCAGGGCCCTCTGCTCTGAAACCAAGACCCATCAGCCCCTGCCCTGGTGGGAATCCATGTGGAGCCCTTCCCCTCGAGGGCCCTGAGCAACTGCTTCTCTATAACCAGAACCCCGTGCAGCCCAGTGGCCACCTCCTCTGGCCATCCTGCACAGGCCCTGGGGCTCCGTGGCTGGACACGGGCCTTATGAAGGTCCCAGCCCAGCTGGGCTGGGAACCAGACTGGGGTGGGGTGGGGCACAAAAGCAGCTGCTGGACAGCAGAAACAGTGATGGCCCCCTCCTGCAACTCCCCAGTTGTAGCCTCTACCCTCGGGGTGCCTACTGCAGAAGCCCAGGGCCCACAGGCAAGCAGGACAGACCCCTTACTCTACCTCTGGTAGCCTTGGACAGACTGCGGCCCAGGTCTGTGTGGGGAGAGCTGGCCATGGGCAGGAATGGTGTACACCTCCTTTGACCAGGTCTTGCCAACTGTCTGAGCAAGGGAGGTCTCAGGTGAGATGGCCACAGCAAAAAGTTTGGCCAAGCTGCAGGGAAGGGACTGACCTAGAAAGGAACAGCCATTTTACAAAACAGGGAATTGCCTGGCCAGGGGCTCAGAGGGGACCTCAAAGTGTCCCTGCTCACCCAGTCATCAGTTTTCAATGCAGCTTGGTCACAACCACTGAGGGAGAGGCTGTCTCACTCAGGGTTTCCCCCCCTGGAGACACATCTTGTCACTCAAAAGGGAAACCAGACTGGAGTTCTACAACAAGTGGGATTCACTTTGTATCCAGAGCCCAAAACAGACATTCGACACCCTTGCTGTGCTGGCAGGATTGGGTGTCTGACCTCCAACCAGCCTTCCATGTCAAGGCATCACATCAACATTACCATTCCAACTCGTCAACATGAGAAGGTGCATAAGCTCCAGTGCACCCCCTCTCCAAGGCAGGAAGGACCACTGCAGGCCCCAGGAGCAAGGCCTAGAGCCACCAAGAGTTGACAAGGGCCAGTGATGTCTTCAGTTTGCTCTTTTAAAACAAGAGCAGCTTTCTCTGGAGGTGCATCTGCCAGAGGGATCAAGGACAGGCGGTCCAAGCTGGACAGTACACAGGGAGAATAGACCAGGGTGTGCCACACTGTAAGCCTCTGGCCAAGGCCACAACCAGGGGCGTGCTCCCTCCAGGGTCAGGTCAGGTCCTGCCCTGTGCCTCACAGCCTGAGGGGCCTCCTGGGACACAGGCCACCCCAGAAGTGCCCGTGTGTGTGGAGACTTCTCCCCTGCTTAGAACTGCCTTACAAGATGAGCCCCAATTGGCTCTAACCATCTGTGTTCCTGAAAACGCTCTCCTAAAAGGCACTGCAGGCACCCTCAATTCCAGCCACGCAGAGGGCTAGGCATGAGCAGACAGGTCTTCTCGGAGGGTGGCCGTGGGGCTGAGGGCCAACCAAAGGTGGCCCGGCCAAAGACCGGAGACCCATGTGGCCTCCTGAAGCCACAGCCAAGGGATCTGGTGGGATTCTTTTCCTTCCCCCAAGGCCAAGAAAGAGGCTGCCTGCTCCCAGGCACAGGGCAGAGCAGGGCTGTTAAGGCAGCCAGAGGACGGCACCACTCCCCTGGCCATCTGCCCACCTCAGCCCAGTGGCCACGGCAGGGGGAGTGTGACGGCAGAGATGGAGGAACCCACTGTCCCAGGACAGGGCCGGCGCACACACGGTCCTGCCTCCATGCAGGTTTCAAATGTGTTATTTATTCACTATTTTGATGACTATAAATAAGTGTTTCCACTGTGGAAAAGAAAGTTAGCAGAGTACATTCTCATGACTGGGGAAGGGGTTCTCTGAAGTCATCTTCAATAGGGCAATAACTGAGAAAAAAAAACAACCTGAATGTCGGAAGTCAGTTCTTTTATATAAAGTCCCTTGTAAAAACAAAACAGAATAAAAACAAATGGAAAAGGGGCAGGGCAAAATTTAAAAAAAGAAAAGAGGGAAAAGACAGGGAGAAAGGGACGTGGGAGCCGACTCATTGCTCCTCCTCGGCCGGCTGCTTGGCCTCGTCCTGTAGCTCCGTGCCCTCCTTCACCGAGAGTGCTTCTAGCTTCTCGGCCACTTTCTCAGCACTATCGTTTTTGCCAGATCCTGCCAAGGCACAGGGATGCAGTAAGAAGCAGCAGCATTGCTCTGCCCAGCCCCGCTGCAGCTGTGCACGCTCCAGGGACTGGCCGCCCTTCCATGTGCCTCCAGGGTCACAGGTAAATACGTCCCCCCGCCTGGACCCCAAGCAAGTAGATTACCACAAGGACCTCTGAGAAGCCCCTACTGCCCTGGGGAACTCCAACAGACATCGTGATTTGGCAGTTAGGCTGAGTGCCGGGAGGCCAGGCCAGAGAGCACATGTTTGGGCCCTGACTGGCAGTTCACCCCCAAGAAAGCACACCATGTACCGGGGCGGCTGCCTTGCCCTTGACAGGTCAAAGTGGTCACAGCGCCCCGGGATGTTCCTGTGGCAGACAGAAAAAGCACCCGCCCGGGGCTGCGGCCGGGAGCAGAGCGAGTCTGCAGAGTCCCCCCATAGGCAACCCTACCCTAAAAACTCCCCAGCTCCACTAGCACCCAGCACCTTTCTTTTCTCTCTCTTCAATTTCTTTTCTGCATTCTTCAAACTTCGTTTTGAACTTCTGTGCGTCTGCAAAGATACAAGAGAATGCCCATTAAGATCCCTAAGCAGCGAGTGGGTATATGTCTTGGTGGGCTTGAAGCTCTAAGATTCACCAGGCCAGTCCCAGGCCACGCTGACCTCAGGAGAGCCGGCCACCTCCTTGCCTGACTGCACACCAGTCTGGGCAGAAGTGGGCAGCCTCACTTCACCACGTGCTCTGCTCTCCACCTGGACTGGAAGCAGCCACTGGGCAGGCCACTCCCAAAGCAGAGGCAAGGTCCACTCAGCACCAGATCGTCAGCTCCTGGGGTGCTGAATCCCGGCACCCACCCAACTCCTGCAGGACCGCCTGGGTTGGGTAGGCAACCCAGGCTGGGAGGATGCCCAGCAGGGGGAGAGATCAGCATGGGCAGAGCCCTTGCTGGCACCCAGGCGATGGTGAGAGGACACACCTTCCCTGGGCACAGCCTACAGGCATTTAGCTCCCTTCCCTGAGCCCACCAGACAGCAGGGCAGAACCAGACCCCACCGCATGCTTCCCAGCTGCTGTCAAGTCTCCCTGGAAACCAAGGGCACTGGTGGTCAGGCTGGCCTGAGACTTACTCTCGGCGTTAAGGAAGCGAATGGCCAGCAGCTCCTGCTTGGGGCACTCATCGGCGAAGTCAGCGTGGGTGTTCCAGACCCAGGCACGGTCACTGCCTGCGTTCGGTTTCAGCTCCATCATCGGCGTGACTGGAGGGAGAAGCACCGTGAGGACGGTGTGGCCGCCAAGCCAGCCCACCCTCCCCACCCACTGCAGACAAAACAGGCCTGGCTTAAGGTTCACCAAGCAGGACTTGATTAAGTCCTTTGGGATCTGAGTTTTACAAACCATGACTCTTTGAAAACATCCTGTGCTCACTTAAAGTCTAGGAACAGGGACCCCAGTCCCCACCACAAAGATACCCCAACGAGGGTCTCAAACCCCATCTCAGCCTAGCACTCCGATGCCAACATGTCTGCTCATGCCTGGCCCCTGCCTGAGCAGCCCCCACCCAGGGCAGGCATGGACCACATGGCCTAGCAGGCCCTGCCGTTGCCACCCCCGCCCCCTAAGGCTTTGTCCACGCTTGGCTATGCCCACAGAGACCTGGTCCACAGAAGGTGGAGCACAGCAGAAAAACAGAAGCTAGGAGGTAGGGTGACCACCCAGGAGAGCATATGATCAAATAAGGGCAACGACTCTCAGCCTCACATGGTCCAGGAACACCACAAGGAACAAGACCATCAAAAGTGGATAGCAAAAGCCTTGTGACATGCCTGTACCTCACAGAAGACAGAGCTATAGCCAGGAACAAACTTGGCTCCCATCTCCTTGGGTCCCTCTCAGACCCAAGGGGGAAAAGATCCCTGAGGAAACCTCCAGGACACAGGACATGCCCAGCCGGATACTACTGAGCCCACCTGTTCACAGGACATCCAGGGGCGCCTTTCTTGTCACCACCTGCCCAGGAGGGCTGTGCTGTGCCCCAGGTTCTGGACCCCTTCTGCAGCTCACAGAAACAACCCAGTGACATAGGGCTCTGGGAAAAGCAGTGGCAGTGAAGACCCCTGGGGAAGCACTTCACATCCAGCTGGAAGTTGCAGGCTGGTCCAGGGCAGAAAGGCTGGGCGGGGCCACTGGGGCAGCTCCTGAGGAAGCCACTCAGGCTGGGACACAGTGACTGGCACACAAAGGTTGTTGTACTTCCCACCAGGGCCTTCCCTCTGGCTCCTGGGCGTCCACACAAGAGGCCCTGCCACTCCGGACACACACCCTCAATGCAGACACACCCCAGGATACGCATCCCCCGAACACTCAGCAGCCCAGCAATCCGAGTGGGGAGCCTGCCATTACCCCTTCGCCGGCCGGGCCTCAGGTGACTCTCCCGGGATCCCCACTCTGGGCCCAGGACTGACGCCCACTAGTCTACATCCACTGGGAGGTCTGTGGAGCGCTGGCCCAGGCACCTACTGTAGTGATTGGCGCAGATCTTGAGTGTCTTGTCCCTTCGCATGAGGAGGCGGATGGTCCCCTTCTCCTTGTGCTTCAGAAGCTTGACGTCCCCAGTGCCTCGCTCCTTCCACTCTGGGAGGTCGTTCTCTGAAGCAAACCGGAAGAGCTTTGCCCGCCTTCAAGGGGATCCGTGGAGCAAAAGGTTAGCTAAGCACAGGAGGGGACAGAGGAGGCCCTGCCAAACGGCCCTCCTTTCCTTGCACTCCAAGAACCACAAGTCAAGACGTCACCAGAGAATCAAGACAACTTAACAAACTGTGGTTTTTTGTTTTTTTTTTTGTCTTCTTGCCATTTCTAGGGCCGCTCCCTCGGCACACGGAAGTTCCCAGGCTAGGGGTCCAATCGAAGCCGCAGCCGCCGGCCTACACCACAGCCACAGCAACGTGGGATCTGAGCTGCGTCTGCGACCTACACCACAGCTCACGGCAATGCCGGATCCTCAACCCACTGAGCAAGGCCAGGGATCGAACCTGCAACCCCGTGGTTCCCAGTCGGATTCATCAACCACTGAGCCATGAGAGGAACCCCCTAGACTATAGGTTTTTACTTCAAAATAAAAATGGGAAAAAAGACCTGCCTTCTCAGAGAGTGCAGCGGTACTCCCAGAAGAGGCTGCCACTGCCGTGCATGGGCACCCTGGCGTCCCTGGGGCCATAGAGCAGCAGGAGAGGTCCCCATAGGACCCCAGCTCTGCTGGCCCCTTCCCTGCAAAAACTGCTCTCTTCCCAAACTCAACTGTCAAGAGAGGTGGCAGCGCTTCCAGGCAGAACAGAGACCCAGAGAACCTGTGCCTCCAGCCCTGAGACCTAAGGGGTGTGTGGCTCTCCTCCCCGGGCCCTTGGGAGTGGTAGGGAGGGGCTGCTTTCTCCAGCCTCCCTGCCTTAGAGAGTGGTAGCAGTGTTGGCCCCGCTGCTTCCCTCCTCCAACTCACAACAAAACAGTCAAACCACAATCTGGCATCCTGGACAGAGTCCGAAGGGGTGGGAAGAATCTGTTCCACCCCGCCCCCAATTTCCACTAACTTGGGGCTACACCAGTGTCTCCTTTAATCCGTGTCAGTGCTGCTGTCAGTACTGTGACTATCACAGACATCTGGACACAGAGATTCTGCAAACACTGCTTCAAAGTGGCATGGCAGCTACAGCTACTTGTAGTTGCCACCAAGAAACTTTTCTTTTTTTTTTCTGCCTTCTTAGGGCCGCACCCACGGTATATGGAGGTTCCCAGGCTAGGGACCAAATCAGTGCTGTAGCTGCCGGCCTACAACACTGCCACAGCAACACTAGATTCAAGCCACGTCTGCGACCTATACCACAGCTCACGGCAACGCCGGATCCTTAACCCACTGAGCAAGGCCAGGGATCAAACCTGCATCTTCATGGATGCTAGTTGGGTTAACTACTGAGCCACGACTGGAACTCCGCGTAACTCTAACACTACCCACTTCCACTTGTAGTTCCAAGTTTTGCCTAGTGTGCCAAAGACACTGAATCAGAAAATCATATGCTTCAGAGTGTCCTTGTGTTGAAAAAAAAAAAAAAAGAGAGAGAGAGCGTAACACTAAAGAGCCAACACTCAAGCGGGGGCGAGGGCTTCAGAAGTCTTAGAGGCATGGGTAGCAACCACAGGGGTCTGGGAGATGTGCCTTGTGGACAGAGCTGTGGTAACAGGACACCAGGGAGCCATGGAATAGGTAAATGCTAACAGCCACCTTGATTTCCACATGGGATTAGCCATCACAAAACCCTTGGTATGGCTAAAGGTCAAGCCAAGCTCTGGAAATTTATAAAACCACTAGGTGCCATCTTAAACTGAAGATACCTCCTTCTGAAAAAAACACCAGTTCACTTACATTTTAAAAAGCTCCTCCTCATCTTCTTCCAGCGTTTTAATTTCTTGCTCAGGAAGAGAAACTATCGGCTCAAACTGGGGGTCATGGTTAGACTCGTCAGCATTCTCGGTGGAGGTGTCGTGGTCCTCATGGGTGTCCTGTAGAGGAGGGAGTCGTGACCCTGCTGGCCGTGCTAGAGCTCACCAGTGGCCACGGTGGGCAACCCCACTAGTCAACAGCCTCACCCCAAAACAAAGGATTAAAAAGCCTTTCATCCCAAAGCTTTCTGCAGGGACTTGCAGCAAGACCCTGGACTCTGTCACCCTCCCTCAGATGCAACAACCAAAACTGCACAGACTGACTGGGCTTCAGGAATTCCAAGGGTCCTAGAACTCCTCACTGTCAAATGCAGATTAAGGACACAGTGATGAGGGGAAGAGAGCCTCAGTATACTCTTAAAACCAAAATCATCCATCTGAGTTTTTACTGAAAAATCTGCCCTCTTACTTCAAAGAAAAAAAAAGTTGTGATAAGATTGCTAGCGTTTACACAGAATTCACAGTTCTGCCAGCAACTTAATCTCGGTTGGGAAACCAGGTTTAAAAACTAAAAAGATTCACACAAAAGAGTTATAGAATTCGGCTCCAGTGCAGAGAACTAACTACGGGACACAAAGGATGGTGTTTTAGGTTGTCTCACGGAACACGTGGCTTGATGATCCATAGACCCGGAGGCTGACTCCCAGAGACTTCGCTCCCGGGCTCGGCCCAAAAACGCAGGCCTTTGCCGACCCCTTAGCCGGACCGCACCGGGCTGCACTGCGTTGTCTCCGCCGCCACAGGCCGCCCGCCGGACCGCGCGCGGGCACGGAGTCCGGTAGCGGTTCGAGGACCACCACCGGATGAATGGAGCGCTGCGCGGGCCGCGGGAGGGGGCCGTCTCGGTGCGGGGCCCGCGGCAAGGAGCGGCCCGGAAACGAGGAGCGAGCGCGAGGCCCGGCCGCCCCAAGGTCACGAGGCCCCGCACCCGAGCCCGCAAGCCGGTGGGGGTTGGCGGAGGCGCGGACCGCCCACGTGGCCGCCGGTAGCGGCCCCAGTCCGCCCGGCCCCCGCCCCGGCCTGTCCGGCCCGGCCCACCTTGGCGGCCGCCATGGGCGCGGCGGCGGCGGCGGCAATTCGGCGGGCTCGGTCGTCGCGGGCTCCGCGGCCTCTCGGCGGCTGGTCGCAGCTTCTTCCTCCGCGTCTGGCGCCGGCGCCTCCCGCCCGCCCGCTCTTCCCTCCGCCCCGCGACCTGAACCCCCGACCCCTGACCCCGGCGGCGGGAAACGCGCCGCGATTCAAAACCAGCACAGCTTTATTGGCTCAGGCGGCAGACACTCTCATTGTCCAGCCCGCCCCCCGCTTCCCGCCAAAAGGCCCGCGGCGCATGCCCGGCCAGCCCGGCAGGCGGGGGAACGCGCACTCCCGGCGGCCTTCGCGCGCACTTCCGCCCCACGGCCGCGCGCCCCTGGAGCTCGCAGGCGCGGCTAGGGGGGGTCTCAGCGGCGCGAGGCGATGATGTCGCCGGAAGCCGAGACGATTAAGACACGCTGTCTGGGATACGCGCGCCGGCAGCGGACGGGAGAGTGACCGGCAAGGAGAGTGGGGGGCCCGGGCCATGCCTGAGACCTGGACCTGAGCACCGAGGGAGTCCTGCCTCCGCCCGGGCTGGAGCGAGGCCTGCCTCTCGGAGTCGCACCCGCTCACCGCGCGCCCCCTGTTTGCAAGGCCCTGGACGAGGCCGCAGAGTGGATGATGGGTGACGAGCCCGACAGCGAAGTAGGGGGAAGGGAAATTCCGCCGGAGTTAGGGACGGGTGGTGAGGTGGGTGGCTGAGACAGAGGGCCGGGCGTTCGGGCGCTGGCCAACCCGCCTGTCTGCTGTCTCCACGCAGGGTCAGGCGCGCGTGGGGGACCCCGGTCAGGACAGCCCCAACGCGCCGGGCAGCCCCGCGGCCCCGGGCCCCCAGCAGGAGAAGGATCTGGACGCTGGGGCCGCGGGGCCGGGCGTTCAGCCGGGGCCCTATAGCTACATCCGGGCCGGCCTGTTCACCTCGGAGATCTTTAAGTTGGAGCTGCAGAACGTACCGCGCCATGCCAGCTTCAGCGACGTCCGGCGCTTCCTGGGCCGCTTTGGGCTGCAGCCCCACAAGACCAAACTCTTCGGGCAGCCTCCTTGCGCCTTCGTGACATTCCGTAGCGCCGCCGAGCGCGACAAGGCCCTGTGCGTGCTGCACGGCGCCCTCTGGAAGGGCCGCCCGCTCAGCGTGCGCCTAGCGAGGCCGAAGGCTGATCCCATGGCCAGGAAGAGGCAGAGAGAGGACGAGGGTGAGCCGCCAGCCTCCCAGGCCACCTGTATCGCTGATGTAGTGACCCCTCTTTGGACCTTGCCCTATGCAGAGCAGCTTGAGCGGAAGCGACTGGAATGTGAGCAGGTGCTGCAGAAGCTAGCCAAGTGAGTGTTGGGTCAAAGCATCCCCTGGCACAGCTCCCATAAGCGGCCTCCTGAGCTTGCCCCATGCGTACAGATGTCCTGGGGCGCTGGCCAGTAGGACCCTTGTGTTACCACTTGGATCAATGAGGTCCCAAGTGGGGGCCCAGGCACCTGGCCATTTGGAGGGTAGCTGAGGATGGGCAGTTGGCTGAGTCCACCTTCCACCTCACCTTACCTTGCAGAGAAATTGGGAACACCAACCGTGCTCTGCTGCCCTGGCTACTGTCACAGAGGCAAAAGCATAACAAGGCTTGCTGCACGCTAGAGGGGGTCAAGCCGTCACCCCAGCAGGTTAGGCCCTCTGCTCTTACAGAAGTTTTTCCTGCCTGTTCCTTCCACTCTTCTTCCTGTTTCGCTCTTGCTTTTCACGTATATTAAGTGCTTGGTAATTGTCGGTCTCTGGTCCTGGGTGGGCAGTTTGAGGGTAGCCCTGTCTCTGTCTTCCTCTGGCCTCTTTGCAGACTGAGTATCGTAACAAGTGTGAGTTTCTGGTCGGCGTAGGGGTCGATGGGGAAGACAACACGGTAGGCTGCAGGCTTGGCAAGTACAAGGGCGGTACGTGCGCTGTAGCAGCCCCCTTCGACACTGTGCACATACCTACGGCCACCAAGCAGGTGGTGAAGGCCTTCCAGGAGTTTATCCGGTAGGGACGAGTGGCTGGTGGCTCCGGGACAGCCTGAGGCATTCTGGGAGCAGAAAACTCAGGTTCTGCCTTGGGCGTGGGCGGGGGAGCATCCTACCACTCTGGTCTGGTGGGTGTGGCTGGAGGAAAAAGCAGGGAGGCTGCTTGCTTGGTCCTGGTCGGCAGATGTGTTAGGGACTCAGGCTGTTTGTGGCACTCACAGGTCCACTCCATACTCTGCGTATGACCCGGAGACATACTCAGGTCATTGGAAGCAGCTGACCGTGCGTACCAGTCGCCGCGGCCAAGCCATGGCCATTGCCTACTTCCACCCACAGGTCTCTGGAGAGCGGGCTGTTCGGGGATGGGTTTCTGGGCCGGAGTGGACTTCGACATCCTTACAGGCCTTTTCTCCCACTTGCTTCAGAAGCTGAGCCCTGAGGAATTAGCAGGGCTGAAGGCCTCTCTGGCACAGCACTTCACAACGGGTCCAGGCAAGGCCAGCGGGGTGACCTGCCTCTACTTTGTGGAAGAGGGCCAGCGGTGAGTAGTAGCCCAGATAGGGTGGGTAGGTTCCTACCAGGGCTGGTGACACTGAGAGACCTGCCCTACTGTCCACAGAAAGACCCCCAGCCAGGAGGGCCTGCCTCTGGAACATGTGGCTGGGGACCAGTGCATCTATGAGGACCTGCTGGGGTTGACCTTCCGGATCTCCCCTCATGCCTTCTTCCAGGTAGCAGAGCCACTGGGGACCAGGACAGCCGTGAGGGGTTGGCCTGTGGAGGTTTGGGAGAGGGCATTCACGTTGGGGGCCACCAGAACCACAGAGAAGGAAGGAGATCTGAAAGAGGTTATATGTCACTAGATGACCCTGGTGATAACCCTGTGGGAAGGTAGGGGTTGGAATGGCCCTGGGGTTCTGGAGGCATCTATGGTGCCTGCTGCTGCAGTAGCCCCACAGTCCCAGCTATTGGGAAGGAGAGGTGTTGATGGGAGGTTGGTGGACATAGGGGCCCTGGGGTGCTCAGGCCTTTAGAGGTGGGGAGGAGGTGAAGGACTGGACCAGGGGATTGTCCAAGAGGATGAGCACCCAGGGTACAGGTGATGAGTCAGGAGGGGAGGCTGACCTGGGCGGCAGGGCTGCTTTGACATTCTGGCTCTTGCCCCAGGTGAACACACCCGCAGCTGAGGTGCTCTACACAGTCATCCAGGATTGGGCCCAGCTGGACGCAGGGAGCACAGTGCTGGACGTGTGCTGTGGAACTGGCACCATTGGCCTGGCCCTGGCCCGAGTGAGCCTCCTGCCCAGCCAAGAACACACTCCCCCAACCCCACCCTATGTTGTCATTTGCTCAGTGACCCCCTAGCCTGTCCCAGATCCTCTTTACTGTCCCCTAGAAGGTCATCAGTTTGTGCCCTGTGCTTGCTCTAGAAGGTGAAGAGAGTTGTGGGGGTCGAGCTGAGCCAGGAGGCTGTGGAGGATGCCCGGGTGAACGCCCTGGACAACGGTGAGAGCCAGCGAGCCACGTGGTGGGTGGGGGGCCATGGGGCTGCAGATATCCTGTGCATCCGTGACACAGCACCTGGGCCCCACCCATGACTCCTGGGCCCACAGTGGCAGGGCAGAAAGGCTGCCCCTCTGGGGAGGGTTTTCCTGAGGTACCCTCCAGGAGCTCCTGGATGTGGGGAAGCTGGGTGGGGCTTGGGTGTTCTGGGCCCCCTGGCAGGGCTGCTGTGTCACCTCCAGAGTTGAGCAACGTCGAGTTCCACTGTGGAAGAGCTGAGGACCTGGTGCCCCCCTTGGTGAGCAGACTGGCCTCCCAGCAGCTAGTCGCCATCCTGGACCCACCGCGTGCTGGCCTGCGTGAGTGGTCTCCACCTGGGGCAATGTGGGCAGGCAGAGGGTGGCACACTAGGCTGTGTGGCCTCTGGCCCCCACCCCCTCCTCCAGGGGGAGCCCTTGGGGACTGTGCCTTGAGGGGTCTGTGCCTCCCCAGATTCCAAGGTGATCCTGGCTGTCCGCAGAGCTGAGAACCTCAGACGGCTCCTGTACGTCTCCTGCAGCCCCCGGGCAGCCATGGGCAATTTTGTGGAGTGAGTATGGAGTTTGGGTGGGCAGGGGACAGCACCCAGCCTCACCTGCATGGGAGCCCCTGTGGATCCATGCAGCTGACTGCGGTACTCCTTCCCTCAGCCTCTGCAGGGCCCCATCTAACCGGGTAAAGGGCATGCCCTTCCGGCCGGTCAAGGCTGTGGCCGTGGACCTGTTCCCACAGACCCCGCACTGTGAGATGCTCATCCTGTTCGAAAGGGTGGAGCACCTCGATGGCTCAGGGGCTGTGGAGCTCCTGGACCCTCCATCCCCACCCCCACCAGAGCCCCTAGGTGACATCCTGCAGGAAACTGGGGCTTCCCCACCTTCCTAGGCCCCTGGGGCAGTGGAAACCAGACCCCATCACGGGCAGAAAACAGAGCTCTCCAGTCTTCACACTGCTCTAGGACACTCAGATAGCAGCTGCAGAGAGCATGAGACCTGTGCTCCCCCTTCACCTGCCCCTCCTACCCCCCGCCATCTATTTTGGACTAGTTGGGCCCCAAGGGCTGGAATAAACGTGCTGAACTACGTATGTTTGTGGCTCCCTCTGCCCTCACTGCAGGTGCACAGGGCCAGGAGGGCACCTGGGCACTAGCCCAGTCAGAGCAACCCTCCCAGGGAATCCCAGCAGAGCTATTCTACAGGATGTCCAGCTTTGTGCTGAGCCCCAGGGAGAGTTGGGTGTGGGTCTTGGACCCACTGATCTTCCCCACATAGGCAGCATAGCAGGCTCAGGGCTCAGCCCTGTCCTCAAAGCGTGGGCAGGAGGGTGGGGGTTAGGATGCTGCCCTAGCCCCTGGAAGACTCTGGGAGAGCTGGCCAGTCCAGGGCTCATGCTTGCCCCCCGCACCCCCACCACTGGAAGAAAGACAGACCAGCTGTTTTCCTTTTAGACAGTTTTATGTGTTCAGACAGTCCAGGCTCATCTTTAGAGCTATGGCCCAGCCACCCCCTGGGAGGTTGCAAAGGGTGTTGGCCACATGGAGGTGACCTCAGCACAGGCCCTCCCTGCCTTCTGCCCCAACAGCATGGCTGTGTTCACAGGACACTTGCACCCACACAGGGGACAGGAAGGAAGGACTTGGGGGGGGGGGGGGCAAGGTGAGGCTTACTCGCCTCCAGTGTGCACAAAGCTTTGGTTCACAATGGCGCATCTGGCTGTTTTAAGGGCAGTTACAGTCAAATGATTATTCACAACTGCAGATGGGGCAAGACACAAGCAAGTGTGTAATTACAGCAACTTGATTTGTGAGTTTTATAAAGATCACTGGAGCCACCCTGGTCACAGGGCAAGTGAGGGAAGAAAAACATCTTCCTGAAAACAGCCACCAACACTATCCATGGGGGAAGTGCCAAGAGGGCACACTGCACCCTCCAAAGGCCCTGAGGGCCAGGAGTCCCAGTGTGTCCCAGGACGAGTGGGGACAACCTACCCCACACCTGTCCACAGGGGTCACCTGGTTGGTTACCAGGACTGGCTGCACAGGGCAGCTGCTCTTAAAATCCAGTGCCACCCCCACATGCTCACACCAGCTCTAGAGATGCACTCCAGCATGTGACAGAATGCACTGCACTGAAAGTCCTTGTTTCCTTTTTAAATAAGTTTGTGAGCTAAAATGCATTAATTTTCATATCTGCTACATGATTCCAAATCTATTTTCTACTCTCACTGTAAAAGTTTCTCCAAACTCTAAAATATCATAAAAGCTTTAAAAATCAATGGGCAGACAGACAGACTTAACTGCAAAATTTTAGTAAAAAGTTAACAGAGGCCAGCAAAGGTGAGGGGCCTCAGTGTCTGAGAAGGCATGTTGGGAGGGGGGGGGCATTAAGACTTACTCAGAAAGGACCACACCCCAAGCCAGGCAGGGATAGGCACCTTCACCCACTGGCAATGCATTTCAAGGTAAAGAATAGTCACCTTGATGGTTTTCCTGCAACCTCTGAAAAATAGTTCTGCTACCGTGTTTATTTTAAACCAAAAGGGTCTGAAATAGTCCAACTTTTTCAGAGGAAAAAAGGAATGCACAGGAGGTGGGGAAGGGGATGGGGTGCTACTGTGTGCCTTCTAACCAGGCTCCTCTGGTGCCTATGGGAGCCCTGGGCATGGGGCCTTCCCATTTCATGCCATCACTTCTTGTCAGTGCGTGTTATGTACTAAAATTCATGAAAACCTTCATAAAACCGGTCTGTATCAAGTCCGCACAAGCAGAGGTCCACAGCGACCTCCGCATGTTCAGCTTCCACCTGTGCGGTAGGTGAGTTGATGCTTCAGCACGTCCACCCAGACCCGTGGGTGGCCCCCAGGGAAAAGCGGCATAGCCCTGGCTGTCTCCGGCCTCAGAAACACAGCGGTGGGGAGGCCCTTAGACTGAAGGCTCAAGGCCGCAGAGTGAGCAGGCGAGGTCTCCCCAGCAGGCGGCCCCTGAGCCTGGCCACCACCTCACACATCCACAGTGCACAGGGGCTCACCACCAGGCTGCGCAGAGGCCACAATGGACATCTTGGGCTTCTTCCGCGTCTCTTCCTAGAAGAACAGCCAAGGTCAGGGATGCAGGTGTTGTGGGAACACACAGCCCAACTTCGGGCAAGAAGCTCTGGAAGGGGGCAGGAGGCAGGGGGCAGGGGAGCCCATCAGTCAGGCACCAGGCGGCCTGTGGAGTAGTAGGAGGGCCTGAGGAGTGGGCTGATGGGGGAGGGACTGGGCAGGAGGGTCTCCGTGGATGTCATCACAGAGCTCGGTGTGCTAGTGCTTCCCTGGGAATCAGGATGCACACCCAGAAGTGGAGGGTCACAGAGGTCACAACCACCAGGGACTCAAAGCTTCCTGAACCCCAGTGAGGGACCCACGGGAAACCCAGGCCAACACACAAGAGGCTGGGAAGCCAGGGGTGCCAGCTCTAGCCCAGAACCGGGTGACACAGCTCCACAGCCTCACCCTCTCCTCCGCCAGCCTACGCATCTCCTCCTGCAGCTTGCTCAGGATGTGCAGGTTGGGCTTGTTCTTCCGGGCAAACTGCTGCAGCTCAATCACACTCTTGTCCGAAGTCTCCTGGAGAGCAGAGCCTTGCTCGAGGGATTGCCCGGGCCTCACGGGCACACAAGCTCCCTCCTCACCACACTGCCCTCTCTTCTGCCTCCTCCTCACATGGGGTGGCCACTCCAACACCCTCAGCCTCCAACACGGCCATTGGGTGGGCACTCACTGCCCAGAACCCTGAGACTGGGTTGACTGAGCACGACCTTGGCTCACAGGGACAGCACACCATGGGAAAGGACTCGCCCTGGCACTGGGGCCCTCGGAGCCTGTGGGCCCCCAATGTGGAGCACTCTGCAGGCCCTGCAGGGCCCTTCCTGTGAGGAACCACCTCTGAGGACACCCGTTGGCCCTGGGGTGCCACATTCCACTGCTCTCAAAGGACCATGCCATCCAGCTCAAGGGGCTTCCTCTCGCTCTTCAGAGCCCAGCAGGGCAGAGGTTACCTGAGCACAGAGCAGGAGCATCCCCTGCACTGCTCAGCACATCCAAGCACCTTGGGCCCAGTGTCCCCTCCCTCACCAGCCCTGTCCTGCCCAGAGCCAGGAGCTCTTTAGGGACGGCCCCACCGGCCCCACCTGCCACTCAGTGGGTGCCCAGGCCCTTATCAAAGAACACAAACCTCACTTCCCTGCCTGTACTTTGCTCCACCCCAAACACACAAAAACCTAAAGGTATCGGCTAAAACCTCAATCTTTACCAAACAGCAGAAACAAGGCAGATGACATACGAGGTAAATAATGGCCAAGGAGAGCTGAGTGTCTGCTCACACTCCCTCTAGCCCCAGGGAGGACAGGGCACACCTCCTACCAGGCAGCCCCCCAACTCTGCCTGCCCCCAGGCCCCTCCACAGGCAGGCATCATCAGGGACAGCACAACGCCCTCACAAAGCCCAAGAGGCAGCCACAGACAAGAGCACAGCTGCCTGACTGTGATGGCAGGGCCCCAGCTACCTGTTTGACCATCTTGCTGCTTTCACGGCCATACATGCGCAGCAAAGACCCCCAGTTCTTGACATGCGGGTGCAGAAGCTGAAGAATCTTCTGAGAGGCTAACTGCTTCCCGACTCGCTTATTCTTACCTGTGAGGAAACGCAGGGAGGGAGTCACAAACACCAAGACATCCAAGGGAACACCTCGTCCCAACATCTCTGCCCTGAGGTCGGAACACAACCAAGGCCATGGTTCACAAAGCCTCCCACCCCCTACACCCACATCTCCAGACATACAGAGGGGGCATCCTGCAGGGCAGGGGTGGGGGCAGGGAGTGTCCAGAAGGTGTCCTGGGCTGTGGAGGTTTCTAGATGGTGGGAGGCAGGTCCACGGTGGGTCTGAAAAGCGAGTGAGGACCAGGGACGACCACTGACCAGGTGGGCTGAGCCGAGGTTAGGCCCCCATCCAGATGGGGCCTCTGGCTCAGATGAGGGTCTGTCCCATGCCCTGCCCACCCCACCTGCCAGGACAGGTCTCGGTGGAGGGCCTGACAGCCGCTGAAACAAAAAACACACCTAGGCCTTGCACAAGGCCTCCTGACGCATCACCTCCCAACCAACACCCTGTGTTTGCAGCAGTTAAAATTTCTTCTAAATAACCCAAGTCAGGTGATAAGCACAGCTGGTGCCCACCACGAGCACAAGGTCCTGCTGCTATCCCCTCACAGGGACAGAGGACTGGTCAGGGGAGCATGCAGCCCAGCCAAGATGACCAGCCCTGTGCCTCAGGTGGCATTTCAGATGTCAATGTGGGGGGTAGGGGGGCAGGGCAACAGCCCCGGGGGTCACTGAAAGTGCTGTGTGTGCCTGGGGGCGGGGAGGTCCTTACACCAACCGCGCACAGTGTGCTTGCCACACGCCATGACATATTCACTCTTCTGGTTTTTACCAGGAACCACTTCAAACTTGATAGAGGTATCCCCCATCCCATGGTTTCTGTGGGAGGAAACACAGCAGGCACATCAGCTGAGGGGGAGGAAAAGCCCTCCAAGGGCCCCCAGAGACAGCACATCCCGCTCCCCAGACACTGCTCTGCTAAAGAGGAGGGGCCTCTCCGAGCACATGCCAGCAGAGCAGAGGGAGAGCCTGTACCAGTGAGGGCACAAAGCAACCAGGAGAGGCTCATGCCCGACCGCTAGAAGCAGCCTCCTACCTTTTAAGGCACTCATGGAGGATCTGGTAGGGAGACAGCAGTCCGGCCTTGCTGGTCAGTTCATAGACCCGTGAGTCCTCGATGCTGATGTGGTTAAAATACTACAAAACAAAGCTGCAGTGGCAGTGCCCGCCGCGTCTGCAGCCCCTCAAAGCTGCCTCCCATCTCCTTGGCACCTGGCCGAGCACGCCACCCCTCACCACCAGGTGCCCTCAACTTGGACAGGCCAGGGGCCCAGGTCACTGCCTGAGAGCCTGGGGAACTTCTGTTTCTTTTTTTAGGGCTGCACCTGCGGCTAGAGGTCAAATCAGAGCTGCCGGCCTATGCCACAGCCACAGCAACCAGATCCAAGCCACGTCTGTGACCTGCCCCATAGCTCACAGCAGCGCCAGATCCTTAACCCACTAATTGAGGCAGGGATCAAATCTGCATCCTCATGGACTCTAGTCAGGTTCTTAACCCAGAGTCATGATGGTAATTCCTGAGAAGCCTGTTCTGAGTCAGAGTCTGATCAGATAATTGGTCAGAAACCGAAAGATAAACAACCTTTGGAGAAAAGCTTGAAAACCATGGTGAGTTTATAGAGGATCTGGCAAAATAGAAAGGTTACCAGGGGTTCTTGATAGGAGATACCCAATTGGTTCAGGGAGGAAAAGCAAGTTCTTAGTGACAGAGGCATCGCCAGCCCAGAGGTGGCCCCTGGCACCCACTTGAAAGTGAGGCCCATGCCCTGGCAGGGGCTGTGCTCATCTTCCAGGGTAGCAGGAACAACAAACTACACACAGTATAGCTGAAACCAAGACACATGTTCACCCAGTTCTGGAAGCCAGAGTCCAAAGTCAAGTCTCTGCTGGCTGCTCCTGTGAGGCCTCTTAAGGAGGCACCTTCCTGGACTGTCCAGCTTCTGGGGCCCCAGGCGCCCCCTGTGCTCTGATGGGGAGGGGGCTTCCTCCCTCACCCAAGTCAGGACGAGGCGCTGGTCCCCGAGCACGCGCCCCCAAACACCTCCACAGACTCACCACCATGAGACCCGCTGAGCCCCGGTCAGCATGTCTGTGGAGGCTTCACTGTGTGGGCCCAAGCACAGCCCCGGCCTGGGCTCTATGGGAACCAGCCCCACCCTCAGGGCTTCCAGGTCACTTCATGAACATAAAGCAGGTGCAGCTGAGGGGGCATTAATAGGATGTTCCCTTCACCTTTATCAACAGAAGCTACTTCAGGAACTTGGGACAAGTTTGGGACAAAGACCAAACACATACTTCTTGTACATCACAGTATCACAAACACACACACACACACCTAACAACAGCCCCAAAATGCACCAAGCCAAACCTGACAGAGGTGAAGGGTGCAATAAACAACTGAGCAGTAATGGGGGGTCTGCTTCAATGACAGCAGACCCACAAGGAAGGAGAGCAGCAAAAACAGCACACTAGCTGGACCACCCAGACATCTGTCCACTCCACTGGCAACACAATACACATCCTCTCAGGCAGTCACAACACAAGCCTTAACAAACTTCAAAGGATTGACTGAAACCACACAAACTGTGTTTTCAAACCACAACAAATTAAGTTAGAAATCAATAACCGAAGGAAACTTGGGAAATTCACAAATACATGAAAAGAAAATACTTCTAAAATAACCAACAGTTCAAAGAAGAAATCACGAGAGAAACTAGGAAAATACCTGAAAATAGATGAAAACATAGACACAACATATACTAAAGCAAAATCATGGGCTGCAATGCAGTACACAGAAGAAAATTTATAGTTGTAACCTTCACCTATAAAAAGATCTCAGGGAGTTCCCATCACGGCTCAGTGGTTAACAATCTGACTAGCATCCATGAGGATGCGGGATCAATCCCTGGCCTTGTTCAGTGAGTTGGGGATCTGGCGTTGCTGAGAGCTGTGGTGTAGGTCACAGACGAGGCTTGGATCTGGCTGGCGTTGCTGTGGCTGTGGTGTAGGCCGACAGTTGTAGCTCTGATTTGACCCCTAGCCTGGGAACCTCCATATGCCGCAGGTGCAGCCATAAAAAGACAAAAGACCTAAAAAAAAAGATCTCAGAGTTCCTGCTGTGGTGCAGTGGGGTTAATGATCTGGCTTGTCTCTGTGGAGGCACTTCAATCCCTTGCCTGGTGCAGTGGGCTAAAGACCTGGTGTTGCCACAGCTGCAGCACAGGTCAGAGCTGTGGCTTGGACTTGATCCCTGGCTTGGGAACTTCCATATGCCATGGATGCCAATGAAAAAGAAAAAAATAAATAAAAAATAAAAATAAATAAAAATGTCTCAAATCAACACCCTAACCTTAAGGAACTACAAAATACAGAAGTACAAAAACTAAACCCAAGACTGGCAGAATAAGTGAAATAATAAATGCTACAGCAGAAATAGAGAATAAAAAAAAAGTAGGGGAAAAAAAGAAGTCCCTGGTGGCCTAGCAGTTAAGGATCCAGCATTGTCACTGCTATGGTCAGAGTTCTGTCCCTGGCCCAGGAACTTCCACCTGCTGCAAGCAAGGCCAAAAAACCCAAACCAAAAAAATCAACTGGAAGGTAGATCTTTGTTTTGGTTTTGGTTTTTTGGCTGCACCCACAGCATGTGTAAGTTCCCGGTGCAGAGATCAAATGGAGCCAGACCTGCGAACTGTGCCACTGGTGCAGCAATGCCGGATCCTTAACCCACCGGGCTACAGAGGAACTTCCAGTGGACCTCTGAAAAGATTAACAACATTGACAAACCTTTAGTCAGACCAACCAAGAAAAAAGAGACTCAAACTGCTAAAATCAGTAAGGCAAGAAACATCATGACCTTACCAAAACAGGAAGGATCACAAGGGAACACCATGACTGTGTATTGACCAATAAATTTGTCAAACTAGATCAAGTGGAAGAATTCCCAGAAAGACACAAAGTCCCAAAAAGGGCTCAAGAAGGAACAGAACATCTGAAGATGTACATCAAGTAAGACTGAATTAGTAAATAAATAACTTCAAACAAAGAAAAGTCTAGGCCCAGATGGTTTCACTGGTGAAATTCTATCAAGTGCTCAAAAATTAATATCAATCCTTGCCAATCTATGCCATACGTGGAAAGAAGAAGCAATACTTCCACACTCACTCTGAGGCCTGAAACCAACACCAACACAACATAAAGAAAGAAAATACAGACCAGCATCCCTTAGAAATACAGCTGCAAAATCCCTAACAAAACACTAGGGAGCCAAGTCCGGCAACGCATAAAAATGACTATACATGGTGACCAAGTGGGAATTATCCCAAGAATGGAAGGTATAACATTCAAAAATCAATGTAATACACCCCCACGTCAGTACAGTAAAAGCCAAAATCTACGTGACCCTCTCAAGAGAAGCAGGAAAACAAGCTCCACAACCATTCCTGACAGAACCCCTCAATGAACCAGGAGTGGAAAGAAACTTCGAGGGGAAGGAAACTTCCTCAATCTGATAAAACCCACAGCGAAGATAGAGACCAGTCACAAAGGACCATGTATCGGGTGAGCCATAGAGCAGGTTCGGAAGGAGACTAGACTAGACTAGTGGTGGCAGGGGAGAGGCCGGTAACAGGGACAGTTGTGCTTTCTCCAGGATGCAGACGTTCCCGAACTGGAGTGTCATGATGGTTGGTACAACTATGAATATTTACCGAATTGTGTGGTTTAAAAGAGCAAAGTTTATGGTACATAAATTACATTATCTATAAAACTGTTAAGGAAAAGAACGGATTCTTCAGAGTGAGAAGCTCTTGCTACAAAAAAACCTTGCTATGAAAAACTATATTTCCCTGAAAAAGTTTAGTTTTAAATGGTTCTTAATATAGGGAACAATCTACCTAGCCTTTCGTAGACTCTGCCTCCAAGGCTCCCTCACACCTTGGCCTTACTCCCCAAACACGCACCAGCACACAGCAGCATGAGACAGAGCACCTAGAACCTGGGCCACTCAGCCTGACCAGAAGGGCAGGGTCCTACACTCACCTCCAGCTCCTCACTGTCTTTGGGCTTCTCCTCAGAGGTCTGTTTAACAAAGTCAGGGATGAGGATTTCCAGCGTAGCCCGGGCTGTGGAGAGAGAACCCTGAGAGCGAAGGCCCAGCAGCAGGGAGCTCAGGACACATAAGGACAGGGCCCTGAGGACAAGCAGGCCGAGGGAACAGGCAGGAACAGCGGCCAGGTGGGGGACAATGGGGAAGTGTCTGCAGGACAGATGGCAGGGAGGGACAGAATCTGAGCGTAGGTGCCCAGTGGACAGGGGTGTGTGTGGCATTTGGCCCTGCAGGGGTGTTGGTGTCAGCAGAGCACTGGAGCCTCCACACTGGGCCCCTCTGCTGGTTCCCGCTCTAGGACCCCGGGAACACCCAGCTTGCTGGAGGCTGGGGCAGAGAGCATGCGAGCCCAGTGCAGCCACACACAGGACAGTCGGTAACAGACTCCAATCGATCTCAGCACTGCCACCAAAGCAAGGCCCAGGGACCTGAGCACCGAAGCACAAAGGCCCCACCCACTGAGACTCAGGGAGACCGAAAAAAAGCCAACACGCTCTGCAAACAACACCATGGGAGAGGGCCACCAGGACCTGGGGTGCATCCAACACCTGCCTGTGATGTGCTCCACTCCCCGGGAGAGGCCAAATAAGCCTGATACTGGGGCTAGATGGTTCTGGAAAAGAACGCCAATGCCCAGGAGTGCCAGGAATAAAGCAAGAGGCGGCACATGGTCAGAGGTTCACGGGCCTTAACCAGAAAACACCAGCATCCCCAAGTGCCTGCTGGGTCCCCTTCAGCAAGCGGCAACCCCAAATTTGGAGTTTGAAGGATTCAGGGAACAAAACCAAGAATGTCAACAGCATGCTGCCCCCCAAGCACACCCACGTTCTGCTCAGCTTAAGTACAGACGGGCCCTGGGCTTGGCTGGCGGTGAGCACACCTCAATATCTGTGAGCCATAGGGGACCGGGCGGGAGGCTCCGGCCCAGCTGTCAAGTGGAGAAGAGCCTTCTATTTTCGTTTCTCATGTTTTACTTTTTCTGTTTGAATTTTCTCCAGTGAGAACATAATATTAAAAAGTCAAAGTATGAACAAATACAGAAAACAGATGTGCCCCAGCCACACCCCTCCCTGGCCCACGGCAGGGCGACCCAGTCTGTTGCCCAGGCAGGCACATTACCAGCTTTATTCTTTGCAAGTTTTTTGCTGCTTGCAGTTCCAGATCCATAGGTCACACCATCAATGGTCACCGAGGCACCAAAAGGTTCACTTGGGTTCTCTAAGAATTAAAGTTAGCATCTTGAAACACACCTGCCCAGACATTAAGAGCATTGGTACACATACAACCTGCTCAGGCCAATGTATGAGGTGGGGGTCTGGGGGTCCCAGGGCACGGAGATAAAGCCAAGGAACAGAGCAGGCAGAGAGCAAAGCCAGGAAATCAAGGGATACAAGGATCATGGACAGCAAGCTGGACAGGAGAAGGGGGCAAGAGGCAGTGCTGCCAGGGACAGAGACAGAGAAAGGACGGAGGGCCGGGGGCCAGACAGGAAAATGACTGAGGCCAAGGTTCTACTTTTCACAAAGGAGTGCTGAGGGTGGTCGAAGAGGACAGCTGGTGGCCAGTACAGGCCTATGGGCCCTTCATCCACCTGCTCCTCACTCGATCCCTGGAGGCAAAGTGGGGAGGCCTGCCTCAGGTCCAGGCAGCGCAGGATGGGGGTGTGGGAAGCAGAATGGTCATGCTGACAGGGCATAGTCTGACACTCTTGGCCCATCTGACCCTCCCCGCCAATCCCCACACCCGTTTCTATCCCAGCAGAGAGGCTGAAGGGGGCTCCCACTCCCCTGGCCCTGACACCTCTGGGGCTGAGTTGGAAGGTCTAACTCACCACATTCGAAGAAGTTGTACACGGGACGGACCTTGAGGACGCGCTGCATGTATTCGTGCAGGATGCAGACCTCGGACTTCCCGTTGGGGTTGATGACAAACTCTGTGACAAGAGGGGCTGTCTCAGCAAAAGCAGGGGACCCTGGGGACCCGCAGTGTCCATGCTGAGCCCTCACGGCAGCACGGGCTCTGCCCACACGGCCCCACAAAGCACACATCCCGGGAATGTCAGGCGGACACGATCTCTGAGCCCGGTGCACCTTTCTTCGTGGGCGCGTCCTGCACAGACAAGGTGATAAGCTTCTGATTGGCCGGCAGGATGGGCCTCTCCGACTCCGCCTGCTTTCGCTTCATTTCTCTGTTGAACTGGCGACGCTCAGCCCATGTCCGGAACTTCTTCACGGTGACTTGCTCGAAGTCGAAGCGCTTCTCCAGGTAGTTCCGAAATTCCTCGAGGTCTATACGAGATCCAGAGTGACCCGAATCACTGACTCCCAACCTAAGCGTCTTGTCCTCTGCTCAGTAAGCAAAACAGGTCCCGGCCACACAACACTTCCTCCCCTCTCCTCTCCAAGGGCAAGGGAAGCAAAGGCCCAGGTCCCTTCACTCTGCCAGCTCCCCTTTGGACAACTTTCTGTCCTTTTTTTTAGTTTACTTAGAGTAAGAACAAGAATACAAAAACAAAGAAAAAGGAACCTTAAGAAGAACAAAGACACAAGTCTTTGGACCTTTCTCCCTGTACAGAAACCAGCAGCTGAGGCACTAAGCCAGCCCCACAGCCACCTCCCACCTTCAAAGTGCTGGGTGGCTGGGGGCCCTGGCACTAATCGGCCCTACCCTGTCTGCTGTGCCTCTTCCTCCCCACCCTCTTCAGGAGGTCCCTGCCTCCCCGCAGGACCATGGGGTTCCCGTGGGGCATGCTCATGCCCACACTTGCCTGCACCCAGCTCAAGCCTAAGTCCAAGGTTTCACCTGAGCTACTCTTAAGTACTGATCAAAACCACCTATTTCTTTACACGGGGTGCATAAGAGTGGGTCTGGAAACAAATGCAGTTAGGTCAGAGGTGGGAGGCAGGTGTTTTCAGAAGAGCAGGAGCATACTCAGGTGTTAGGTGAGTGTGTGCATGTGATGACACCAAGCAGGGGGAAACCACTAAGTTAGAGTCTTGAGAGAGGGATCCCTTCCAACTGTGCCCCCAAGAAAAGCCTGCATACAGACAGAGGAGCCAGTGGGATGGTGGGCTGCCTGAGATTGCACCAGCCTCTCCTGAGAGGGCTCTGCCACACTCTCAGCACCAGTGCCCCCCGCCCCAGCTCCTCACGCTCAAGAGACCTCAGCACACAGACAATTGGGGATCCCAAAAACACAAAGCCCTCTGAAAGATTTAGCAGGTCAGCTAAAACAGGCTGCCACTGAGGAAGACACACAGGAGGGAAGGAAGGAGGAAGGGGGATATCACATACCCAAGGGCGGCTGTGGGTTTGAGAGGAAGGCCTCGCCCACACTGTGTGGCTGGAGAGACTTACTCCACAGGCGCCCGGTACATCAGGATGCCACATAAGCACATCCACAGAAAAGCAAGACTTGATGGAAGATGGAAAACATGTCCAGAGAGAAAGGCCATCTGCGTGGCAGTACCATGCAGGCAGGCAGCGTGGGGCTCGGGAGACGGCTTTTCAGAACTGTGGGAGGGTGGGAGGGGATGGGCCCGCATGGCCCCTTCCTCGGGCATGAAGGACCAAGACCAAGTTCACTCTGGAGACTCACCAACCGATTCATCTTTGCACACCTCCACCTTGGCCTTCACCTGCCCCAGGGCCCCGGGTGCGGCCTCGGCCCCCAGTGTGTCTTTCTCGTCTGGGGGCCCTGAATCGGCCCCCAAGGAGTCGGGCTCTTCCATGGGGAGCTCCAGCTCCGCAGATCGGCCCGGGGGCTTGGCAGGGGACACCTCCCCACCAGGGGCGAGTTCCCGGTTCTGCTCCCTTTCCTCACTGTCCTTCATCTTCTTATAATGCAGGCAGGGGATGCTGCTCAGAGGGGGGTCGTGTTTCTGCAGATGTGAAACCACAACATGGGTTACAGGATGGCCACCCCAGCTCTGCACGTCCTCCTTTAACCTGCCCATCTGCCTGCAAGGCAACCTGCTCAGACACGCACACTCCTGCTGCAATGACAAGACTAACCCGTATGCTTCCCGTGCCCAAAAAGTAGGGCCTGGACCAGGTGACTACTCGAGACTCTCTGTGTAGGTACACGGGGACTCCAGAGTTATGGAAGGTCATGATCCACCCATCGGGCAGCGGTTCTGTCGGCGGGCGGCCGCGGCCTGCGTGAAGACAGGAACACCCTACTATCACTTGAAAACACTTAAAACTGTGTAAAAATCATCAGGAAGTTTTCAAAGTTACAACCCATGGCAGGTAACAACTGTAAGCTCAACCAAACATTAAAAAGACGCTCGAAGAAGCAGAAACAGGGGAGTGCTGCGCCTGCCACTCGGCACCTCCCACCTGCACAACTGTGCACACCATAACGGCACCTGTCACCTGGTGTGACCCACAGACCCCAAGACCTTCGACGCAGCAGGATGCTGTACAGAACAGTGCTGGCAAAACACAGAGCCTGGAACAGTGTCCTGGGAGACACAGGGCCTCACCTCAGCCCTGCCTCCACAGCTGGCAAGCACCACTGACACTTGGCTGAGGTCAAGGTACCTCAGGGGCTGGGCGGGCTTGGCTAGTAAGTCCCTCCTGTGGACCCCGGCTTCCCATGAGCAAGTGACAAGCCTTCGTCGAGACTGTGCTGCACTCTCAGCAGCACACAGAGCACAGCCTCAAACCGCCCCACTTCCACACCTGTGTGTGGCGCCACTTCCACCCATCTGTGTTCTATAGTTATAAAGGAGGCCTGAGGCTTGCTGCCACCAACAGACCTGACTGCGGGGGAAAGCACATGGCAAAGATTAAAATAAAAATTTCCTTACAAACACTGAGAACAATTTAGACTCGAAAACAAAGGTGAAAAACCAAGTGAAATTTAGCAACGTAAATATACAAAAAACACCACCAGTGACCCTCACAGAAAAGGGAGTGCCCCCTCAGTGCCAGGCTGGACACCCACATGTAGCCAACACTGGACGGCCCTGGGAGAGAACAAGAGGTTGGACACACACAGACCCCATCAGGCAGCACCACCCCGCCCCAAGACTGGGCCAGGAGCCACCTTAAACTAGCTCTGGGCTAAGTCAGGTGGAGGACATGCTAACCGAGCAGAGCACAACATGGGACCATAGTGTGCTCATGACAGCTCGCAGTCAGAGCCAGCAAGCCCGCCTAGACAGCTCGCAGGCAGCTCACAGTCTGTGGCCTCAAGGCCCAGCCTACAGTTCTTGGGAAAGAGGAAGTCAAGGAGGAGGAGGCTGCAGAGGGAAAGATACAGCAGTCCCAAAGGTGGGCAGGTGGGCACCCTGCTGACCCATTCAGAACAGCCACGGCTCTACCTGCCCAGGGAGACCACTGACACCACCTTCCAGAGGCTCTGAGGCCCAGGTTCCTGTTCCAACCAGAGCCCCCTCGGGCAGACGCATGGCCCCCAGCCACACCTCCAAGTGCTCCACCTCTGCCCCTGCCAGTGCCTGAGCCATGCTGCACACCAGGACGTGCTCAGACTAGACTGTACCAATGCCTGCCTGGTTCCAGGCACTTCCCCAACAGTCAGCACAGAACCCAGAACCCAAACCAGCCACCATGCTGGCACCCACCTCTGGCCTCTGCCCAACCTCCTTGAAAGGCCCTGCCCCCAACAGCCATGCTATACTGCTCCAGCCCCACCTGCAGCTGGGTCTGGGCATCCCCTCTCCACCTCCCCACACAGACAGGACTCTCCCGCCCTCAGAGGGCAGCCCCAAGCCACCCGGTAACGCTCAGTGCTCACTGGCCCAACGTACTTTTGAGCACGGTTTTAATCTTGGTCATCATCGGCTGCACACTTGTCTCCCCGTCGGACGGGTGGTCACTGTCTCCTCCGTACTTATCCTCCATCCTCCTCTTCTTGGGGGCACAGAGGCCCTCTTCCAGCAGAGCATCAACATCGTTGTCAAAGTCGTCCTGCAAAACATGCTGTTCAGACCCCTTGGCCCCAGCACCCAGCTCCTGCCCGACGGCAAGCGTCACAGCATCAGTGACAATGAGAAAGGAGGCGCTCTCAAGGGGTCTAGGTGGGCCTTTATGGCACGTGATCATCTGAAAAACAAATGGGATGAAACCGACAGCTGAACCACAGGCTTGGGCAGGTGCTCGTGCCACCAGGGGGCATGGCCAGCAGCTCCTTCCAGCTCAGCGGCGACAAAGGGCAGGAGGCAGACCTGTCGGCCAAGCTTTTCATTAGCAAAGTCTGAAAACCTGGACTCCTGGCAGTTTTCTCTGTTCACATTAATGGCTCCACCTCACGTCAGTGTTTCTCTCTGCAACACCGGCTTTCAAAAGGTGCCACAATTCCAACACCTCTCTTTGGGGTTCGCTAAGAGTGCTCCAAAGGAGGGGCCACCAACATACCTCATAGGAGAAATTCAAGGCCTCTTCATCCACTCTGTCTCTCTGCACGATCGCTTTAGCCGTGAACCCGCCTGTTCCTTCTTCATCTAGCTCCAAATTGTCAGTAAAATCTTCTAACTCATCCAGCACTGCATACTCCACTCTCTTTTCCTGATCCAGCTCATTCTCCTCATCCTTCTTATCAGCACTCTCACTCCCTATGCCTACCCCGTTACCAATGCTCCCGCCAAAAGGACAAGCATGCACGTCTCCACTGACAGGGCTAAGGGCCAGGGTGCATTCTGCCCGCGCGTCGCGCTCCGCTCCCGTGAACAGCACCTTCCTGTCCTTACTCCTGCAGCTCTCGGTAAAGCTCACGCTAATCTTTACATCCTTAAGCAACTTAAGGTCAGGGGAGAACTTCCGGACCGCAGGTGCGTGCCGGGCAGTGCGTGGGCTGTGGCCACTACAGTTCGGGTCTACGAGGAGGCGGGCCTTAGAGAAGGATCCTTTGGAGAGAAGAGAAGCTCCGTAGAAGTCGAGCGGGTCCTCGGCAGGGGGTTCGGCCTGTCCATCACCACCAGAGCCAACGTCCATTACCTCTGCATCACTGGACGTTTGCAGGGGAGGTGGTGGAGACTGTCCATGGGGCAGCGCTGGGAGGGGGCAAGCTGGGTTCTCCATGACTGCTCCTCCTGCGGGCTCACGCGGGAGAGGACAGGGGCTCTCACACGTCTCCATAGTAAAAGTGCTTAAGACTAGTTTAAAAGACCAGAGTTTAAAAAAAAAAAAAAAAGAAAAAAAAAGAAAAAAAAAACCTTACATAAATCTACACAGCTAACATGCACAAGTCCGTCGAGACCCAGGTGCCGTCCTGCCCGCGCTGCGGCTTAGTCAAGCTGGCCACATTGCTCTTTTCATTAATGTAGACAGCTTTTAGAACCACTGCCTCAATTATTGGAAATCACAATGCACTCAGCTTAAATGACTGACGACTAAGCGAGTCTGTCTTCATGCCGGAGGGGCACCTGTCTTCCTCCACCTGCGAAGAGACGTAAAGATGTTGTCACAAAATGACAAGAGACCTCCCGCTTCCCTGGCACCAAGAGTCAAGCGCTACTAACATGTGGTCAGAACTTAATACTGCCTGAGAGAGTCTTTTAGGCTTCAAAACAATCAACCTTCACTTTTTCAGAACCTAAATTATCATTTAAATCCAAATTTAAACTGTCCATTGTAATTCCAACTTCAGAAGCACAAAAACAATATTATCTTCAAGCTCAAAAAGGATTACAAAAAAAAAAATCTCCACTAAACTTCACCACAGCATCCCCAACTCGGTTTACCAGGCAAACTGCACAGTGTGCGGCCCTCTCTGGGACACACAGAGATGCGTGGCCTCCCTCCAGCACCACATCGATATCAATCCACTCACCTGCGAGGGCCAGGCAGTCAGGCCAGCGTGAGACCCTCGGCTCAACTCTGCGGCACTAGGGCCTCAGAGGCACGGCCAGGGGCTCTGTTACCCCTGACCCCCCAGGGCACATGGATGGGGATAGTGATGCACCGTGCTGGGGGGCCCAAAGGTGGCAAGGTTCTGTTCTCAAGAGAGGAGGGTTTGTGGCTGTGGGGAAGGGGGCCTGGTCAGGGTGGGACAGGGCGGGGGCACAGGAGACACCTGGAGCCTGGCTCCATCCTGGGAGCAACAAGCCACTAGGGGTGAAGTGACTAACCTGCCACCATTCAGTCCCTACTTGAGAAGGGAGGCCAACAGCCATGCCAGGCACAGTGCCTACACCCAAGGCAGAGGGCAAAGGGGTGAAAGAGGCTCTGGAGACAGGGACAGAGCCCTCGAGAATAGCAGGCACAGAACTGATAGCACTGCTGACCGGTGGCGGTGGAGAGAAGAGACAAGAGGGGCTGAGGACAAGCGTTGTGGCACTCAGTCCAGGGCCTGCACAGAGTGGACAGAGCCTCTACGCAGACCTGTCCCACAGGGGCTGAGGCCACCACTCTGGAGCCAGGACTGGCCCAGGACAAATGGGCAAGGAGAGGCCTCCCAGAGAGGAAACACTGACCAAGAAGAGGGTTGAGGACGCAACCCTGGGACATCCACTCCAGAGGAAGCAAAACAAAAGGGAAGACTGAGGCAGGTGAGAAGCAGTCCAAACAGAGGTCTGTGGGAGGGTGGGCATCGGGGCAAAAGCACGTGCAGACACACACACATGCACACACGCACATCCCCACACCGTGCAGACACACGCATGAACACACCATGCACACAGATGTACATACACGCATGCTCACGCCACTCAGGGTTGCTTGCTGGCTGCAGACAGAACAGGAAACAGCAAATATCACAGGTTTAAGAAGTTTACAGGAAGGGACAGAGTGTGGGAGGTGTACTTTGAAGTGGACACAACATAAAAACCAGAGTCTTGTTTAGATTTAATCGATTCATCCCACAACTATTCACTGACCACTACTTTGATGCGGGCACTACCATGGACAAGAGGACAATGTCAGCTTCCTAGGTTCTACGATGTCCCCATATTTCTGAATTCAATGGGAAAGGAACACAATACCTCCCATAGGTACATCTGACAAAGGTGCTAAGGATCAAGGAAACACTGCACACAGGCGATGAGACTCAGAACCTTAGTGAACGTGCACAAGGAACACTGAGTGGAGTAGGGCCGGTCTCCTGGCAACAGAGAAAGACCATCCCAGAGAAGGACACACAGGTCAGAGTGCCCAGCGCTACAGGACAAAGACACAACCACCAGCAAACCCCTCGGCTCAGGCAGGTGTGCAGAGGCCCTAGCAAGAGCCAACTCATGATTCTGGGGAGAAGACTAAAATGAAGATGTGGGGAGATGAGGGGAATTGAAGACACATTCAGTACAGGACGGGGATGCCTGCAACCATGCTCAAAGGCTAAGAGCAGCCAGTGTAGAAGATGATAGATAATGCTAAAATCTGATGGTAGGAGGCACTGAAGAGTTGCAAACAGTAGAGCTCAGGGAGTTCCACAGCGCAGACATGCCAAACTCTTCCCTTTCCCTCTGCTAGCTTTCCTTACTGGTCAATGCCTTCCACAAGGTGCACACACCATTCTAGATGCCGAGGACGTGAGACAGACAAAGTATCTCGCCACAGAGCTCACATTCTAGTGGGAGAGATGGACAAGTACCAACTAAGACTGAGAAGCGTTCAAGAGAAAACAAAACAGGGAATTGGGGAAGGGTGGGTAGCAAACATCTCCCTGAAGAGAAAGGAGGGAGTGAGGTAGGAAGTGGGCATGGGAGGAGGGGATGTTCCAGGCAACAGAGAAGAACAAAGGCCCCAGGGGTAGCAAGTAAGAGCAGTATGCCAAGTGGGGATAGGAGGCCTGGTCAGTGAGAGTGAGGGAGACCAGGACTTTGGCTCTTATCTTGAGAAAGATGGGCCACTGGACAGGAGGGTCCAAGCAAAGAGGTCACACAGGATCCAAGATAAGCAGTGGCAGCCAACCCTTAGCCAGGCCCTATTCTAAGCACTGTATGCACTGTCACTCACCAGTTCACACAGCACTTTGAGAAGGGTTAAGGCCAGAGAGGTTAAGCAACTTGCTCAAGGTCACACAGCTAGAAAATGCTAGAGCTGCTTTACCACCCAGGCAAACTGGCTCCAGCCAGGACTGCCTCAGTTTTACAGTCCTGCAGTCTAAAAGAACCACTTTGTGCCCATAAAATTTTTCTATAGGTGGGTGAAGAAGAGAATAAAAAGGCTCCCCAGGCAACTTGGACCAACCTGCTAAGCTGGTGGTGGTGAGAAACTGAACTGAGGGTCTCCTAGAGGACTACAAGTGGCTCCATACTCAAGGACAGAAGTGCCATGTGGTGGCAAAGTGGTGAAGGCAGCATGGGGAGTATTTGGGGTGGGTGTGGGTTTGGACGTGGCTACCTGGCATCAAAGTAACACATGGAGATGCGGAAGCAGCTACAAGCATGAGACTGTAGCTTAAAAGGGAGGCTGGGGCTGGAGATGGAGGTGCAGAGGTCAGGGAGAGATGGCATTAAAGCCAGGATGCTGGAAGAGATCAGCAAAGAGTGGAGGTCAAGACTGAGCAAACCAGTCAGACTCATCTGCCTACCCTCAAGGTCACAGATTATAAAGCCCCTGGGAAGTGGCCCCACACAGTGCCCTGCCAGAAAGGGCTCAGAGGGTGGCTCTCCCATCATCAGCCTCACTACTTCTTCAGCGGACTAAACACAGGGATGCAAATCTTGCTTGCCAAGTGGACCATGAGCCAGCAGCAGATTGGCAGCAGGCTCCCCTGGGTCCCTGGCACAGGGTAAACCCAAGATGTTTGGACAGTGCCCTTCATTGGAGTCCACTTGCTGGGCTGGCATGGAGGCGCCGTCTGTGATGGTCCAGTGCTGTAGCTGCTGCCTTTCGGTCAAGCCTCTGTGCTGCAGCCTCCCGCCCAACCCAGCGGCAGTATGACCTCATCCATTCCTTTTGTCATCCATCGGCCTCATGTCCTGCACTCACAGGCGCACTGCTGACTGGCCATTCACTCCCTTTGGTGAGTTACCACCCGCAGCAGGGTTTGGTCCACTCTACTGAGAGTCCAGTCTGCACCAGGAAACAGGATCTCCGCCTAGCGGTTGGCCCCGCACAATTCCCAGCCCTAGGCTGGACTGCCATGCACCAGATAGAAAGGTACATGCAAGCATGCAAAACAAGTCAAGTTCCTACCCTGAGCAACCCAAGTACACTGGTCGACACCTGACAAGTATCACTGTCAACAGGTTGCCACCTTCCACTTATTTCTATCAGGGTCATTGTTAGGACAGAACCACATCGCGATCATCTACGTGACACTCAGTCTGTGAGCATCTGGTGGAGAAGACTGGGGCGACTTCTCAGATTTCCCAAACTATGTTACACCCGGCAGGGGCCTGGGCGAGCACCGCCCCTGTTCGTACCTTTCCCGCCCGAAAGCCATCTATGGCTTCGGGCCCACGGGGCGAGAGCCTCCTCACACCTCGGTGTTTGTCGGAGAGCAAAGCAATCAGCGCGGTACCCCCGGCCGCGGCAGGACTCCCGACCGCGCTCCGAGGCCCGCAGCCAAGATGCTTCACAAAGGCCGGACTCCGCGTGGCCGGGCCCGCGCCCTCCCGCCCGCCCCCGGCCCGCGGCCTCGGCCCGGGAGGGAGGGAGGGGAAGGGCGCGCCTCGCGCAGGCCGCAGCGCCGCCCGCCCGCCCGGCCGCGGGGCGCCCCTCGCGCCCCGCACCTACCTCCGGCGCCCACGGCCCGCCCGAGCTGCCCGCAGCCCGACCGCAGCGGAGACCCTCCCGGCCCGGCCGCCGCCCTCCAGAAGGGCCGCGCGGGCGCTCTCCGGTCTGCGGGACCCGCCTGCCGCGCGGGGCGAGCGGAGGGCGGGCCTTCGAGCGCGCGGCCAATCCTCGCGCGGCTGCCTCGCATTGGGGGAACTGCGGAGCGGGCTGCGGAGACCGCCAATCGACGGCTCGCAGCCCTCGCGACCACGGCGCGCGGCCCAATGGCGCGTCGCGCGGGCGGGACCAGTCGCTGAGGCCGCGGCCGCGCTAACGGTCGCTGCTCGGGCGGGGCTCGCCGCGCGAAAGGCGGAGGCCGCGAGGGGCGCCGGGAACGGGGGGGGCGCGGGGGACGCTGGGAACGGGGGCGCGGAGAATGCCGGGAGCGAAGGAGAGCCGGGAACGGGGAGTGCGGGGTCAGGGAAACGCGGGGCATGCCGGGAACCAGGGAGAGCCGAGAACCGGGAGAGCAGAAAGCGCCTCTCTGGGGTGGGCGGTGGGGACGGTGCGGACGAGACGCTGCACACGCAGGCATCATACACTTTCCATTGAAAAATATCAAATGTAACCATTAGGGGAACAAAGACAAGTGCGTATAACTCCGGAACTCTTTTCTTTGCTGATCCTGCGCGAGGAGCCTCAACAAAGGCTGAGCAAGTGGGGAAGGGACAGCTCTTCCTGAGGCCAGAATTCCGAGCAATGCCCAAAACAAACGTCTGCCGCATTTGACAGTGACTGTCGCTGACAGAAATCGCGGATGCTAAACAGTGGGCAAAGAGAAGCAGGCGGGGTTTTGTTAGTTTCCCAGAGTTGCAAAGTTTCTCGGCAGGACACCTACTAACTGCAAAGGGAGATAGTGACTGCAGGAAATAAACGGAGAGACACTTTCACCAAGTGCCGGAGGTCCCCAGCAAAGATGCACACAATCAAATCTCAGACCGTACACTTTAAAGAGGTGTGTTGTATTGTGTGCTAATGAGACCTAAATAGAAATAAAGGGAAGTCTTGGCGCCAGTAGAGGGACATACGGAGGACCTCCTGGGGAGGACATTTATCAGTGGTGGGTGTTAAGCCTTAAAGGGAGAACTGAATGTAATCATGGATAAAGACTTGGTGAAACCATCTGAGGGATTTTCTACCCCCAAAACAGGCCAGTGCCTTTCAAAAGTGTCAAGATCGTTCAAGTCCAAAACAGGCTGACAGAGGCACAACTAAGTGTGATGAGAGATCTGGACCCCAGGTTGGGTCTGAGCTCAGTCAAGGATATTAGCAGGACAACTGGTAAAATTCAGAAAAGGTCCGCAGACTAACTAGTTAATAGTATTGTATCAGTGCTAATTTCCGGTTGTGGTTAGGTGAGGTGTTAAAGTTAGGAAGAATTGGGTGAAGGATATTGGATTCTTTTTCTTTTCTTTTTTTAAAGTTTGTTGCAAGTTGAAATCATCTATCTCCTTAAAAAGGTGGGGAGGAATTCCTGTTGTGGTTCTGTGGGTAACCCGACTAGTATCCACGAGGATTCGGGTTTGATCCCTGGCCTCACTCAAAGGTGTAAGGATCCAGTGTTGGCTGTGGTGTAGGTTGAAAATGAGGCTTGGATACTATGTTGCTGTGGCTGTAGTGTAGGCTGACAGCTGCAGCTCTGATTCGATCTCTGGCCTGAGAACTTCCTAACTTTGAGGTTAGGCCCTAAAAAGCTGAAGGAAAAAAAAAAAAAAAGGTGTGGGAAGGGGTACTGTGGGTGACAAAGCTGGAGGCTTACCCAGGCCCTTCCTTCCCTGCCTACTCTGCTTGCCAGGTTGTGCCAGGGTTAATGCCAGCCCCGTAAGGTACCAAGACCTGTGAGGGCCTAGGTCCTGGACTTTGCTAGGTGCTAGTCATGCTCAGCACAGTCAGAGCCCATGAGAACTCCTGGCATGCCACCCTCCAGCTGGCGACCTCGCCACACTTTGTTGCTTGGCAAGTTGGGGGTCCCGCCTACCTCAGTGAGACTTGAGACCTCAACCCTGCACACTACAGTCACAAAGATTGACACCTGAAAGCTGGAACTCCAGCCCAAGCCGAGGGAGGAAACTTTTCCCTCTGGGCTCCTGTGTTTCACCCAAGAGCCAAGTATCTGCTAAACAGCCTGGATGATGCCAACTGCTGGCAGATGAGACAAAAATGGGGTGTTGGAGGGGGCTTCTGGAGGCAGAAGACCAGGAGCTCAGGCCCGACAGGATTAGACTTGAGGCCAGGCTGCATTATGGATGTTTCCAGGCCAGGGATCAAACCCAAGCAACACTGTGCTTGGACCAGGGATTGAATCTGCCCCATGGAGATAACACTGGATCTTAACCCACTATGTGCACCACAGCAGGAACTCCCAGCTGCATTCCTGAGCTGGTGTTATCGGCTCCTAGACTTGCCTCTGATTGCTCAGCCCCATATCTCCGGCCTCCACTCAGCCATCCTGGAGCCAGAGAACAGAGCAGCTCACCTGGGAAGGGGTGGAGTTCCCCATCTGCCCAGGAGAAGAGACCCTTGTTGGGGACTCTGAGATCAGATGCATCTGGTAACAAGTACAGAGGACTTCCTGGGTGGCATATCCAAGGGACTTCTTGAAGACCTCAGCTTCCTTGGGTTTCCAAACCCTTCTAACAGCACAGGCCTCACTTCCAGGCACTGGTCTGAATCAACAGGGCTTGGGAAGGGCCAGTGCTGTCAACCTTGGTTCAAACATCTGCCTGGCCTAGTGGAGGCAGGGGCTGGCAAGAGAGGAAAGGTCCTGACTTCCCAGAGCTCTTGTTCTGGCAGGGAGACACACGGGAAATCTCCATCAAGATGCACAGTGTCAGACAGCACTTCCTGCCACAGAGCAAAGCAGAGCAGAGACCAAGGCAGAGGGGACTGCCTTTGGATAGGATGGCATCCTGGGACTTTAGCCAGGGCCTGTGGGCCGTCAGGGAGTGTGGTTCAAGAATCTGGAAGAGGGGCCCTTCAAGCAGAGGGGACAGCAAGAGCAAAGGCCCTGGGGCAGGAGAAAGCATGGCCATGAGCAGTGGCAAGAGCTGGGGCACTGGGGGCGAGGGCAGGAGGGGTGAGCCCAGCATGGAAGGACCCCAGGGTCCACCTCGTCCTCATCCTGTTTCTTTCTGGCCTCGTGGCTCTGCCTCCCCACCCACAATTTTTAAATTTTCCTTGGGCTGCTATGATAGTGCCACCCAACGAGGGGCTTAAACAACAGAAGCCTATTCTCAGAGTTCTGGAGGCTGGGTGTCAAGAGCCCTGCTCCCTATGAAGGCTCGGGAGGACGTGCCCTGGCCTTCCTCCCAGCTTCTGGTGGCTTCTGGGTATGAGGCAGGAGTCTGCCTGCATGCCTGTCCCTGTGCCCAGATTTCCCCTATTTCCTAAGGACACCAGTCATAGTGGATTAGGGCCCACCCCGCTAACCCAATCTATTCCAATTACCTCTGGAAAGACCCTTGTAAGCTCACACCCTGAGGTGCTGCAGGCTAGGAGCCAACATCTCTTTTGGGATGCACATAACCCATAACAATAGAACTACATCTCAGGCTGCCCCTTCTTTGTCGGGCCCAGGCTGTTGGAAGATCCCAGAGCAGGCAGGGGCAGAGGGTCCATGACAAGCGTGGGGATGCATTTCCTGTGCGGGCCCATCCCTGGGGCAGAGGCTTGTCAGCTGGCTCTGCACCCAGTCCCACAGTGCCCCAGGAGGGCAACCATTGGGTGAGTACTGGTGTGGGAACCTGGTCCATAAAGAGGGGTGAACAGCTGAGGCAGATAAAGGGCAATGGCAGTGCTAGAGTTGGGAGCCTGACTCTTCAAGGCTCAGCTAGACACATGGGCGTGGGCTGTGTCACACAGGAAGCCCCTGCAAGCCTGGCTGTACTCAAGCATTAAGTTCTGAGCGAGCCAAGGAGGGCATCCAGCCCTGCGGGTGGTGAGTGGGATGGAGGAAAGGATGGAGAGGCAGGTCAGCCCCACAAAGGTCCACACCCTTCTTGAGCTCTCACTGTTCTGAGAAGCCTAAGTCAGGGGTCAGCAACAAGGGCAGAGGGCAGCCTGGGTCCTGGCACTGGACACAGGACCCCTGGAGACAGGAACTCCAGAGTGCTTGCCCAAAACCAGGGCCTGGGTTAGGACAGACTCCACTTGCCCTCTTAGCTGAAATCCAGCCCTTCCTGCCATCCCCTGGCTTCCAAGGTCCACCCAGAGTGCAGGCCTGATCATATGGCTCCCTCAGGGGCCCGGGGGCTCCCACCTGCACCCAGATGAATTCCTGGCTCCTCCACCCAGCTCTGGAGGCCCATAACTGCCACCTACCATGTCCCCTGCACTCTGGCCTCTGCCCAAGGACAGAGGAGGGATGGGCCCTCTGGCTTCCGACACAGTACTCGGGAGGCAAAACAAACCAGAAAGAGAATGTGGAAGAGGCCTGTATGAGGTCTGTGCCCTGGGAGCCCCTGCAGGCCAGGAGAGCAGCCGCTAACTCTGCACAGCAGCTCACACGAGTCACGCACCTGGAATGCAGACTCACCACGGCCTCAGAGTTTTATTGTCAACGTCTCACATTCAAGTACAGATTCCTATGAAGTTTAACTCCCCAGGAGAAGGGAAACGGCTGGGGCAGCTGTCTCCCCTCGCTGAGATGGGCCTGCCCAGAACCCACAACCCCCATAATCACAGGGGCTAGGAGCATACCAAGCTTCCCCTCGACAGGACTGCCCCCCACACGTGGGCCCCCAGCACCCACAGAACCCACCAACCAGGCTGTGCCTCTGCTATGGAGGTTTCCTCATTCCTCGCTCTGAATGTGGCCTGGCTCCTCTCCCAGAGCAGGGCTGATTGTCAGGAACTGGGCTACGCCCAGGACAGGAGGGGCCGCTTTGAAAAAGAAGTCAGTCCTGATGTTTGGATCAGGACGCGCTGGCCATAAAACATCTGGTTCAATGGGTACACGCATGTGCCTCTGTGCGTGGTAAGGGGAGGCACAGTACACCTGGGCTGCCCCAGACCTGGCTGTGGGACTGTCATTTCTCCTGGCATGAGGGTGAACCCTGAGCTAGACACAGGGACGCAGACGGTTCACGCAAACCAGAGGGTTCTGGCCAGGGGCCTGCTGGCCAAGTCACGGGCAGTATGTGTGGCAGGGCCTCCCAGGAGCCACTGGCCACACCAGGTGGGGGTTAGCTCTGTAGCTTAAACTCATGGGTGGTGGTCTCCCAATGGGAGGGGTCTGTGCCCAGCATGCTGCGCTCTGTGAAGGTCACGTGTCCGTCTGCATCCACCAGGATGACCGTGTTCGTTCTGAAAAAGAGCACAGACCTGTGTTCAGCCTGCTGCCCTTGGCCCCCTGCATGCCGGTCAGAGCCCCACACAGGTCAGATATGAGGCAGGAGGAGCCAATCCTCCACCCTGGGGCCTTACTGGGCACTAGCCTGGCTCAATTGAGTCATAAAGAGCAACAGCCTCAGTCATGAGGCCAGGGGGCCAGCAGGGCCATGCCTGGCTCATCGGGCGCCTCCACTCTGAAACACCTAGCCCTCCCTGCCCACTCTCCACAGCACAAGCCTTGACCACCCACCACTTTCAGCAGAGCAGGTCTTAGGCTGACTCAGGACCCCCAGGAACCTCAGCAACCACGCAGGCCCAGCACCACCACAGGGTGACACTCGCCAAGCTGCCATCAGCCTCTCCCATCCTCCTCCCCCTCCCCTACGGCCTCTCCTCTCCTCCGGCCCAGCGCCTTCCCCAGTCAGTGCTTTCTCCCCCAGAAGAGGGGCACCCAAGCAGCCCAGCAGAGGCTGGCCCCCAGAGTGGGTACTCACATGCTGAAAGCCAGGGTCTGGTTGGGGTTGGATCCTCTGCCTTCACGCACACAAGTGCATGTGAACACACAGTTTGATCACAAAAATCAGTCTATGATGGAGGAGGGGCTTGAGGGAAATGACGTCCCACATAGCATTCGATGGGGGGGCCCTAGCACCCTGGAGCACCAGCGGGGCATTCACACCATGCTGGCCCCGCCTGTTACCCCTCCCCCCAGAGGATAGAGGGCTGCACCCCACCCCCAGCATGGTTCCCTCCAGGGAGAGCCCCCTCCTCACCAGAGAGGAGGCAACAACAGCCCAACTTCACCTACAGGGTCATGAGGGTCACATTGGCCCACTGTCATCAGACTGAACCCCAAACCCAGCACTGGGGTGACATCATCCTGGCATCAGCCAGCACTTGTCACAGCCTGAAGAGCCTGCTGTCGCCTGTGGCAGTAGTGGGCCCCAGAGGGGTGCTGTAGAACCCCAACACAGCACAAGCAGCCTGGGTCGTGCCGAGCCCAGGCCAATGTGGCCACACAGGAGGCCATAGTCACCTCCAGGCCAGGTGGGCTGGGCACACGGCTGCCCACCCTTTGCCTCCCAGCCATGCACACCTCTCCTTGTCCTCGTCCAAGAGGCAGGGAGATAACTGACTAAGCCAACAGACCCTGCCATCGCCAGCCAACTTCTCCCTCCTGATGATCCTGCCTTGCGGCAGTGGCGGGGGAGGCAAGTGAGTGCGGGGGGGGGGGGGGGGGGGGGGGGGACAGCGTTGAAAGGGGTGAGAAGATGCCCCAGGCTGAGCCAACCTAATCCTGGCCCTGGTCATCCAGAGACCCCGATGGGCCAGGGACACAAGGCGAGTGAGGGCAGCGCCAGCATGGGACCCTGGCACAAGGAGATTTGCCCTGGGCCCCACACGGCTGTGTGGGGGCAGCCCAGGAGCCTCCCCTGAGCCTGCAGCACCACTGCTAGCGCCGAGTTGACCGGCAGCTGCCTGGAGACGGGAGAGGCTCCAGAGTTGCTGGGAAGGCAGTTCTTTTCACACCTGGTGCCGTAGTCCGAGCAGCGCACACACACGGCTGCATACTTGCTGAGGAAGGGCTGCACATACTCCCTGCCCTGGTCCTCAATGGCCGGGTCCGGCAGCTGCCTGGAAGGACAGAGGAAGGGCTGTTGCCAGATGCTGCCCCCCCCACACACACACACACTGCCTCTGCCTGCCCACAGCCCCACGGTGCCTGTAGAGCCTACTAGTCTCGGAAGGGGCTGTTCCATGCACTTTCCAGGCCATGGCCTGGAACCTCCATCGGATGTTTCACTTAGGACCCTACCACCAGGCCACCAGAAGCCCTCAGGGCCCAGGGCCACTAGCACTTGGGAGCCCTGGCTGGGGAAGGGCCTGGGGTCCGTTAGGTCAGAGCTAAGCAGGCCCCAAGGGAGGGTCAGCTGGGTAGTTGCCCACTCACGCCTCCTCATTGTTGAGCATGTCCAGGAGCTGGGCCACCAGGGCATCCTTGGGCAGTGCCTGGCTCCGCCCCACGGCCTCCAGGAAGAGCTGCTTCCCGAAGCACAGCTTCTTCCATGGCGTATCCAGCAGCGCGTTGCTCAGCCCGTAGGTCCCTGTGGAGGAGGGGGTCACTTAACCAGCAGAGGCCCCAGGCCCACCCGCCAGCTCCTCCTCTACTCGCCCAGAGAACTCGGCACCCAACATCCCAACACCCATGGCAGAGTGCGAGGCACAGGTGTCATAGGGCCCTTAGGTGGAGGCAACAGGAACAAGCAGCCACTATCCCATGGCAAAGCAAGGTCTGTCCTCAAGGAGGCCACACAAGGCCACCCCCACCCAGGAGGTGGAGGCTGGGAGTGCAACAGCCTGAGGCCTGGAGGGTGTCCACTGGGTTCCGCCACATCCTGGGCAAATTTCTCAGGACAAGCTCTCAGTGGGGTGACAAATCACACACAGGAAAGGCATAGCCTCAAGGTGGAGAGGACCCAGAGCTTCTTCCTAGGGGCCACAGAGGCAGTGGGGTGACAGCCCAGAGTCATAGCCCAAAAGACGCACCGAGGACAGAGCCACCAGCCCTCACCACCACCAGACTCTAGGGTGAGGGTCTGGTCCAGGACTGATGTGACTCCAGCCACTTGGCTCTGCAGGGCCCCATGGCCACACAGTCACCCACGGGGTCAGTGCTGTATCCATCAGGCACCTGGCAGCCACATGCAAAGAACAGAGCAGGATCCTACCTCACACCTCACAAGAGACCACTCAAAATGTCCCCAAGACCTGAACACAAGAGCCAAAACCATGAAACTCTTAGAAGTAAATGGTGGAAAAGCTACACAGCCTTAAATGAGGCAATAGTTTCTTAGATATGACAACAAAAGCCCAAGCAACCAAAGAAGAAAAATTACATAAATCGGACTTCATCAAAATTTAAAATGACGTGCTTCAAAAGAGGCCAACAAGAAAGTGAAAAAAATGACAGGGTGGGAGGAAATATTTGCAAATCATGCATCTGATGAGACCTGTATTTAGAATATTATAAAGCAAATTTTACAACTCAAAAAATACAAACAACCCAATTTAAAAACAAAGGGAGTTCCCACTGTGGCTCTGTGGCAACGAACCCAACTAGCATCCATGAGGACGTGGGTTTGATCCCTGGCCCTGCTCAGTGGGTTAAGGATCTGGCATTGCCACAAGCTGCAGTGTAGGTCAAAGGTATGGCTCAGATCTAGCATTGCTGTGGCTGTGGCGTAGGCCAGCAGCACTGATTCAACCCATAGCCTGGGAAATGTCTATATGCTATGGGTTCAGCCCTAAAAAGACAATAAAATAAAATAAAGTAAAAAATAGACAAAGTACTTGAATAGACATTTCTCTAAACAATATACGCAAATGATCAATAAGCACATGAGAAGCTGCTCAACATCATTAACCATCAGAAAATGCAAATCAAGGCCACCATGAGACACCTAGGCCTGCTGCACTCAGAAAGCAGAAAATGACAAGTATTGGTGAGGATGTGGAGAAACTAGAACCTCATGAATTGCTGATAGGATGTAAAAGAGCACAGCTGCTTTAGAAAACAGTCTGGAAATTCCTCAAAAGGTGAACAGTTACCTTGGGACCCAGTAACTCCACACCTAGGTACAGACACAGGAGAGGTGAAAACATGTTTTCACTCAAAAACTTGTAACGAATGTTCACAGCTGCACAATAGCCACAATAGTCAAAGGGTAGAAACAACCCAAGTGTCCATCAGCGGACAGTGGATAAAAGAAAGGCAGAATATCCACTCCATGGAATGTTATTCAGCCAGAAAAAGGAACAGAGCCCTAATTCATGCTACAACATGGACGAACCTTGAAAAAAGCCAGACACACAAGGCAGCAGTTGTCTGAGTCTGTTTACGTAAGATGTGCAGAACAGGCCACTCAACAGAGACAGAAAGCAGATATGAGGAGTTCCCGTTGTGACTCAGTGGTTAACGAATCCGCCTAGGAATCATGAGGTTGTGGGTTCGATCCCTGGCCTTGCTCAGTGGGTTAAGGATCCGGCGTCGCCACGAGCTGTGGTGTAGGTGACAGACACGGCTTGGATCTGGCATTGCTGTGGCTCTGGCATAGGCCGGCGGCTTACAGCTCCGATTCGACCCCTAGCCTGGGAACCTCCATATGCCACGGGAGTGGCCCTAGGGAAAAAAAAAAAGGAAAGCAGATCTGTGTGGTTTCCAGAGGCCGGGGACAGGGATGAGGGGAGCAGCAGCAGTGCCAGTGGATGTGGTTTCTTTCTGAGGTGGTGGGATCAGATGTGCTGATGGCTGCACCTCTCTGTGAACTAGGACCATGGAAGGGCGCAGTCCCCTATCACCGTATGACATATGGTTATGTCTCAACAGAACTGTTATTAAAGAAAGTGCAGGGACCAGGTGGGGCAGGCTCAGGGATCAGACAAAGAACCTCTTCCAAACAGTGGTTTGGCAGAAAACAAGCATGTCCAGTCTCAACTGAGGGCATCATGCAGTAGACTCCAGATGCTTCCAAAACGGCCACAGAAATGGGGAGGGGGGTGGTCTCTGAGTCTTCTTCTGCCCTTTAGTTTCCAATCCTCTCCAGGCAGCCTAAGCTGTGGGCAGCCTTACAACCAAATACGGCCACGGCTGCTACCAGCCACAAGGTACACAATGAAAGGCAGCCCCAGGAGAGAATCCACCAGGGAACCAGTTCCTGAAACATACAGAGGTGCTCACAGGAGCAGCCCAACTGTAGCACCCACCAGAGGAGGCTCACCTGGCTCCAAGACCACAGGCTTGTCATTCCCCCGGTTTCCATAGTAGCAAATGATGTCTCCCTTCTCAGTGCTGCGGACCAGAGCATTGAGGGTGAGTTGAGAGCCACAGGCACTCTGCACCCTCGCTCCCCTGCAATCTTCCGCCTGAGCCCCAGCACCCCTATAGCGAGTCAGGTCAGGAGCTAGTTAGGGCACCAGCTCCACAGGGCCTGGCAGGCAGGGTCATTGAGACTCCTGGCTCCTGACTGGCCTAGCAGTGGCAGCATCTGCTCACTGAATGCCCCCAAGGCAAAGGCAGTGGGAGGCCACTCAGGGAACAACATCAGGAGTCAAGTTGTACCCCCTACCCCTGAGCACCGTCCCCTCTGTGAGGCTACGCCCTCCACTCCCACACTCATTGCTGATCGGCCCTGAATGGGATGGGTGCCCTGGTGTGACAGAGGCTTCCAGACAAAGCACTGGAGACATTTTCTTCACATTTAAAACTGTTTAAAAGGAGTCCCCATCATGGCTCAGTGCTTAACGACTCTGACTAGGAACCATGATGTTGCAGGTTCGATCCCTGGCCTCGCTCAATGGGTTAAGGATCTGGCATTGCGTGAGCTGTGGTGTGGGTCGCAGACGCAGCACGGACCCCGCGTTCTCTGGCGTAGGCCGGCAGCTACAGCTCTGATTAGACCCCTAGCCTGGGAACTTCCATGTGCCACAGGTGCAGCCCTAGAAAAGACAAAAAAACAAAACAAAACAGAAACTGTTTACAACTCCAGAGCCGAAAATGCATCCATTCCTAAATGCCATAGTAGATCTTCCTGATAAAATTTAAATGACTTTTCTGGCCTGGGAGCCACTAGAGGCACCCTGGGAGGGGTGGGTGCCCTTCAGGCCCAGCGCTGCCCCTCTGCCACCTGGCCTGGCCTGCCATGCCCACCAAGACCCTTGGCAGCACCCACTCACTGCTGGCAGACAGGGCCCACTGGCCAGGTGTGCACTGGCCAGGTGTGGTCCTGCTCCAGTTCCCATGGCAGGAGCCAGTGGCCTGCATGCTGTCACAAGAGCCCCCCCCCCACCACAACAGTGATTCTAGGAGGAGCTTGGCCAGGGGACACTCCCCAAGCCCACCAGGAGCGACACCCCCTGAGGCTGCCACAGAAGCCACAGCTCCCTGCCACCTGCAGAGCCTGTGACCCAGGCCCTACAGTGCCTGGGGCTGCGATCTGCCTGGCAAACCCACCTCAGGTCGGCTGCTATGAGGTTGAAGCCATTGTACAGGTGGCCCTCTTTGGAGACCTTCTTTAGGTAGGACAGGCTGTCCATGTCCGTGGTCAGGAAGTGGGACACAAGTTCACCTGTGGCAGCAGACACACACCCATGGCCTGGGCAGCAGGATGGAGCCTCCCCTGGAGACTGATGGTCCCCTACAGGTCAGCCAGCCTCACTGACTAGCAGCCAAGAAGGGAAGCACCCAGAGCTACGTTTTTCTTGGGTTTTGAACATTTTTCTTTCCATTTAGGCCCCCACGTGGAAACCCAGAACAGGGGAAAGGTCTTCAGTGGGGGAAGTGTCTGTCCACTGGGCAAGATGGGGGCAAGGACACAACGGTCAGTAGCGAGACCACAGACACGGGTGGGAGCCGGGTGGCCAGGGTGCTGCAGGGCCCCCTTCTGCTTCCCTCACCCCTCCCATCTCTCCAGGCACCAGGGCAGTCCTGTTTCCAGACCAGTACCTCGGCCCCGTGCATCTGGGTCCAGCCTCGGCTGCAGGTAGTTGGTGAGCGCAGCCAGCTTCCCCCGAGTGCTGATGCCCAGCCACGTGCCTCCTTCCTTGCCCTCCTCCATGTCGAGTCCTAAGGCACAGGATGCCATCACCACCTGTCCTGCTCTGTGGTCCTGGGAACACACCCTCAGCCTGCAGCCCTGCTGTGGGACAGGGGCTGGACCTCCACAGGGTGAGGTGGCCCGGGGCCCATGATGACACCCGATGCCCACGGGGGCTGTGCCTTGGGCCCCTGGCCCCACACCACACATCCTGGCGCCTGGGTGGGTTGTCAGGCTGGGAGGACAACAGCGGTTCTCCCAGGAAACACTCCAGGCCCCGTCCCACATTTGGATCAAGCACAGGGACACTGGCTGTCATCCCCAGGCAGAACCCGGGCCCTTAGGTGGGCCTTTTACAAGGAGCCCATACCCACTCAACCTCTACCATAGGATCAGCAGGGCTGTTACAGCCACAGCAGCACATCTTCCTAAGCTAGAGGGGCCATTTCACTTGAAAATTGGGGTAAAAAAGGCTAAGTCACTGAAATATTTTTATAACAATAATAAATTATAATAGTGGAAGAAATAAAAGATGCAAAGGCCAAAAGAAGTAAAACTGTCCCTAAGGAGTTCCCTGGTGGTCCAGTGGCTGGGACTCGGCACTTTCACACTGTAGTCAGGGTTCGACCCCTGGTGTGGGAACTGAGGTCCCACACCCAGCTGCTGCACATGCAGCCAAACTGTCTCTATTTGTACAAGACAGTCTGTATGTGACAAAGATTCAAAAGAAATCGACTGCTGAAAACCTTCCCGTTGCTCCCAGGACACCGACTTGTGCTTGACTGTCCCTGGCCACCCTCTGTCTGCACCCCCTGAGGGGACACTGCTGCTGCCAAGACAGGAGCGGCGCCAAGTCCAGGGGGCCTACAGAGACTACGGGCAGGGCACATGGGGGGCCATCACCTCCACTCTGTTCCCACAGGCTCCTCATCCGCTCCCCAAATTCAGGCTGCTCTCCCTGGAGCAAGGAGTGTACATGTATAACAGAAACATGTGCAGATATACACGCTCACATGCATGCGAGTGCAAACACACACAGAGCACAGGGCTTCACAGTGACAACCTGGACTCACAACCACAGCGGAAGGTGGATCCACATAAAACCTCCGCCTTCCAGGAGTTCCCGTCATGGCGCAACTGAAACGAGTTCAACTAGGAGCCATGAGGTTTCGGGTTTCATCCCTGGCCTCCCTCAGTGGGTTAAGGATCCAGTGTTGCCGTGAGCTGCGGTGTTAGGTCGCAGACATGGCTCGGATCTGGAGTTGCTATGGCTCTGGCGTAGGCTGGCAGAAACAGCTCTGATTAGACCCGTAGCCTGGGAACCTCCATATGCTATAGGTTCGGCCCTAAAAGGTCAAAGTACGAAAAAAAAACCTCCACCTTCCAGCTGCTTCCTCCGGGGAGGCAGGCACACAAAGCTGCGTGGACATGCTGGGTGGACGGCTCCAGGGAGGGTCAGCCAAGCTGCCTGGGCCCACCTGCCAGCTGCGTGCCACTGGGAGACTCACCACTGAGGATCTCATTGTTGCTCCCCCAGAAGTCCGCTGCCTTGGACGGCCTGTGGTAGAACTCGTCCCTGTTGGCGGCCAGGATAAGCCTAAAGAGGAGAGTGCGACAGAGGGTCTTGGGTGAAAACAGAAGAGCCATGTTCTTCTTCTCTCACCAGCAAGACCACGGTGTCTCAGCAGCAACTACAGTAAGTCCCAAAGAGGATGGGAACCTGACCAGAACGGAGGTCCCTGTGGCCAGGCCAAGGAAAGACACCAGCCACATGGCTCGGGGCCCGGGGATGAGGTCCCACCTGGCCCAGGGGACAGCTTGACCCCCATACCCCGACACCTGGAACAGGGCATAGAGCACATTCCAGGGGCCCAGGTGGCATGGCAGGGAGGTGGTCCCGCCCTGGGCCCTTACCCTGCAGACACAATGTGAGCCATGAACTCAGGGTGTCCGAGGCTGCTTTGTACTGTGTTTGTGGGTGTCTTCTAGGGAGTGAGTGAGAACTTCTCTGTTTTATTAGTTTTTGATATTATGAATCAAACAAGTATTCTTTTTTTTTTTTTCTTTTTTGGCAGCCCCACAGCATATGGAGTTCCCAGGCCAGGGATCAGATCCGAGCTGCAGTTGTGACCTAAGCCACAGCTGCAGCCACACCAGATCCTAAACCCCCTGTGCTGGGCTGAGGATCAAACCTGCATCCTGGTGCTCCCAAGACACCACCAATCCTGTTGCACCATAGCAGGAACTCCCAAACAAGTATTTCTTTGGTAATTAAAAAAAGATAGGGATATTTTCAGAGTCCTGGTTTTCAGATAAGAAAAAGTTTCTAAGCAGCTTTGCCATTTCAACTATGAACACAGACAATAAGTGAGTGGGAGGGGTCCCACAGATCCATGGGTCTAAGAAGTGGCCACCAAAGTGGCTGGCCCTCAGAGCACTGTGGGGGTCACAGCGCCTGTGGCCACACTGGGTCTGGAACACTGGGTCAGATCCTCAAAAGTCTTCAGAAACGTTTGTGTTGACTCACAGATTTCATGAATGTCAGCTCATGGTAAAATGTGAATTAACAAAGACATTCACAGAACTGAACACAGAACCAGCACTGGCACCACCGCTAGGCTGTGGAACCTGCACCAGGGCCAGCCCAGCATCCAGAGGACAGACAGGGAGGACCAAGAGGGCCTGGGAGGGGGCAGCAATGGCAGATGATGTGGGGGGCCACCTTGTCTAGAGGGATGGGCCCCCAGTGGGGGCGGTGGAGTGGGGTGCACAGTGCCAGCTGTTGCTCAAGGGGGACAGAGTGTCATGTTGGGAAGATGAAAGGTCTGGAGGTGATGGTGGTGACAGCTGCACAACACTATGAATGTGTTTGAAGCTACTGAGCTATGCCCTTGACTACAGGTAAGATGGTAAATCTGTTACATATGCTTTACCACAAACACATGCACACAAAATGCTCCCCTTCCTGACATTGCTGGGTGGGGTGCAGGCAGAGGTCAGGATGACAGATGCTGGGGTGGGGCAGGTACTAGCGCATCACAGCAGCCCCACCCCACCCCTCCGGTCCCAGCACAGCCTATCCTCGCCGGCCCCCCAGAGCAGAGCCCCTCTCGCCCTCCAACACCTATAGGAAAACACTGCATCTTCAACCAGGCTATTTGGCTGGCCTGTTTACTGTGGCTCAGGGCTCAGACACTGAGGCTGACACCAAGGCTGCTGGGGGCAGGTCCTGGCAAGGACAGCAGGCTCTGAGCCTGGTTCTATCTCATCTGTCTCACTCGCAGGAGGATGAGATGACCTCAGGGCTTGGCTGAATCAGGACAGACTCAGTGGCCGTAAGACTGGTGCCTTGGCTTGTTGGAAGAAAGGAGAGCTGCTGTCATGTGTGGAAGGGCATGTAGGAGAGCTCAGCAGCAATTATCCAAGTGCTGGCTCACAGCCTGGTACCTGCCCTTCCTGGGGGCTCTGCGGCTGTTGGAGGGACGCTGCAGGACCTGAGGCTTCTTCCCTGGCACCAGAGGCAGCAGAAAGCAGCACCATGCGCCCCAGTGGCCTGTGCCAAGCAGGCGGCTTTCCAGCAAGTGCTGCGGGTACAGACGCCCAGTGTACCCAGGCTGTCCCCTCCGGCAAAGTCTAGATCTCAGCCCACAGTGGAGCACGGGCTCTGCCCTGGGCACTACAATCTCATAACAGTTAATAATCCATATATTAGACTTTCCCTGTGGAATATTTGCACTGGGGTTCTGTCTGCTGGCTGGACCTACTCTGTTCAGTGTCAGCATCTAGTCCTGGCCTGGCCCTGCTGCCAACTCCCCTGCAGGAAGGGAACGCTGGGCACTCTGCCTTCCCCACCTCCTATCCCTGGCCTGGAATGAGTTACTTCAGCCACAATGTCAGGCGGCATGACATCCGGTGCCCCAGAAGCCAGCTGAAATAGCTCAAACTGTTTTTGGTCCACATCCTGAATTGATGGAAACTTCCCAGGCAGCTGCACTACTGACTCATTTTTGGTTGAGGGTCACATCCCAGCCTCCTTCTCTGTGTGATAAATGCCAATGATTCTGCCAGCCCCAGCCAGGTCTCACTCCTGGTCACTCCAATCCTGCTGCCACCTGACCCCGGTCAGAGGTGCAGGGCTGTGCCTGGACCTACCTCACCCCGTCCTGCCCAAAAGGCCACCTTTAGCAGCTGGGTCTCAGCACCAACTAGGGATCTCTACCCCCAAGAAGATTTCCCTCCAGTGCCCACCCTGGAGAGGATGAGCTGGGCTGGGGCAGCATGTCCCAGGTCCCACTTCTGCCCTACCCTCAGGCAGCAGCTCACCCCTGCACTCAGCACCCACTCAGGCACTGAGGACGGGGCTGGAGGCCAAGCAGAGAACAGTGAATGCAGCAAGAGGGGGTTACCTGTAGGCATTTTTGGAAACAGGGCGAGGATCAAACTTAAAGAAGATGATGCACATGGGTCCTTGAGGGTGGCTTGGTCACGTGGGGTCACGAGGTCTGTGGGAGAAGGAAAAGCGAGTTGAATAAACAGCAGACGACAGAACTGCCCCTCAAACCTGCAAAGCTTCCTCACCCCGATGGAACCTCTCACGACACCCAGACCCATGCTGGAGGCCCCCATGCTCCCCCACCTCCATAACCACTCTCGTTGGCCCTGGAGGGGGCAGTGTAGGTGCTGAAGGGGTGACAGCAGCAAGCACAACCACTGCGGCCGGGCAGCTCCATGTGTCTGTGTGCCTGCATGTGCACATGTGACTGTGTGAGTGACTGGGTATGGACACATGTGTACCTGGAGGAGATCACCAAGCTCCAAATGTCCTTCTTGGGGCTTCCAGGGGGTCCAGGAGGTGGTGTGGTGGTCTGTCCCCCAGGACATTAAGGGCACAGTGTCTGCTAGCACAGGGCCCAGCTCCGCCTGGGGGGGTGGACACATCACACGCCAGTTCTGAGACAGGCAGGGGCAGGGCCAGTGACAGCTCCCCTGTGACATCAGTGTGATGGGGTCTGAAAGGGAACCTTTCCTGTCCCAGGACTCACAGGAGGATGTTGCCACCACACCGACCCTGCTGCAAAGCTGTGCCAACATCCCGGGTGGGCAGGCGGGAGGAAGGGCTCCAGCCTCTGCGCACAGAAAAGCTGAGGAGGGGCTGAAGCCCCAGTCCAACACCATGGACACAACCATGGCTCAGAGCTACCAGGCAGCTACCCAACTCATCAGGCCTCCCAGGGGACAAAGCTGAGGCATCCCCATCCTCCACTCACTCCCACTCTCAGGTCTTAGGGGGAAGATTCACTCCATTACCATACCCGTTGGCTCCCACAGGCCCTGCAGGGACCCCAGGATTCAGCCCCTGCTCCTCCAAGCCCTGCAGCCACAGGTTTGGGGATGGCCTCAGAGGACCGACCTTTGCCCTCAGTAAAGAGCTGGTAGCTGAGCAGGTGAGGCGTTGCCATGGCGACATGCAGCCAAGTGAGATGGGCTATTGGCCATGGGCCCTCCCAGCCATTGGCCACTGGGCCCCCTGGAATGTTGATGGGGGGCCCTGTGCAGAAGGGGTCCCATAGGTAATAGGAACAGGCTGGGTTCCCACCCCTGGATGGCCTGGCAGGGTCCATTGGTGGCCATCATCCCAGGAGTGCCTGATGATCCCAGTGCTGGTTGGGAAGACCTCCCTGGTAAAAGCAACTCAAAGTGCTTGAAAAAATATGAAAACATCTTAAAAGCATCCATGAGCTGACAGTATTGTGCAGAATTTAGCCAATGTCTCAGAGAACACAGGGACCCAGAGGGGAGAGAAAGCAGAGTGCAGCTCTAGGGCACTGGCCCAAAGAGCAAACTGGGTTTTGGTGCCTTCAGGGGTGAGGGAGACAGAAGACAAGGCCCAGGGCCACTCCAGGACAGACCTGTGTCTACAGGGGTTACAGGGACAGTGTCCAGAAGGGGGTGCTCCCTGAGAAGCTCCACATGCAGAACCAAGGCCACACCAGGGGTCCAGGAACTTGGTTAGAGGGGCTCCTGCACCAGCAGTGACCTAGTCACAGGCAAACCAGTGTTTGTCTTCATCCCGGACGCCCAAGAAGTCTCAGGAATAATTTTGAGGACAAAGAGCAACACAGAGGAAGAATCACATCATGAAACAAAGAACCACAAACATGGGCCAGCAGGAGCCTGCTCACAGCCCATACACCAGTCACAACCTCAGTGCAGGACAAAAGAGCTTGGGAATACCTGCAGAGAAAGGAAGTGACAAAGAGTAAGCTGGGAGGTCCATCCAGCACCAGAAAGACTCTTTAGAACGAAAGCCGCAGGAAGCACAAGTTAAAATTTGGCAGAAGATTTAAGAGCAGATTAGACACAGGGGATGGTAGGGTCAGAAGAACCATCTAGAATGTAGTGCAGGGTGACAGGAAGCATACTGGGTGTCACAGGGCCCCACCTGTCCCACCTGCCGGGTGCACCTGCCATGTGAGTAGAGTCCAGCAAAGACACAGGTCCCCCACCCTGAGGGGGCTGATCTCTCCCAGACACAAGAATGCTCCAGGCAAGGCTGGCGGAGGGCAATGAGAGAAGCCTCACCTGCCCAGAGCCCCACCAGGAAGGAGGGCTGCCTCACCAGGAACACGCACTCTGGGCTGTCAGAGGAGGCCATCATGTCAGCCTCAGTCTGCCATCCCCACCCATACCCAACCCAGACTGCCTGCCCGACTGCTGGCCATGCTGCTCACAGGCCAGATACAGAGCCCCCCAGCTCAGCTGCATGGTGGACAAGCCCTCCAGAAGGTGGTGGCGAGAAGGGCTCTGTGGTCGGAGAGGAAGCTGCCAACAGGTCTCCAGGCAGTTTGCCACCAGAGGTGTGTGGGTACAGAGCCCAGGGCTGCAGCCTCGATGAAGACGCGGTCATTGGGAGGGAAGGACCAGAGGAAAGCCAGCCCCTGGGGAGGGGACCATCAGGAACTGCCTTTCTCTCCAATCCCTCACCCCCCGCTCAAGCCAGGCCCGCTGCCCGCCAGCCCCTCCCTTCCCGGCTTCACCACCACAACCCCCAACTCCCTCCCTCCCAGGTCCCGTGGGTGTAGCCCCTCTTCCAGTGGCCCCCACGCAGGCAGAGCCTCAACACCCCTGCTGACTCTCAGGGCTCTGAGCACAGGCCCTGGATGTACTATTGCTGGCCAGTCTCTGCCCCATGGCTGGGGTGCTGACCGGGGTCATGCCCAAGCACATGGCCACTGAGAAACACTCCTCTGCTTCCCCAGGCTTCGAAGCTGGTGGTAAGGCAGAGGGGGAGTGGTTTCAGCAGGTCCTACTGCTCCAGGTAACCCCAGGGCTCCTCCTCCTATGCATGTCAGAGGGGATCACCTGGAGAACGCAGAGCTGGCCGGTGGAGAGGGCGGCGCCTCTGGCCAAGTGTGCCCAGCTTTCTCGTGATACCCCATCCTGCCCATCCCCACCTACATCTGGGTCCAGCACCCGGGCCAGGACCCAGGGACATCCATGTCCATAGCAGCCAGAGAAGTCAGAGCTCTGCTGCTTGGGCTTCCCCAGCTCTGTGGACTGGGTGACCAGAGGCAGGCAGTCCCAGGTCTGACCCGGAACCTCCCCCACAGGCCTTGGCAACCACAAGATGGACACCTCGCACAGCAGGAAGTTATGCCCAGCAGTGGAGAAGCTGCTATGGTCATTGCCACACCTGCCAGATGCGCAGATGGCAGTGGATGCCACATGCCTGTCCTCTGCTGGTGAGAGGGCTGGCTTCTCCTCCCTCCTGCTCCTCAGCCTCATGGCCACCAGGAGAGCAGGGCCCCCACCACAGGGCAGCTGCCAAAGAACTGGCTCTGTGGGCAGGTGACATGGTGACCTGGAGGAGGCAGGAAGCAGGAGCTTCAGGATGGGGAGGGACTGCTGGGATCCTTCTTCTCACGCCCGGGCAGGGCCCTCTCACTAAAAGGTCAGGCAGTGCCTGAGGCCACACAGGGGTTCTTGGATGAGTGCCTCCTGGCTGCCCTGGGGTGACATCGTGGGCACCTGTGGGATTTCGTGGCCCTGTACCTGCTCCCTTAGCACCGCTCCTGCCCACCTGCACCACCCTGGCACATCCACGAGCTGCTCTGGCCAGCGATGCCCCAGAAACATCAGCAGCCAGCGTGCCTCCTGGGCCCTGCCAACCCCCCAGGGCATAAGCAGCCCCTGGGTGGCCAGTAGTGGGGCAGCAGTCACTACTGTGCCCACCTGTATCGCATCGCCTTATGACCGCCATGCTCATAAGGGTGCAGCCAGGCCTACAGGGAAGGAAGATCCCAGACGGCAGCCTAAGTGCAGGAGGAGCAGCCTGTGGGCATTAGCTCAAGGGGCCACACCATCCTGACAAGAGCATGAGATGCCTGCATGGCCTGGTGGCGGGCTCCTGAGCTGGGGGAGGAGAGAAACTGTCTGTCACCCCCGAGGGTGGGAGGGAGGCATGTCATTTCGTGCTCATTGCGAGGTCCCCAAGGGGTGCTTGCTGTGGACTGGACTGTCCTATAAAAGAGAGCAGGGGGCTGCTCTCCAGCAGGGATACCCCAGCGTCACCACCTCTCCAGCTCTGATCCTACAGCGTCTGCACAGGGCTCCCTCAGGGCATCACATCCAGGGCTGCAGGGACACTCTGGTGCACACAAACAGGCCACCTCATCACTTCCAACATTCATATAAGAGCTGTCCTCTGTGAGCTCGGTCAAGTGACAGCTGTTTCAACAAACTACCCAGGACTCTTTCAGGACAAACAGGGACCAGCATGAAGTCCAGCTAAGCAGGATGGCTGCAGCTCTAGCATGTTCTCTCTGACGGAGACCAGCATGGACTGAAACTGTGACAAAGGTCCCCAGCCCAGGGATTGCAATTCAGGTCCCCAGGCAGGTACACAGAGAGGAGGCACACCCACACCTCACACATGCCCGACGGCCACTCACTGGTCCCTCTACCTGGGCTCAACCTGCCTAGAAACAGCCAGGGAAGCACGGTGGCCCCTGGGCAGCCCCAGAGGTCTCAGTGTGCACCTGCCAGTCCCCTACCTACAGCCTGGCTGGACCCAAGGCAACCGCGGGCGACCCTCCCACACACCTGAGCCTGGCTGGATCCGTGAGGCCAGAAGCACATGGTGCTGGTTGTGAGCTTTCCAGGAGCTCACAGCCCACCTGTGGATCACACTCCAGATGCTCTGCTGCACTGCCCTGAGGCTGCCTCTGAAAGAGCCCCTGTCTAGCCAGGGCCTCCCTCCTCTCTTGCCTCTCAGGGGAACCAACCAACAGTGGTTCCTAATAGCCCCGTGGGAGGGCAGGCTCTTTCTTCAGAAGGACACAGTTCTTCAGCTGAGTGGAGCCCCAAACTTCACTCCATGTGGCATCCAACAAGGGCCTTTTTTATGAGAAGAAACAGAAACAGGCCTGGCCAAAACCTGGTCAGGGCCACACACTAAGTGATGTGGTGAAGATGGCAGTGGCTCAGGTGAGGGCCGTGTAGGGACAAGGCCCGCAGACCACTGGCGAGAATCTGCTTCCCTGGCCTGGAGCCTGGAGCAGAGACAGGGGGTGGGGGTGCAGGCAGGTGACCTCAAGGAGGTCCCCTCTTTGTCACTACCAGCCTGGCAGGAAAGAACAAGCAGGCAGATGACCTCGAAGAGGTCCCCTCTTTATCACCACCAGCCTGGCAGGGAAGAACCAGCAGGCAGATGAGGTGAGTCTGTTCTTTGCAACAAGTTTTCCTATCTTCACTGTGCAGCATTCACCCGCCTCATCCCAAAGCAAGAGTCCCTTTCTCTTGACTTTCATGTAGGGCTGCATTTTGGCTTAGCTCCCAGATATGGGCAGGGTCTGCCCAAGTGGCGGACATGAGGCACGGACCCATGCTTCTCATCATTCGTGAGTCAGCCATCCACTAAATGCCTGTCACGCAGCACCTTGGACTCTGGACTCCAACACAGGTGTCTGCAGGGCAAGTCCCTCTACTGGCTTTTCATGGAAGCCTCTGAAACTGACCGATCTGGTGTGTGTCCACAGTGGAGTCTGCCTGCCCAAGCAGTGTGGAGCAGAGTGGGGGCCCCGCCCACAAGAGCACATCGCTCGAACCTGCACAAAGTGAGGAAAAAGCAAGGCTCCGGTGTGGGGACAGAAGTCAGAGCAGGCCACCTGGCCAGGGGAAATGGGGACCCACGATGAGACATCTGGGTGCTGGTGTCCACGCCCTGATAAGGATGGTAGCTGCGTAGCCCGGCTTATTTGCACCATCCATGGAGTTGGACGTTTAAAAGGTGCACCTTCCAGTCAACAAGGTTTATGTTGAGAAAACTGGACTGTCCACCCAGAAAGCTGCCCATAAGAACAAAGTGGGCAGAGCCTGCCCTCCTTCCCTGTGGCTGGGAGATATTCGGGGGTGGGGGGCAGGTGGCAGGAGAGGCCAGAGGAAAAGCTATTCACAGGAGACTGGACAAGAACAGGTCCAGCCCTGGGTCAGCTCCTCCAAACAGGGCAGAGCACAGCCCAGAGCAAGGACAACCCACTCAGGGGACCACCTGACTGTGAGGTGGAGGCCTTGCCCTCAGGGCATGCTCCCCTTCGTCCACTGAAAAGCCAAACGGCGCACCCGGGCACAGGAGACATGCTGGTCAGACAGCAGGAATGGCAGGGATGCAGGCAAAGTGAGGCTCCACATGCTGGCAAATCAGTATCCTCCTCCAGGCTGCCCCTCAGGGCTGGGGCAGAGGGGGACCGAGCCCAGAACGGCAAATGTGGGGTGCGCCATCAAGGCTAGCCACTGTCCATCTGATCTTACATCCAGGATCCTGGGCACCTCACCTCCCCACACCCCACTGTCTCTGTCCCCTGCTGTGGCAGCCCCTGTAGCCAGTCTCCAAAGCAGGAGCTGCTCTTTCCATGTGACGCATGATGTCCCCCCAGTGGCTGCCAGCAGAGGAGGTAAACACATGGGAACACAGTGTTGCTGTTCCCAGCCTGGCCGAGAAAGCCCAGGCATCCTAATCATCCCAGCCGTTCAGAGTAGCTGGACCCCAATGCCCCACCCTCCTCCCACCCATGACTGAGGGCTAAATCTACAATCTGCACGTTGTCATTTTGGGTGATAAGTGGCATTTCACCACATTTCCTACAGCAACACTCTTTCCTGAGATCGAGTTCCTTTAGAAACACTAATTCAACCTCACAGCAAGTATCATAAGGGCAAACAAATGCCGGGCAGAGAGAGCTGCTGAGAGCCCCAGCCCCTGGCCTGCCTCGCGCCTTGGCCCCTCCTGGCAGGAACATGGCTTCCCCATAAGCCAGGGGCCAGCCCGGAGGAAGGGGGCCAACCAGCCCCTCAAAAGAGAACGGAAGCAAGTGCTTATTCACAGTTGGCATGGTCCTCAGGAATACCAGCCAACACCAGGAGGTGGGGCTGTTCCTTTTAGTTTTAAATGTGTATTCACTGTTTTTGTAACCTAAAAAAGAAAGTTAAGGGGGAAAAAAATCTACATGGATACCCTGAAAAGGGAACTCAGTGGTTTGGCGGGGGAGGGGGCTTTATTCTCACAGAGCAGATCACCAAACAAAGGTCCAGACCCACAAACTATCTTCTCACACTGGCTGATGTGCTATCATACCCAGTCCTCACCTCACACATCTGGGGTGTCAGTGACAAGCATGGGTCTGCTTGCAGCAGCCCACCCAGCCTCCCTGCCCTGTGCCACTCACATCTTCAGAAGCAGCACCCACGGGTGGGTGAGCAAGAACCAGGTGGTGACCTCTAGAGCAGCAGCCAGCACAGAGGTAAGACTCCAGGACATGGAGCATAATTACACCCAGGGTAAAACATGATCAAAGTGACAGGCCACAAAAGAGGACACAAAGGAAGCATGAGGTGGTAAGAACAGCTCAGGGGCTGGGCAATAGGGCAGAGCTGACAGCCAGTGGCCTGCATTTGCTTTTTCTGGACTAGTAATACAAAGCCCCAGAAATGGGGGACCTGTGCTTTTGAAGTGAATTGTCAGGGGCCCAAGGGGGTGGGAGCACCAGGGCAACATTTTCTGCCCACCGGGAGCCCTGGGAACAGGGTACAGAGGCTCTGTTGTGTCCACCCACCAACATAGCCACCCTCTCCAGTGCCCCCACCCCATCCGACAGGATACCTGCTACAAAAAGGTTCTTGGGAGAGGGGCTCAGGAGGGGAGGACCAGCCCTGGCTCTGAGTGATCTTGGGAACACGATTTGCCCCTCAGACTGAGTTTTCTTCAACTGTGAATGGTGTCTAGCCAACAAACACTTGCCCCAAAAGCCTGCCCAGAGGACAGAGGAACAAGCAGGAGAAAGCACTTCCCAAGAGCCACCAGCTGCAGGCGCCCCTAACAGCTGCGGCATGGAAACAGCAACAGCAAAACATCAGTGGGCAGGTCTGCAGCAGGAGGACAGGGTAGGCCTGGCTGACCATATGACATTCTCAGTGGAGGACAGACAAGGGCCTGGGGCTCAGGGACCAGCCCAGGGACAGAAGGCCCAGGCCAAAACTATGGCCCAGAAGGAGGCGTGGGAATTGCTGGAGTGAGAAAGGGTCTTAAAGACCAGTGGTTGCAAGGCCTTGCCCTGTGTGCAGCCCCGCCCAGCCTCCTCCCCTGATGCCCTGCGGGGGGAGGCCTGGCCACCGAGGGAAGGCCTTGTCCAGGCGAATGGATGACCTGGCACTTGCTGCCTCCTCAGAGAGACATCAGCTGTTACCGCAGCAGAGGGAGGGAGCATCGTGACTCAGGGTTCTGGGGCCAAGAGACGCGTTGCCCACCCACTCTCACTCTCACTCTGCAACGACCTGGCAGCTCCCGGACCTCCAGTCTGCCTCCCTGAGGAACACCGGTCCTGACTGCGGGGCCCGCGCCCCATCCCGGCGGGGACACTGGAAACGCCTTCCGGGAACGCTAGGGACGCTTCGTCGGCAGGGGTCAGCTTGGCCTCCAGGGACCGGCCGCTGTACTTGCATTCTCCGCCTCAAGAAGGGGAAACTGAGGCAGGACGGGAGGGGCGGCCGCTATCCGAGTCCGCCCCGCGCGTTCGAGCCCCACGCCCGGAGTCCGCAACCCAAGCACCAAGTCGGCGCCCCGAGCCCCCAGTCCGCTCCCCAACAAGCCTCAAGTCGGTGCCCCAAGCCTCAAGTCGGTGCTCCAAGCCAGAGTCCGAGACCCGAGCCAAGCGGGAAACGCAGTCCGCCGCCAGCCAACTACTCACCGCCGCCGCCGCCGCCGCCGCCGCCGCCACGGACTTCCGGGTACCGCGCCCGCGCGCTGCCGCCACCGCTCAGGCCCCGCCCCCCACCGTCTGCGCGCTCACCATTGGGCTAAACGAGGAGGGGCGGGGCCTCGCCCCGCGAGGCCGGTTACCTTTGGCTGAGCGCGCCGTCGCTCCCGGCTGCACCTCCCGGCGCCCCGCCCCCGAGGTTGCGCCAACCTTCAGGCTGCGCCTCGTGACCCCCGCGGCTCTGAAGCTAGCCGTGGCTCTTGATGGAGGTTCTGCAGGGATGCTTACATTCGGACACACCCCGTCCGCCCAGTCCGTGCCTCCTGGACTGGCCATCTTTCTCACTGCAACCTCGACCTCCGACATCCCTGCCCCCTCAGGACAGACCCTGGATGGGCTACCGCAGCCTTTAACCCACCTCGGGCCTGTTCTGCAGGGGCTGCTGGCCTGATTTGCACCGGGTTGCAAGTGAGCAAGAGGCAGGGGAGGAGCGCTGACTGGGGCCTTGGCAACAAGATGGTCAATCACTGGGCTCCCAGCTCATATTGGCCGCTGGGCTATGTCTGGGGCCTGAGTGCAGGGCTTGCTCCAAAGTGGGCCCTCAGCAAACTATGACAGAGATGACAATTATATTTAATAACAATGTGCTAAGTGTTCTAAACCCATTGTTCCAAGACACAACTCTCATTTATCCCATTTTACAGATGCAAACATGGAGGCTCAGAGCAGTTATGTATGTCACCTGTTTGAAATCAAAAGTAAAGGAGGCAAGTGGCATTGGCCGGATTAGCTCCACAGCCCTGTGTTGAGGACATAGGTGCCCTGATCCTGACTTGGAGCGCTGACACCCTGTGAAAACTGGTGCTCAGAGAAGGCAAGTAAGCACAGGCAAGAGTCTAACCCAAACCTGCATGATGTCCCCAAAGCCTCATGGCACCCCACTCTTTTACCATCTCATCTGTGTTCCTCCTAGAACTCAACAGAAGCCCTTTGCAGGCAGGGAAGCCAAGAACTCCCAATTCTCAAGGACTCAAGGCCAACAGGCAGCAAACCCAACAAGACACACAGTTCTCCCTCGAGCCATCTGGCAACAGAATCATGTTGGGTGGGTGCCAGTGATTTCCCTCCTGGCAGCTGGATCATGTGGTCCAGCCAAGAGGAGGTGGTGTTGGATAAGCAGGACCTGGGGCTTGGAAGCAAGTCACCATGCCCTGGGGATGGAGCAGAAGCTATAGAGTGGTGCCCCAAACCATGGGTCACATGCCTTAGAGGGGTGGGACACAGACTGGCCAATCCCTGCTGAGCAGTGCTTTCCCATTGCCTGCAAAAGGGATGCAGTCATGCATGGGTAGGATAGAGGTTTAAATCCCACTCTGCCATGGGCCAATGAGACAGGTTAAGGTGGGGGTCACAGGGCTGCAAGGAGTTTACTGCTATGCCACCTCTATATACATCCTTACATGGGGAGCTCATCACCTTGTGTGGTCACCCTTTTGATCTCTGAACATCTGCAACTGTTGGGGAGTTATTCCTGAGAAATTTTTCTTCTGGCAGCTTTCCTCATGTGCCCAAGGGATGTCCCTACAGAGATGGCCAGAAGCCAGATAGAGAGAATGGGAGAGAGGGAGAAGACTGGGCTACTGGTCCCTGTGGCAGTGCGCTAGGGGTAGAGGCCATTTGCCCTGCCTTCTGACTGTTCCCAACCCCCATTTGCAGCCTGGGTCATGGTGGGTCCACTGCCAAACAAGGGCCCTGAGTCCTCTTGGAACTGGCACTGCCCACCCCGATCCCCTGTATGCAGCTGGTGATCCAGCTTGGGAGCAGACAGATCTCTGAAACACAGTTAAAAGAGGGGGGTGGGGATGAGGGAGGTGGGGATGAGGCGGGTGGGGATGAGGGAAAAGGACGGAGTCCTCATTTGGGCTGATTTTGGTGCACAATTTTCCCCTCTGCTCTCTCAGCAGAGGTCTGTCCAACCCCTCTTGCCACCATCAGCAAGTGGTAGGGAAGGGGTGGTGCTGGACCCACAAGATCATTGAGAGAGGAGGGGCTACAGGAGGACAAGGGCCCAGTGGCCCTGCAGAGATCACAAGGCTAATCAAATCCACCCCTAAATATAGGAAAGGGCCCTTGTGTTCTAGAGAGGGACTCTTCACTCTGCCCACCCAGAGCTTCCAGCAACATCCCTGTGCCAGGATGCCAATGGTTGTCACATCCAATGCTGGTGACAAGTCCAGTGCCAATTCCAGTTGATTGGCTGTGTCTGTCTATCTCTGAATTGCTGTTGTGGTTGATTTGACACATGTGCCAGGGCACAGGGGGACCCAATGTGGTACCAGTGGTGAATTCTGGCTCCAAATCATTTCATTTTCTTTGTTCTGACCAAGTGACTACTGGGTGAACACACTGGACCCTTGACGTGGGTGGATGAGACATGAATACCCCCCGCCCCATAGCACTGTCATGGGCTGGTGGCTCTGGGCAGCCTTGGGGAGCATGGTGAGCTGAGGATCTGGTCATCTCCAGGTGCAACCAGGGCAGGAAAGGCTTAGAACCACACAAGAACTAGGCTCACTGATCAGAGACCCCTGAAACAGCCCTAAACAAGCAGCATCCCCACTGGCGTCCACACACACTCCAAAGTTAAGTGGAGCTGGCCTAGGGTTATGGTCCCATTTGCGGTCACCTGTATGCCTGGTGTCATTGCAGGGACCCGGTGGGTGCCTGCTCTCCACGTGGCAGGGAAATGTAACCTGTGCTAAACTCAATTCAGGTGCCTGAGCCCCACAGAGATCCTGCACGATCCCAGGTAGGGCAGAAGAAATGGACACCAGGAAGCTGGGACAAAGAATGCACAAACTCCTCCTGTAGGCCCAGACCTGTGGCCATGTGGTGAGCAGGGTGAGGAAGGCCAATCCCTGCTACACCGACGGTGTATGTAGATTCAGGCCTGATAGGGGAGGAAAACCTCTGTTCCCTGAGGGGTCCTTTTCTACTCTTGAAAATACTGCAGGCCCCACCCACTCAGGCCTCCACAGTGGGAACCCTGGCGCTTTGAGGTTGGGAGAGCCCTCAGGCCCCGGAGACTGGGTTGGAGCCCCGGTGACCTAAGTCAAGCGAGAATCTCTCCTAGCCTGGGTTTCCGGTCTGTTAGATGGGAGGGCTGCAGAACGCTCCCTCGCAGATTGTGGGTAATACAATTGATGTCAACGCGCGGGCGCGGCGCGTAGCGCCCAGCCAACAGCAGCCGCTGAGAAGGATACCTGCGAACTGGGGGTGGTGATGGAGATGACCTGGCCCGAGTCTGGGAATGGGGCGCCGGGCCTGCCTCCCTCCCTGCTCGGGCCGGACGGTACAGAGACGTCCTCGAAGGCGGCCGGGAGGGGGCGGCCCGCGGGAGAGGGCGGTCAGCGGGCCCGGCTACCGCCGCAGCGGTCCCGGCAGGTGCCAGGGCCTCCGCCACTCCACGAGGGGCCGTTGTTGGCGGAGACTGACACCCCGAGGACCCAATGGAAAGCCGGCGTCTCCCCACACTCGTCCAATCGGCGCCGGTTGCCGGGCCTCCCGACCAATGGGAGCACTGGTGGCGGCGAGGCGGGGCGAGGGTCGCGGCGCCGGCAGTCTTGCTTTGCGCACGGGCCGCGCGAGGGGCGGAGGGCGGGTCAGGGCTGCACTGGACGCGCAGGGTGGGCTCCGCAGCCGCGCGAGCTGAAGACCCCGGACGACCACCTGCGCCCGCCCGAGGACGCCGCACGCCGAGGGACCCGGGGACGCCAGTCTGGGCCGGGGGCCGCGCTGCGGAGCCGCCCACGTCGCGCTCCAGGTAGGCTCAGGCCGGGAACCGGGGTTGGGGCCGGGACCCGGGCTGCGGGCAGGGCAGGGCAGGGCAGGAGCGGGAAACGAGATCTGGGCGGGGATCTGAGCCGGGGGTCCAGCCCAGCTCCGCCCCACTCTCACAGCACCCACACCGCGGTGCGCGAGGCACCGGACCGGCGGGGGCGGGTCCCTTTGTGCGCGGCCTCGGGTCCTGCCCGACCGGCCGTGCGCCCCTGTAGCTGCGGCCCAACTGAAGCCGTGTTCTCCCCGCTCTACCCGGCGTCTCAAGTCGGCGCCAAGCACCCACGGAAACTTTCCATTGGCGGAGGGGCCCAGGGGCCAGGAACTTTCCTGGGGCGGCACGCTGCCGGGAGACATTGGCACTGCCTGGCCAAGGGGATGTCCCCGTGTGGCGCTGCTCCCGCCGCCCAGAGGACAAGAGAGGGGACGCTGCCCGGGGTCCCTGCCTGGAGCCCCCCCAGTGGATCCCTCTCCCTCGCTACCCTTGAGTCCAGTCGGTGGGACCCCAGGCTCCTGGATGAGGTTCGTTCCCCTCGGAGCGGGACTCAGCCCAGGTTTGCTGCGGTGTTGCCCCGAGCCGGCAGACAGCGGGAGCTCCCCAGATTTTCTATTTCAATCTCAAATAATTAAATATTGGTTATCATACCGTGTCACCGTTTCTAATCTCTGCATAGTGTGTCAGAGTGAAAACGGAGCTCGGGGACTCCCACTCCCCTTTCCTTTAGACCAAGGCATATTTAGGAACAACAACAAAAAAGAAATGCCCTGATGGTTTCATTCTTTAGGATGGATTTTTCATAACACCTCATCCCCTTGTCACTCAGTCACCGTGCAGGGCACATTCCAGGATTTATGAACCGGGGGTGGGGGTGGGGATTGTTGGTTGGTGAACAGCAGTCTCCCCGATGAGGACACGCACCATGGCTGTGCTGGAAGCCTTTTCCCTATGACTCCCTCTACCTCCACTCCCAGGTCCAGGCTCCCAGAGGTCTTCCCATCCCAAGCAGGTCCCACCTGTCCTGTGCTTAGTATATCTAGACGTGAGACAGTGTTAGACCCGCAACCAGTCAGTTTCTGAGCAGGTTATCTGAATTTGGGGTTCGGCCTCAGTATGTGGGAATTTGTGCTGTCCCCCAGCCTTGCCCTGCTCCACCCACAGTACCCTGTCTGTCCCTGTTGCTCTGTGCCCTCAAGTATGAGGTCCACCCACCCCCAGCACAGGGCTGTGCATGGAGCATTTCTGGTGTTCAGGACTCTAGTCCTGGCCTGGAAGGAGGTCACATGCCAGCCCCCTCCCCCCCAGCCATGGGCACCAGTGCCTGCTGACCAGGTGCCTCCTGGGTGGACTGGGCAGCCCTCAGTCCTGATAGATTAGAGCTGTCCCCCACCCCCAATCTGGCCTGCATGTTTCCTCCCTCAGATCTCAGTCTCAGGGTCCCTCTTCATCTCCCAGCTTCTGTGGGGTGGGGCTGCATCTCTGTCCTTGTTTGTGTTGCACTTCAGGGTGAGTTCACTGCATCTCCTTCACCCCAAGAGACAAGTCTGGGGACTCTGAGCAGTGGGACCCTGAGCCTCCAAAAGGAACCAAGAACCGTAGCACAGCTGGGGTGGGGACCCAGGTACATCAGAGCCCTGGCCAGCTCCTAGTGTGTGCCCAGGGACCTGGCGGGGGGCCTCAGTGGGCGGAGAGAGGGAGGGCAGGCGGGCTGGGTTGAGGATCCTGGGGGCAAGTGCTGCAGGATGCCACGGAGGCTACAAGGGGTCCTGGGACCTTCAAGACAAGAACTAGGCCTTAGCCTCCCTTCAGGAGCCCCAGAGTCAGTAACCTGGGAAACTCAGGTTAGCATCCCTCCTGCGGCTTCCGACTGGAGGGGTGCACAGCGTGGCCTATTTCATAGGTCAGGAAGAGGAGCCAGAGCTGATGCACCGCTACATCACCCAGTGGGCCCCCGCCCCCTCCGCTGCAGTAGGTGTGTGTGTCAGGCCCAGCCTTCACCACTGCTCCAGTGGTCCCTGAGGGGCCAGTGGCCTCTAGAAAAGTAGCTGCAAGCTGAGTGAGGCCACCAGAGGGCGCCCAGGACTGCCATGCCCCTCAAGACTGGCTCCACCCAGCCTCCTGCAGCAGTTGGGGATCCTTTGCCGGGCATCCACTGGGGGGGGCCAGAACTCTGCTTCCACCAGGCCCCTGTCCAGGTTGGGGAGCTGGAGAGGGGCAAGGATCCCTGGGCCAAGGCCCTTCAGTGCCTGATTGCCTGACCACCCTCAGCAGAGGGAGACCCGAGGGCTGGTGGCCAGGTGGTTGAGCTCAGGCTCCAGCAAGGACAGTGGAGGAGGTTCCTCAGGCACCTCTCTGGTTCCCAAAGGTCCAGGCAAGGTCTCTGAATCAGCCACTCAGTACAGGGCTGTGCCTCTGCCTCAGTGTCCTCTGTAAAACAGAAGAGTGCAGCTAGGGTGGCATCTTTTCAAGATGGACACAGAGTGGCCTGGAAGGGCATGTCAGCATTCACCATGGAGCAGGACTCAAGGCTCAAGTGCAGAGGGAGCTCTCAGGCAGGCCTGCCTGGCCCTCAACTGAGCTCCTCACTGCCCACCATGGCCCCAACCTCCCTGCCCAGAGCACCCAGCCCTGGCCTCATCCTCCCTCCAGACTTAGTAGGTGCCCACGGGGGCTGCCTTGTGCCGTCTAAAATCTGTGCATGCCTGCTGTTCTGGCTCATGTAGCCCTTGCTGAAACCTCCTATCCCAGGCCTTTCCAAGCCTGGGGGTGGTGGCTCCCTTGGCCCCAAGGCTACTGATGCAGGGTCCTTGGCCAGGCAGGGGACCCTTGAGCCTGCAGACTGGCTCTGAGGTGATGCCGAGAAGGGGTCCTAGGATGGGCCCCCACCCTCTGGGTGCAGATCCCATCACTGGTTCTTCCTTCATATCTCAGGCCTGTCTGTCTGTCCATCTACTGCCCCAGGGCTGTCGTCATGCTCTGCCCCCACCCCAACCTACATAGTGCTACTGAGACAAGGTGCCCTGGGGCCAGAGACCCTGCCTCAGGTCACCACCACCCTGCATCCCCCAGACCTTCCCAGTCTCCCTGCTCCTACCCTCCTACTCCAAGAAGCCCACTCAGCCTCTTCCCGCTGCAGCTCTGCAGATACCCTCCCACCCCCATCGGCATTTAATCCCAGGTCTCCAGCATCCATGCAGTTCCCAGCCTGCTGAAGTCCCACAAGGCAGGAGCCACGTTCTTCCATGGCTGGGTGGGTGAGTGGGGAGTCTTAGGGGCAGGAAGACCCAGCATCCCCATCTGTAAATGGTGCCCTGGGCTGATTCCAGGCACTCCAGTGAGAGTCACTGAGGTGATGGGGCACCGCCAGTACTGGGGAGAGGCTGGCGGTTATCAAGACCGCTAACAATGGCACACAGGGCCCTGTGGGACAAGAGCCATGTGAATGTTTAAGCCAAAAGCAGAGGAGCCCCAGAAACATCACATTCTGAGCAAAAGCTGATTCCTGTGCCTTAGACCCCAGAGTGGCAGCTGCTGTGGGTGGATGGGGAGGGTGCAGTGGGCGGGGCACTCCCAACCACGTCTCCCCTCCCAGGCATTCATGTGTGCACATGCACACACACACACTGCACACACGCACATACCTGGCTCAGGCAGTTCTTCCTTGCCGCTGGCCCCAGCCTCCTGATCTCCCCCATGATCCCACCCTGACTTGAGCCCCTCCCTGTAATGAAGGGGCTGCTGTGAGGCAGAGAGACCCATTCTCAGGCCCCTAGATGGGCCACGTCCAGAGGCCCAGTTGGACAGGGGCTTGGAACAACCTGGAAAATGCTAAGGGCCCAGGGGAGAAAGCATCCATCACTGATCCCCTGGAAATGGTCCTCCCAGCCTTGGCCCAAACCCTCCTGCCTATCTGTACTGCTGTGTTTTCCATTTTTATGACACAAACATTTGGGCAATGTCCTTAGGCCATTGGCTGAGACAGAAAGCTGCATGGTCCTGAGTCCGGGACTGGGAGGCTGGCTGCTGGCCTAGGAGGGATGTGGGTTGGACTGGCCTCTAGGAGCCTCAGGAGAGGCAGGTGGCCTGTCCTCGGGGCAGGTGAGGGCAGACGCCTGGGGCCATGACCCTTGCACGGCCCCTGGGAGCTGGTGTGGGGTTTATCACCATGGAGCACACCCAGCCTTCTGGAAAGGTAAGATGTTTCATCAGCTCACAGCTCTGCCCCATCAGGGTTTTGAAGGGTGGTCCACAGCATTGGAACTAGAGGAGGGACTGTGGCAGCTGGTGCAGACTGCAGGCGTGACAGTCCCCATGGGCTGGGACGGGGGAGCCACCCGGTGTGTGGTGTCTGTCCATGCTGGAGTACCACAGGCATCCGCAGTCAGGAGTCTGGCCTCAATCAGAAGGGACTTAGCACTGCCCATTGGCCTCACCAGGTACTCTCTGGTTCCCTGCAGGACAAGGAGCTGGCAGGATGGGTGTCTGGTCATGCTGATCTCCCCTCGGGACAGGTAGGTGACCTGGGCTTGGCCTGGGGACGTCCCCTCCTCACACAGATTTTGGGCCAGGCGGGTGTGGTTGACAGTGGGGTGGACTGTGGCCCTGAGGGGTATGTGCTTCTGGTCAGCCTCACCCTGGGTAGGCACAGCACCCTGGGCTGGACAGGGCTGAACACGGGCCTCCTGCCACCCCGGCTGAAATTCACTGATGGCCTGGGTGTGTACAGATGCCAGCTGGACATCTGGCTTGAGGGATGACCTGCAGAGGGGACGACCCACTAGGATGTCAGCTGGGACTCGTCCGTACCTTCCTTGACCTGGACACCCACCAGATGGTGGCTGGTACTGCGGCCAGCCAGATTCCCTCTCAGTTCAGGCTGGTCCCTACTGCACCAGGGGTTCTGGGACCAGGAGGAGGGTACTGAGGCTGAAGGGGCTCTGTCTGAAAGGGCCAGACAGCACACGTTCAGTCCTGCCAGCCTGTGCGGTCTTGGGCAGCCACCCTCATCCACCATTGTAGGGGAAGCTGGACTGCTGTGACCACAGCAAGGGTGCTGGGTGCTGGCCCTGAGGCATGGTATTCACCACGTATAGCGGAAATGGAGGCCAATGGGACCGCACTGGCCCTGGCCTGTCAGTCTGTGGCAGCGCCTGATTTCCAGGCTATGGTGGCTGTGCAGCGCTTCCAGCCACTCTTGTTCCCCCGTTGGAGACTTGGCTGACCCAGCCCTGTGGGTTCTCAGTGTCCCTGAGTGAGTGACCCATGTTGAGGCCCACAAGGCCAGGGAAAGGGGCAGAGGCCCACCCTTCCCCAGGACCTGGTTTGTGACACACTGCCAGCGGGCCAGTGCGAGGACCAAGGAAGGTCTGGCCGGACATCTCAGTGGCCAGGCTGCTGGGCTGCAGAGGGCTTCTGGACTGGTGAAGAGGCCCAGCCCATGTCCAAGGCTCACCAGGCCAGAGCACCAGGTGTTGCTGGTGGCACAGGGGACCTGGACCTAGAGCCCAGGGCCATGGGGGCAGGCCCCACCCCTCCCTTACCTCCTGGTAGGCACAGTGCCCCGGGTTGACAGGCCAGGTAGACACTGAATGGCAGATAATAGGGTCTGTGGGAGGCTGCCCGCCACCCTCACTTGCTATTCCTGCCCTTGTTCTTTTCCTGTTCCTGTTTCTCCCTGCCTGCCTCTTGCTTCTGGTTTTCTCCCTGTTTCTCTCTGTTCCTCTTTTTGCCTCTCTTTCTGTCCTCCTTCCTGTGTCCATCTCCTGGTGATTAGCAGCTCATGTCTGCCATGGGCACTGGAGGGATAGGTGGTGGCTTGTGCCACCTCTGCTCTTCCCACATCAAGGCGGGGATGGGGAGGAGGCCTTGGGCAAAGTTGGTTCAGGGGCTGACAGCAAGCACCCACGTGTCCCCCCTACTCACCTTTGGCCACTGAGCTCCTTGATGAACACTGGGCATTGGGACCACTTTTGACCGAGCCCTGCCTGGGGAGCCCTCAGCTTGGCCAACAGAAAGGAGAGGTCTGGTGTGGAATTGCAGGCTGGGGCCGAAGGCAGGGCCCCCCGAGAAGGGGGAGCCACGAGGCCGTGTGGAAGTGACTCCGCACCAGGCCCAGTGAGCAGGTGGTGTCCTTCAGCACAGTCGTGGGGCACTGGTTCCGCTGGCCTTGGCCCTGGGCTGAGCACAGCCATGGGGCCTGTTGGTCACACTCCTTAGCCACCAGCATGTCTGTGCACAGAGTGAGTTCTTCTGTCACCTGTCAGCTGACTGCAGGCTTTTGTCAGCCTTTTAATTTTTGCTCGTGATGGCTTTTGTGTTCAAAGTGTTTTCAGATTTTTCACATTTTATGGTAAAGTCTGTTGAACCCTTCTCTTTCAGTTGTTCCATTGGACCATGCATGGCCTCCTAGCATGTGGCCAGATAAACGCGCATCCATTCTTTCCTGCAGGTGTTTCCAGGTTCATGCTTACCCTAGAGGTTGCATCCATCCAGGGTTTACTTTTTTTGTTTTTTTTTGTTTGTTTGTTTTGTCTTTTTTGCCATTTCTTGGGCCACTCCCATGGCATATGGAGGTTCCCAGGCTAGGGGTCGAATCAGAACTACAGCCGCCAGCATACACCAGAGCCACAGCAATGCAGAATCCAAGCCGTGTCTGCAACCTACACCACAGCTCACGGCAACGCCACTGAGCAAGGGCAGGGATCGAACCCGCAACCTCATGGTTCCTAGTTGGATTCGTTAACCACTGAGCCACAACAGGAACTCCCAGGGTTTACTCTGACAAAAATGTGAGGTGAGGGTTGAACTTCGTTTATGCAGTTGTATCTGAATGGTTTCCTGACTGTTTTCTGTCACCAGAAACTACATGTGACCTATGGAGTCCTCTGGTTCATTGACTGGACTCTGTTCTGAAAAGTCAGGTGTCCCGTACACATGCTCTGCGGGTGCGTGTTGGTCCTTGTGTTCAGGGCCGCTTGCCCAGGACCTTGCTGTACAGCCCATGTGCGTCCCACTCTGCCTCCCCGTCTCACAGTGGCTGTGAGCATCCTTGGTCTGAGAACAAGCTTTGCTGTGGGAAGGCTCTCAGGGCCAGTTGATCCAGGCCCTTTGTGCCCTGGGAGGGCCTGGGTCTCCCACTGCAGCATCGCGGGCTATGACTTTACCCGAGCACTTTTGCCACGTGGGAGTGAATGGCCTCTTCCTCTAGGGTCTCGACCTTGGCACCCTCGGGACCTCAGGAGGAGGGACCACCAGGCCAGGCACACCTGTATCCTGTTTGTGTCTCAGTCCAGGGCTCGTCTGCCTCACAAGGATCTTGCCTGTGTTGCTGGAGAACCTGATGCAGGTTGCTGGCCTCAGGGCTCAGAGCAGCCCCTGGTCTCAGTTTGCCTTAGGGCCTCTCACTGCCACTCCAGCCACATCTCTTCAGGTTGTTCCCTGGCTTGCTCAGCTTTGTCCCCTGCTGCACTGTCTCCTGGCTGTCAGGCAGCTAGGGGATCTTTTTTCCCCTAGGCCCTGGGAGGCCAGCTCACCCAGCGGGTCCCTTAGCCAGGTGCCCAGCTGGCTGCTCAGCCTGTGAGTTAGGTCTTGTGCCATGGGGACAATATGGGGAGGCTGAGGCCCATTTGCTCTCTCCCACAGGGAAGGCTGCCATGGTTGTCGGGTAGGGAGAAGGAGGCACCCCACCCCCGGGGCACAGCTTGCCAGGCTGACTTGACGTTTGCAATTGATGATTTTGGTATTTCAAATATGCAGTTAGTTAAACTTGTTCTTTTCAAAATATTTTCACTCTCCCTGAAATCCTAATTAGGCCATTCATTCATCTGAATGTACTGGCTGCTCTCTGCCTTTTGCAGGATAACGAGGCTGCAGAGCCACTTCTCTCTGCACCCAGTGGGAAGCTGCTGTGCCTGTGCCCTCCCACCCATGGACCTAGGTCCGTGGTGCCCGGTGTGCACATGAGACGCTGAGGCCTGAGGTGGCAAAAGGGCCCTGCCAGTGTGGGAGCTTTGCCTGATGTTTCCTAGAGGAAGTCCAGAGCTGGGTTTCCTCTTTCAAGATCTGGAGTCAAGGAAGGAAGAGAGGCATCCCATTAACAAAGCGGCATTGGTCCCTCCGGGCATGTGGACCCACCTCAGTAGAGCCGGGGGTGTGTGCAGAGGGTCAGGCAGGGCCTCCTTTCCACTTTGTGGAGGGCACTGGGAGTGCAGCCCAGGGAGAGTCCTAAACGCCAGGTTCTTGCATCCACAGTTTTCTTGCTGCTTTCTGGGCTGGAGCCTCAGACCCCAGGCCTCTCTGTGGAGGGTGGTCCCGGCCATTCTCAGGTCCCCTGGCTGTTTCTTGGGTCCCTTGGGGATCTATTCCCAGGGTGTTTGGCCCCTGGACCCATTTTCCACCACTCCTATCTTCCCTCGTGACAGCTTTTTGTCCTTTTCTGCCATCTGCTTTGCGTTTCTGTTCTGCTGCCGCAGGACAGTGTCCTAGCTGCTGTTTGTGGCCTCTGCGGTATTTTTCATTAACTCCCCCCGGAACCCTCACCACCTATGGTCTTTCCTTCTCTGTATGGTTTGTTCCCAGCCCATCACTTCAGAGCTGTCTTTAGCCTCCTGAGGACACACCACCTGTTCCCTGATATTGGAGCCAGTAAATGGCAGCTCTGCCCCATCCCCAGCGGGAGTCTGCCCTGGGTGCTGGGCGCTGTGGCAGGTCTGTGCAGGCCACCCCACCCCTCCTGGCACAGAGCCACCTTGGTATGGACCAGAGGCTGAGCACTTACAGGCTATGGGGTCAGGGGGAGGCCCGGCCTCAGAGGTCTGGGTAGGGCAGCCTTGCCAGGTGTTAACGACAGTAATGGAGTCTGCCCGGAATGCTGACCCTCCAGGGGCCCTGGTCCTCCCTCCCCACCACAGGACTTGTCAGGACTTTCAGGCCACCCACCACCCATTTCTTGGGACAGGTGAGGCCCCACAGGGCTGCTTGGCAAGCTCAGCCACAGCCACACAGTGTAGACGGGGATGGGGTGCCAGAACAGGTGTATAGGCATGATGTGTGGGTGGCTGCACGCCTGTGCCTGTGGGTGCCGGGAGTCCCCAAGTTGTCATGCCCACTACAGTGTTTCCGCTCCCTCTCAGCAGGGGTGGGGCACACAGACAAGCCCAGCTCCCAGCAGGCCCTCATGGTATGTGGGGGGTTGGGGGGAGTGAGGCAGGGACACTGAGGGGCCCAGAGTCCACACTGGATAGGGGTGGGTTGGAGCCCCCTGCCTGGTCCCACTGGTCATTTGCATGTAAAAGGCAGGACTGTGCTGTTGGCTGGAGGCTGGTGGTGTCTGGACCTGTTGCCATGGGCACTCCTGGGCTTTAGGAGCAGAGCTGGCTCCCAGGCAGGGGAGGGGTCGGGAGTAGAGGAACTGCATCCAGCTCAGCTTTTGGCGGTGGGGGGAGGCCTGGGAGGAGCCAGTGCTGGCTGAAGGCCACATGGGACCCTTTGATCCTGTGGGGCAAGAGCAAGGCTGGAAGGCCCTAGACCCTCCCTCCCTTTGGTTATGCTCCTGTCTCAGTTCTGATCCATCCAGGGCCAGGTGGCCACAGCCACTGTGCCTCTGCCTATGGCAGCTGGAGGGTCTTCCTAACACCTCTCCCCAACTGGGCCATAGGTCCAGTGTGCTTCCCAGTGAGGTAACTTCCTTCTAAAAGCTGAGCTCCAGGCCCCATCTCCCTGGACGGCAAGGCCCTGGCCTAGGCTTTGTGACGAGCCACCGCCCCCACCCCTTCCCAGGGCTGTGGGGAATATGGACCTGGTATTGCTGACAGTGGTTTGAGTAGGCACATCCTTTTGCATGTCCCGGCACCCAGAAGCATCAGCAGCTTGCAGGAATGTTGGCGGGAGGGTGTGGTGGGGCCTCCCTGCTGACTGTGTTGGGGTCAACTGCTTGGCAGCTCCCCTGAGTCCTGTGTGGATCTGCCCATAGAGGGACACATCTCTCCTGGGGCCAGCTCTGCCTTGTTCCATGGCCTGGGGGCCACAATCCCCAGCCTGGGAGCTTGGTTAGCAAAACTGCAATGGGTCAGACTGAGGTCGGGTGGGGAGGGCCGCCCAGGCAGGGTGCCCAGCATGTGGGGATACTGCCAAGTGCCTGGTCAGCAGTGGTCAGGGTGGCAGGGACCCACAGACTGGGGCGGGGGTGGGGGCGGGGGTGGGGCTCTGTGGCTGGGGTGAGCCTCCCTGACTGTGGGTCTGGGGCCCAGACAGGGCAACACGCTGAGGCGGGGGGGGGGGGTGTGCGCTTGGTCCCTGTCACCCTGCCCTGGACCCACATTGTCCTTATGGTCCCTTCTCTCTACCCCTGGAGCAAGCCAGGCCACAGCAAGTTCCCTCTTATCCAAGCCTGTCGTGAGGTCTTGGCTGCAGCGGGGTTGGCCATGTTCTCCAGAGCAGGCAGGCAAAGATGGGGGTGCCTACAGCATGGGAAGTCAGGCCAGAAAGCAAGGGTCAAGGAGCCAGGCAGGCCTGGATGCATGGGCAGTCCCTCAGCAGGCCTGGTGCCAGACCCACACCATCTGACCCATCTGCCCGCCCAGGACTCCCTGTACCCAGTTCCCACCAAGGTCCCAAGCCTGATTTCCCATCTGGCAGGAAGTTTTCCCACTGTCAGTGCCTCCTCCACTCATCTCAGCAGAGCGTGTTTCTTGTCAAAGCGATGGGCAGGCCGTGGGAAGTCCCTTGGCCCCACAGAGAGCCTTTCTGGAGCCCTGGGCCCATCCCAGTGACCCTTTCTTTGGACTGTGGGCAGGTGGTGCCATATGTTGTCTCAGCCCCTAATTACCAGGCTCTCACGCTCCAGCTTCCTCAGCTCTGCAACCTTGGAGGGGAGGGCTGGGCTGAGAGGCCCTGCCTGGCCCCCTAGAGACGTAATGACCACAGACTCCCAGGGGCTGAACACCCACTGCCCCTCAAAGGGGCTTTGTGCCACCACAAAGAAGCTCTGTCCCTCTCGGAGAAGCTTGGGTGTTGCCATGGCAACAGAGGGGGGTCTGGGAAGTAGGGGTCCAGCATCTTGGGGGGAAAGTGTGTTCTAGGCAGAGGGCACTGGTGCACATAGTCCACTGGTCCCCTACTTGGCCAACAGCTGCCTAGCTGTGTCTCAGTGGGATCCTCCGGGTTTCCTGGACCCCTGGGCCCCCAGATTGGAGTTAGGCTCCCAGGCCCCAGCAGCACTCGGATCTGCCAGGTCTGGTCCCAGCCTGGCTGTGAGTGTCAGTTCCCTCCTCAGGAACACCTTGGCCCCTGTGCCCACCCCAGGACGTTGTCTGTGGGGCTCTGAGCCTGGACTCTCGGAACTGCCCCCATGCTGCTCTGCTCTCGTTGAGACAGGATGGGAGTTTGGAGGTGATGGTGGCAACAGACCAGCCCACCCCACACAGTGGGGCACCTTGGTGTTCTACCTCCCCTGACCCCCAGGCTCCCCTCTTAAGGTCAGGCTGGAGTGAGTGAGCTGCTGGGCGGGCATAGTGAGCACTGTGACTGCCAGCCCCAGCCCTCCCTGCCCGGAGCCCTGTGGCCTTGGGGTGCCAGGGCTGACTTCTGCAGAGACCGTGGATGAGGTGGGCCCTCACCGTCCAGACCCATACACCTGGAACCGGTCGAGCCTCGCCCTTGGTCTGTGACTGAACTGGAGTCTGGGTCGGGCACAGAAAGGGTGGTGAGGGGGCTGCCCTGAACCCCAGCCCAGGGCCTGGGGGGCTGCCATCGAGCCTACCCCACAAGTCACCTAGAGATATGGGGGCTGCTACCGTCCACACAGGGAGCCTACCCTGGCAGGAATCAGACCAGACCCTCTGGGGCTGCTGGGCAGCTGGGGGGTGGGGGAAGCTCCCTGTGGCCAAGCCTCCCACAGGGCAGGGCAGCAGCTGGGGTGCTCGCCTACATCTGGCCTGCTCTCCTGCCAGCGTGAGGCCTGCCTCTGCTGTGCCCATCCTTTGGTCACCTGGCCACTCTCCGGCTCTGGCCCTGGCTGCAGGCTTTGTGAGCCCCTACAAGTGTCCCTGCCTTGACTGAAGCTGAGTGTCCTGCATCGGCACCCCTACAGCCCCTGTTCTCCCTGGACCACTAGTCCAGCAGCCCCTGTCTGGTCTGACCAGTGCTGCCATGGACTTGGCTCTCCCTGAGCCAAGGGTTCCCATCCACGCAGGGCCAGAACCCATCAGGGAGCAGAGCCCAGACTGTTCTCCTTGAGCAGGGCAGGTGTCCCCTGTGTGGCCAGCATGCTGCTGGGTGTCTATGTGGATAGTTTGGGAGCCATCTCTGTCCATCTCCCACCCCCGTGGTGTCTGGTCACCTCCCTTGCTGGGGAATCTCCTTTCCAGGCTGAATTCAACTATAGCTCCCCCAGACCCCAAAAGCCCTGGGCTACCCTTCCCTCGGTAGTGTGGACAGCACCACCCAGGCCCCTGGGGAGGCTCCCTGGCCTCGGGCTCACTTGCTGGGCCTGCGGGGCAGACATCTGCTTTTCTACCTCTTACCTATGTTGTGTTTACAGCTGCAGTTCTTGCTTCTAGATTAATGGACCTGCTGTAGCCTCAGGAGCCCAGAGCACCACCCTCCTTCCAGTCTCTCTTTCTGTGTGTGTGTGTGTGTGTGCACGCACATGTGCATGCCCATTTCCACGCTCATCCTTCACACCTCATCTCTGGGCCACAAGCTTTGTTTGTGACCTTTCACCCTGAGTTGGGGTTTGGTTTTTTTTCTCCTGATCTATAAGAGCACCTTATAGATGAAGGATATCACTTTTCTGTTGGTTGTTGCAGACTTGCACTGATCCCAGTATGTCGACAGCATTTTGGATTATTTTTGTCTTTTTCTCTCTATCATGGAAAATTGCAAACACACATCAAGAGAGAGTAGTGTGATGTGTCCCCATGTGCCCACCTAGCTTCCACGGCGGTAGGGTCACCTAGACGTACAGCCACACCTGTCTTCTGTCCAAAGGGCTTGCTACGTGCAATGAACAGAAGCCACCAACACACGTGGTGCTTTCTGTAGATGTTGAGAAATGCTTCTTTTTGGCAAAGGCGGGCTGCTGCTTTTTCCTTGGCAGTGTCTTCCCCTGCTCTGTGGTAGAGGACAGAGTCTTCCTGTCCAAGCCCCTAGGCCCTGTGCCAACTACAGGTGACCCTGTGCTGTTGGCTGGGATGAACAGGCGTAGACCCCATCCAGTGGGAACCTTGCACCAAGGCCTCTGGCTGTGGCCCTTTCCCAGCCTTAAACACAGTGCCCACCCTTGTGGGCTCGGCCAGAAGCTGTCGCCTGGCTCCATCGGAACCCAGCAGGGGTGGGAGTGTAAAGATGGACCCTCACGAGGCCTGGCCAGTGACATAGGGAGCAGATCGCTGGGCCAGGAGCACATGGGGACATGGTGCCCTCCCAGACAAGTGAGTGGGCCTTGGCGCCACCAGGCCTAGGCTCTGCTGCTGCCACCCCATTTCCTCCCCATCTGGTGGGTGGGACCAGCAACCCCCAAGGGAGGACAGAGGTGGTGGGCAGTGTGCCGACAGATGGCGGGTGAGGGGTCAGCACTGGAGCCCAGGCTTCCCGCCCGCCTCCCCTGCTGGCCTGACCCTTAGGAAATTCCTCTAATTCCTCAACCCAGATTGGACTCCATCCCCATAATTTGATTTTCTGGAGCAGGGTCTGGCTGGGCTCCTCGGAGCGGGAGGTCTGCTTCACAGGAAGACTGTGGGCATGGCTTCGGGGGAAGGGGAGCATTTCCCAGTCCCTCCCATCGCCTGCATTGGCCAAGTGGAGTGGTGTTTCTGCCTCCTCCTCCTCCTCCTCCGGGAGTATTTTCAGCCTCCCTCCTGCCCACCCAGCCACCTCCTCCCTGCTTCCAGGCCTGTCCATCCCTTCCTCCATCCCTCTGGGGCCACCCTAGGCTGCCCAGGCCCAGACACCTCCCTAGGACAGGACAGGCTATCTCTGGACGACAGTTCATCCCTCTCTTCTCACTAAATCCACTCCCTGGGTGGTGGTGAGTGTGGTGAGTGAAGAGTGGCCTCCACTGAGGACTGGCCAGGCCAGTGGCTGGGATCTGGGTCTAGGGATGAGGGGTCTGCACGGCAGGCAGTGTGGAGCCGTGGCAGCTGGGCAGAGGCTGGGAAGGTGTTGGCTGGGAGGACAGCAAGGGTCACCAAGGCCCCAGTCCCCCAGGACAGCAGTGAAAGTGAGTCTTTAGTCCACCTCCACCCAGCATCAGCCAAGTAAAGTGCCTTCGAAGTCTCATGGCCCATCTTAAAAACTCATACACATTTTGCCTTCCACATTATCGCATATTTATTGTTTAATAAAAAATAGGGTTTTGAGTTGCCATCAGAAAATCTGTCCTCTGGGGCACTGGCCTGGGTGACCTTTGCCCATATATTCCTAAGCTGGTCCGTGCACCTTGGATCTACAGAGGCCATGGTGTTGGGATGAGCCTGGGTCTTCCGTGTTTCCAGATGTGCCCCTGCCGGCTGCCTGTCTCTCGAGCACTGCAGAGCCACCCTCCAGGTCACCGGGGCTATGAAGCTGTGGTCTGCAGGCTTCATGCCCTCATCCTTGGGCAGACAGGGCACAGGTGGCTGTGGGGCACTTCCCCCCACTGGCCAGCTGACATTGGGGGTGTGTCTTCCTGGAGACACAGTCATTTTTAGCTCCAGCTGAGGGCACTGGGCCATGGGAAGGTCATTGTGGGCCTTGGCTGCCTTCTCAGAGTAGCCTCATATTTCTGGGCCCCTGGCCAGCCCACAGCCAGAGCAAGTGGGCCCCCTTTAGGGGGCTCCTTGGACCCCAGAGCCAGAACATGCTGAAGTGGAGGGCCCAGGGCAGGGAGGCTGGAGCCTGGGACTGTCCCCACATCCACTGTCCCCAGGGTCTGTAGCCCAGGCCTCGTCCTGCACAGTCGGGGGAGGGAAAGCCTGGGGTCAGCCAGGAACCCATGTCATAGCACAAGAGTTAGGGGGAGGGAAGCCACCTCTTGGCCACAAGGCCAACAGCTGCCCCTTGGGTCCTAATTGTCACCTCCGGGGCACACCTTCCTCATACCTGTGGCCCTAGCCTCAGCCATGCCATCCCAGGACCATGAGGTGCAGTAGAGATGTTACCCAGTTCCACCCTTGCCCCGCCCTGTGCTGTCCCACCATGCCTACCTGGACCAAGGTTCTGTCTAGCCACCCACAAGGCCTGGAGTCTACCCTGTGTCCACCGTGTGTGGACTGGAGCTGTGTGCAGGTCTGCATGCCCACGACCAGGACATGCCGTGCTATTTGTCTCTTGTTCCCAGACCTGCAGACCTGGCCCACCACCCCTAGTGGTGACCTCCACCTCTTCCAGCAAGAGTTCAGTTCATTGTTGTTTCATTTGTGTGACAGGTGCTAGGGAGGTGCAGCTCAGCTTCCGGGACCCACACTGGCCTCTTCCCTTGCTGGGCCTGGGTTTCCCTGGTTGTCACGGGGTATCAGGGACGGGGGTTCTCTGTAGTGTCCTTTCACCTTCAGTTGTGCCTGTACCCCCAAGCACACTACTGACACAGTTGGCTCTGGTGTGGCTGAGCCCAGCACTGCCCCTTCCTCTCAAGGGCTCCGTCCTTGCAGCTGGCTCGACCTGGGCCCCACATCGGTACCCAATGAGGGGGCCTGGGGGTTGGCCTTGGCGGGCTGGCCTGGGTCAGGCCTTGTGTGCACACAGATCTCTACATGAGTGGCTGCATGGCTTGTGCCCCGCCTGCTGCTGTGCGCCTGGGTCAGAGCACTCAGACTTCTGCTGCTTTTTTGCCCACAAAAAACAAACATGCTGGGCAGCCAAGGAATGAGCGGTGAGGAAGAGCGCTGGCTTGTCTCTGCAGCTGCCAAGCCCCCGCAGCCCCCCCCATTCTCCTGGGGCCCACAGGGGCAGCTCAGGACTGGGGCTTGCGCAGGCCTGACTCTTCCTGCACATTTGGCCTCAGGTGCCCAGGCTCTGCCCTCAGCCTCCCTCTGGATCAGGCATCAGGCTGCTTCTGGGCATAGAAGCTCAGCCCTGCTGTGCTCATACGGGCAGACACATCCTGCTCCCTGCTGGCATGGCTATGAGTGCATGTGGGACTAGTGGTCTGCAGGCCAGTGTCATCCCCACACCTGTCTTGGTGGCCCAGGCACCCAGTGGCTGTAGGGTGACTTCTCACCCCCAGCCTGCTGGCGCAGTAGCTCTGCCACCTGCCCTGGGCCCCAGTGTCCACCTCAGTGAGATGGGCCCGTGCTGGTGCCATGATGTTGGAGTAAGCTAGCATATGCTGGGACAGCAGAGGGCCTGGGAGGTCCGAGAGCTGGTCATACCAGCTATTTCTGCCCCCATTCCCTCCCCTTCCCAGCAGCCTCTGGGTCACCAACAGTCTTAGCTGGGCCTGGCAGGAAGCAGGGAGCCTGGGTCAGAGCCCCACACTCTATAGGGAGGGAGCCGGCTGCTTCCGGCCATCCAGGATTAATGGCTTTTAATTTAGAATTTAATCAATGTGGCTTCTCTCCAGAGAGCTTGATGCTCTGGTCTGGGAGTGAGTCACGTGATCTGTGAGTAGGGTGAGCAGGGGGCTCATGGTGGCCTGTCCAGGGCCTCCGCCCTGGCCCCATCCTGACCTTGCTCTGCTTTGTCTACAGCCAGCCAGCATCCCGGTCATGGAGGACTGCAAGGTGCATTCAGCTGCCAGCATCCTGGCCTCAGTGAAGGAGCAGGAGGCCCGCTTTGAGAGGCTGACCCGGGCCCTGGAGCAGGAAAGGCGCCATGTTGCCCTGCAGCTGGAGCGTGCCCAGCAGCCTGGTGTGGGCAGTGGTGGTGTAGGCAGTGGACAGCCCCTGCCAATGGCCTGGCAACAGCTTGTCCTGCAGGTAACAGCCCAATGACTCAGGAAGGGTGAAAATGACCAAGTAGGGAAACAATCAAGGGGCTTAAGTGGACCACAAGCAGTGACTTAATGAAAGACCTCCTAGGGCCTCTGGGGAGGGAAAGAAAGTAAGATTTCAGCTCCCTTGGCTATGCAGGGTATCGTGTGATAAATGGACAGGACACAGCCTGACCCTCAGAATAGCACTGTCCACTTGAGTGATCCCATAGGGCTCAAGAAGCTGGGAAGGGTCTGTTCTGGGCAGCTCAGCAGTCAGCCTGGTGACATAGGGTTTTGCTTCCATGGGGTCTCCTGCCCTCATTGCATGCCCAGGGGCAGCTCGAGCAAGGCAGAGGTTCTGCCTGCAGCCCAGAGGGTGACTAGCCATTGGTCCTGCTCAGCCCTACAGTTATAGTGCACTGTCTGCTCTGTGAGTAGGTCCCGAGAACTCCAAGTTCAGTGTGTATGGTCGGCTCAGGCTTCCCAGGCTCCTACACACACACACGGTGCCCCGGTGCCTAGTCTGCAGATGGGGCAGCCGCATCTGGCTCCTGGGGGGAAGGCAGGAATGCCCTGCCTGGCCTTTGCTGCAATTGACTGAGGTGCAGGGCAGGGTATGGGCAATATAGACCTCTCCCTGTCCCAGGAACCTGGAGAAGGGGAGGGTCTCTGGGTAGGGTGCTGCCTCACCACCAGGCTCAGAGGCCAGGGGGCAGCAGACTGTTGAGTTCCCTGGGCTCCTCCCAGCATGACCCTAGAGGCCCCCCCAGTGGGCACCTCCCTGGGAGCAGTGTTTCTCTCCTAAACCTGGGAGATGGATCTTCTGGTGCGTCCTGCAGCCCATACACCCTCCCTTCTCTGGTCCTGCTGGCCCCCAGCTCCTAGGACCCAGGCAGGCTGCTGGCCAGGTGGGCCTGGCACATATGTGCCAGTGGCTTGGGGCAGCCTGAGCCTCTGGCTGGAGAGCAGAGGGGCAACTTAGGAGTCTTGGCTTCTTGGCTGAGACTGGCCCAGCTGGCTAGCCTCACCTAGCCTGGGTGTGTGGGGCTCAGAAGCAGTGGTCTGTCAGGGCGACCCAGCCAGTGACTGCCCCCAAGCCTTGAGGTTCCCATCTGCCAGTGGGCAACCCACACACACCCCAGCATGGTCCCCTGTTATAGTGGTCTCCAGGAGGCCCTGGTGCTGGCCACCCTTGCCATTTCATTGCTCTTTCCAAGCCCACCACTGGGTGTTGAGGTAGCCATACAGCCAGCCCATAGCAGGCTGGAGCTGGGCCCCAGGCCTATTCCCCCAAACTTGGGGAGCAGAATAGCCTGGCTGGGCCACATGGGGACAGTGGCAGCCTGTGACCCTTCAGGCGCCGGGTGCTCTCTCCAGCCCTCCCAGCCAGAAAGGGCTCTGGCCTCCAGCCCAGAAGGCACTGCTGAGGGTTGATGCCCCCATAGGCAGATGTTCCCAGGGCCTGGAGCTGCCCCAGCCCTTGAGGGCTGCGACTAAAGATCAGGTCACCACCCTCCCGCCCACTGCCCCTCCCCACTCAAGGGCCTCCAGGCCTGCCCTTGGTTGTCTGTGTCTTGGGAGGAGATGGTTTCTCAGGCTGACGTCAGAGAGCGTGTGTTCCCAGGACCGATGGGGACACTGAGGGAGGTAGGACCACAGCCAGCTGGCCAGGCCTGGTTGCCTCCATGCCAAACCTGCTTCCTAGTCTCATCTCAGCACGAGGTGCCCAGTGACCCAACCTGTGAGCCACACAGCTATGTGGACCTGGTCCTCAGGGTCAGAGCCAGGATCTGCAAAGTTTGGAGACTGGTGGTGAAGCAAGTAGCTGGTGGGGAGTTGAGAGGACAGGGGGTGCTGCTGTGGTGCCCCCAGGCTGCTCCACTGCCCTGGCTACCTGTCCTTCATCCTCTAGCAGAAAGGGACCCCTCTTCCAGCTATCTAGAGCAGGCTTGCTGGAGCAGGGCTGGCCCTCACCCAATGTGGGGCCGGGGTCAGGGTGGTGGGCACTTATCGGGACCCAGCCAGCTTTGGGCTAGGCCAGAATGGGTATGTGTCTGGAGCACTAGGAGCTGATGAAATTTGAGAGAGGACAGAAACAACTCACATGTCAACATCCAGGCCAGGTGCCCTCAGGTCAGTGGTACAGGCTTCTGTACCAGGTGGCTCCACTTAGGGCTGACACAAATGGAGGATACAGGGGGCTAGCAGTTAGGACAACTCAGGGGAAGTTGAGGCTGAGGGACATGCAGAGGACACCAGAGTGCTTGAGCATGCAGGCTGCATGGCCTGTGTACATGGCATGTCCTGGAAGAGGAGTGGCCCAGGGCTTGGTTTTCTGAGTGGAGTCTGGGGACAAAAAGGTAGGAGACAGAAAGCCCAGTCCAGGGCCTCCTCTCTTGCCCAACCCACCAAACCTCTGTGGGCTGGCCCCAGCTCTGTTCATCCCAGACCCTAGTTTCCTTGTTATGATGTGAGAACCACTGGCTTGCCCCAGCCCCAGCCCAGCCCTTCCCTGTGTCTATGCTTACCTCCAGCCGAGCCAGTCTCTCAAGGTATGGCCGCACCTCCATGCCAGGCTGCTGGGGAAGCACCCCCCTCTGATTAACCACGCCTGTAGCCACCACTTCCCAGTAGATCAATGGTGTGGAGGAGAGGGTCTGAGGCCACCTTGGCCCACAAGCTTGTGGCCAGGGTCACCCAAGAGTTGTGCCCCCTCCCCTCCCTTTGATCTGCCCTGACACCTCTCAGGGGATGGGGTCTCAGGCCTCTGTGACTTTATGAGGAGAATCCAGGACAAAGTGGGTCAGGGCAGGGCCGTTCGCCAGGTCCCAGTTGAGCTCTGTGGAGATGCTTGCTGGGGGGCCATGCTGGGGGGTGGGCAAGGGCCTGGGGCTGGATCTGGGAGGCCGGAGAGACCTTGCAACACTGGCATTGCCTTAACTAGTGTAACCATTTCACAGCTGGGGAAAACTTTCTCAGCCAGGATGGGCAGCTGGTGCCGGGAGGGTGGCATTGCGTGATTACCATGGCCGCACTGGCCCCTGCCCTGCCAGAACTGTTTCCCCAGCTGCAGGAGAAAGACTGTGAGCTCTTTTACTGGAAGGAAACCGAGGCCTGGAAAGGAGTACTCGGCGGAGAAATGCCACCCTCGCGGTAGTGGATAGGAACCAGGACCCCGGACCAGCCACAGCGGCGGAGGCCACTGGGGCCCCGGGCTGCACAGCCCCGCCCCGAGACGGTGGGGGCGGGACCTCGCCCCGCCCGATTGGCCGGGCGCGGCCTCGCTGGATTGGCTGCCTCCGGCACCGCCCCGCCCCGCCCCAGGTTGGCCACGCCCGATTGGCTGCTCGCCTCACCGCCCCGCCCCGCTCGAGTTACCGGTCACCGCCCCGCCGCCGGGGCCGCCCTGCGGGGAGCGAGTCCGCCGAGCCCGAGCCGAGCGGCTGAGGCACCGGAGCCGAGCCCGGTCCAGCCACCGCCGCCGGCCCGCGCCCCCGCGTCCGGCCCGATGCCTGCCGAACTCAGACAGGTTGGAGGGAACTTGGTCCCAGCCGGGGGCACCGTCCCGGGGGCCGGCGGCTGAGGGCGGGGCGCCGGCCCTCCGGGAGGATCCGCTTTTGTTCGCGGAGCCGCGGCGGGAGGCGGCTATTGTCTGCGTCCCGGGCCGGGGTCGGGCGGGGCGTTGGAGTGAGCGCGCTGTGGGGGGTGCGGTTTGGGAGGGCGGGCGCACCTCAGAGAACGTCCTGGACAGGTGCCTGGGATGGGGTGTTGGGCAGGGCCTTTCTGAGCAGCTCCCTGCGCGGGAGGGAGGCTGAGTCTGGAGAAAGCCGCGCGGGTAGGCCTCCCCCACACTCCCAGGGCCCAGGCTCTAGGGGCCCCCCCGCGCAGGAGCTTCGGAGCTTTCATAGAAGCTGGGTCTGCAGCGGTAGTGCACGTGGAGAGAGGGCTGGGGGACTGCCCTGCTCACGTGTGGAGGCAGAGGGGGGGTTCCAGCAACAGCATAGGGGAAGGCTCCTGCAGCCTGCACTCTTGCTCAGAGGGGCGGGCTCCACTAACAGGCGGGGAAACTGAGGCTGAGTGGAGAAGCAAGGGGGTAGCCAGGGGTAGATCTCCTACACACCTGCCCACCTGGACAGCTAGGTGCCTGTGTGCCCCAGAAATGGAGGGGCCAGTTCAGAGGAGCTGGGGGAATCTGGGGCCAATGTGTGGGCTGGTCTTGGGGAAGCTGGGTTGGGTGACAGCCAGCCCTGCCATTGCTCACTTCCTGAGTCAGCTGGGCACCCACTGCCCCTTGCCCACTTGGCTACTCAGCATGGGGCTGCACCCCTGAAGGTGGACTGCTGTTTTGGAGGGCAAGCTCCCAGTCAGCCAGGGCTGGGTCTGACACTGTGGGCATCAAGGGAGAGGGTGTCTGTAGGGGCCAACAACTGGCTCCCTGGTGGGAGATGCTGGCCTGGCCTGGCCTCCATCCAGGACGGCCATGCTGGGTGGGAGGGCTGGCATTCCCCCACCCACCTCTCCGTTCATTCATCCAGTGGCAGCCATCTTGTGCTCTAGGGACCTGGCCAGGAGCTGTGGGAGCCAGGTGTAGGGTCCCACCTTAATCCATCCCTTGTGTGCCAGTGGGGCCATCAACTGGGTGGGGCCACCAGCCCACGCTCTGTTCTTCATGATCCAGACTATGGTACTCATCTGTCAAGGGCAGTTAGTGCAGGTGGATTCGAGCCTCTGGGACCCCCAGCCAGCCCCCATCAGTTGTTACTTGGCCTGTTTTCTATGTTCCCTTCTTCCACCATTCCCACATGTGCCCCCAGAGGCTGTTGTGGGCTTTTGCTCAGGTGGTGGTTCCTCTGTGCCTTGTCGTGCCTCTCCTTTTTCTTTGCCCACCACACCTGAGACCTGGTCACAAAGGTGGGACTGGGATGACCCCACCTGTCCCATGGCCTGAATGCCCAGGTCCTCCCTTTTTCCATACGAGGAAGCTGAGCCTGGGGGTGTGACGGGCCCAGGGCCCTCCAGATCTGGGCCTCTGGGGACCCCATTGAAAGCAGTGACAAGGTCCATCTTTTTGGGGTTCTAGTCACTTGTGTCCCTGGTTTGTAGTCCTTGGCCAGTTAAAGGGAACTCACAGGAAACCTCAGGCCTATACTGCAGCCTCTTGCTGGGCCAGGCCCAGAGCTGTGGAGGGGAACACTGCAGGACAGGTTTGGATAAACCTGGATAAAAGTGGAGGAAGGCTGGGCAGTTGTCCCAGTGAGAGTGACAAGGATGAGGCTGGGGCCGAGGCAGGGTGACAAGAGGCAGTTGACAGGACTTGGCAGGGTTAGGGGTGTAGGGAGGGCTGCAGTGCTGTCTATTCTGGGGTATGGGGGAAATCTGGGCCAGCAGGGCAGGGGTCCCTGAGAGTGGGCTGGCCTGAGTAGGTGGACATGGGACTTAGGGCCCTCGAGCAGGGCCTAGAGGCCAGACAAGTATCCAGGTAGCCCAGTCAGCAGCCTCTGCTGAGCACTGACTTTCTTGGTTGTCCAGCCACTGTCGACCTCGGAGCTCCTTGTAGCCTGAGTCTCAGCTCCCCCACCTGCTGGCTGTGAGGTGCCCATAGTGGACACCTGGATGGCTGGCTGAGGGATTCTGGACAGGTTGACAGAAGACAGCAGGAGGTTGTAACGGGGCCATATGCCCTGGGTGCTGTCAGGAGAGCCTGTGCACTGATGAGGTTGGGCTGGGTGCTCACACACATGTATATGTGTGTGCGTATGTGTGTGCCCCGGTGTGTGTAACAGGGGCCGGGCCTTCCCATGATCACTGGCTGACTCACGCTCCCGCCTGCTCCCCCCCCCACCGCCCTGGGTGAAGTCATTGCTGTTTTTAGCTCCCTGAGGTCGTTTGCCAGTGGGGCTCTCAGGGCCTCCAGTTCCCTCTTCTGGGTGCCCAGGATGGGTGTGGGTGGGTGACACTGCAGGGTTGCCAGGGCTTGTTGGGCTTCTGGCTCTCTGGACCCCCACCCCCTCATCCCCTGGCTCTGCATTGTGTCTTCAGGCTGGCATGAGAAGCAGCAGCCAGGCCCCAGTGGCATCAAGGTCCCAGATGTGCTCGCCCTCTGCCAGCCTCTAGCAGCACACCTCCTGACCTAGGGATGGAGAATTAATTATGCAGATATATGCACACCTAAGGGGCCCATCCCACAGCAGTGTCCTAGACCTCCTGGTCTCCTCCTGTGGGTCTGTCCTCTGCCTTCCCTGCGCTCATAGCCATGGGACACTGCCCCACCCTGGGCCTAGCAGAGAGCTCACTGCCTGCCGCACTTCTGCTCCCATACTTGTCAGATACAGAAGGGGCCGCCGAGGTCCCGGGAAGGGATAGGCTGTCCCAGTGCATGCAGGGAGTACTAGGCCGCCCTGCCCCACAGCCCACTAGCAGCTCCCCACTCGGTCTCAGTTCACTGCTCTTTCTCAGGAACAGCGTCCCTTCTTCTTGGGCGGGTCCTCACCTGCATGCTGCTTATATCCTAAGACAGAAGGTGGCAGTCAAGGCTGTGGCCCACGAGGGTGACATGTGGCTAGAAGGGCTTTCTCGTGGGTGCCTGGAATCTCCCTGTTAGTTTGTGAAGTTCTGGGTAATCCTCTTGCCTTTGTCAAGCCTCAGTTTCCTTTCTTACAAGATCTCACATGTTGTCCGCTGAGGCCCTGCTTCTGGGGGAGGGGGTGCATTCTGTGACCTCTTTCTCTGTCACCAGAGCTGAGGGATTCTAGCCAGTTGGTACAGGCATCTCCCTGGACCCCTGAAAAGGTTGCAGGAGCCCAGAGCCTCTACACTGTGTGCAATGGGGCGGGGGGGGGCACGCATTCCTTTAGGAGAGGACCCCAACCTGGGGAGATGTCACATCCCAGGACCCTGGGGGGCAGGCCCTGAGGACAGCCCTTGGCACCTTGCCTTGCATACTCCCGGGCCTGGGAATGGGAGCAGGGCAGGCCTCTGATGCCAAGCAGATGTGGGTCGAGATCCCAGCCTTCCCTGGGTTTTGGCTCCCTGTCTGTGTAGGCCTCAGGGACCTGGGGCCCAGGCAGGGAACCCATCTAGCAAGACAGGGGCCTGGGCTCTGGAGCAGGGCCTGTCCTCCTGCTGACCCAGCCCTGGCTGCCCAGGAATGTGCTCCCCCCACCTCTCCACGTCCGCCCACAATGGCTTGGGTTTCAGCTCCTGCCCATCCTGGCCAGATGCTGATCCTGGGATGTTGGCGCAGGGGATCTGTGTGATCAGAGGCCCAGGGCTGGACTGTGGCCCTTGGGTCCTGTGCCACTCAGCATAGTGGGTCTAGCCCATTTCTGCTGTGGGCTTGCCTGTCCTTTCCAAGCTTTAGTTTCCCCACTGGCAACTCTGGCCAGCGAGTGTGTGGGCATTAGAAGAGCCTCTGTCCAGGGATGTTGGCAAGGGGGCCAGGAGCTAAGGGCCAAGGCTAGGGAGTCCTGGGGAGTGTGCAAGAGGGGCCACTGGGGTTCCCATCGAAAATCACCTGGGCTCCATTAGCCTGAGTCCACCTTCTCTGGGCTCTGATATGACACCTAGGGTCTCAGTGAGGGCGCTGGCCATTGGCCTGGGCAAGGTAGGCCAGGCTGTGCCCACCCAACACCCCAAGAATGTCAGGCCGGAAGAAGTGAGCATATTTTGGTGCTCTGAGTGCACAGGGCATCCTGGGAATTGGGTATTTCTGTCCTCTGAGGGCGTCTAGCTGGCTTTGGGGACAGAGGGAGCCTGGGTAGGACCACAGGGAGTTGACGAGCCATGTGGAAACTGCCACCCTGTGCACTCGAAGTGTCTGAGGTGGAGCAGGGAAGGGGCCCAGGGACCCTGGGGCACCCCACCAGGGTGATGAGTGACGTCAGGTGTCCTGCGGGTCCTTGGGCCTCCAGGAGCCTTGGCAGCCAGGCCTCAGCTCAGACAGAGCTGCCCAGGACTGGGCCACTGGGGCTGGGGCCTTCTCAGATGGCTCGGCCCAAGGAGGCCACAAGGTGGGGCCACCCCCCACAACCCCATGGTCACCTCCTCGGCTTTCAGAGGCAGGACTGAAACAGGCCCTGGGGTAGTGGGTTCCTGACAAGGCGAGGAGGCCCTCCTGGCATCCAGGCCAGTACAAGGTCTGCTCTCCTGTGCCAGCAAGCACCACGTCCGTCCACCAATACCTGCCTCCTCACCCAGGAGCAGAGCCCGGGCAGCCAGGCCTCACTGGCTACGATGCCAGAGGCACCTGAGGTGCTGGAGGAGACGGTGACAGTGGAGGAGGACCCTGGCACTCCCACTTCCCATGTGTCCATCGTCACATCGGAAGATGGCACCACTCGTCGCACGGAGACCAAGGTACCAGGGCCAGGCAGCAGCAGCGGGCAGGCTGTGTGGCACAGTGGCCCCATCTGTAAAGCGGGCCGTGTCCTGGCTTCCTGCAGGCTACCCCTCACTGGCCGGAAGGCTGAGGTCACCCTGGCCTCTCAGGCTGCCAGCCCACCAGCCACCCCCTTACCCACCAGGTCACCAAGACAGTCAAGACAGTGACCACGCGAACTGTGCGCCAAGTGCCTGTGGGCCCCGATGGCCTCCCGCTGCTGGATGGCGGCCCCCCACTGGGCCCCTTCACCGACGGCCCCCTAGACCGGCACTTCCTTCTGCGTGGAGGCGGCCCGGCAGCCACACTCTCCCGAGCCTGCCTCAGCGGTGGGAGTGGCTTTCCTGACGAGCCCCGTGATGTCCCCAGCTATGGCAGCCTGTCCCGCGGGCTGGGCGTGCGGCCCCCGCGTGGAGGCCCCCTTGGCCCAGGCCCTGGTGATGGCTGCTTCACACTGCCTGGCCGCCGTGAGGCCTTTCCCCCAGGCCCTGAGCCTGTGCCACCGGCCGGCCGATCCCAGCCCGAGCGGTTCCAGGCAGAGCCCTACGGCTTGGAGGATGACACTCGCAGCCTGGCTGCCGATGACGAGGGTGGCCCGGAGCTGGAGCCTGACTATGGCACAGCCACAAGGAGGAGGCCAGACTGTGGGCGTGGCCTTCGCACCAGGTGAGCCCCCAGGTGCTGCCAATCGCCTCCAGGAAGCCTTCTGTCCACCCCCGCCACAGAACACTGCACGGGTGGGCTGGCTGTGGGGCTATGTTAGTCACCCACACCTTAGCTTGCATTGTCCTCAGCTCTTCTCAGGGACAGTGGCAAGGGTTGAGGTGAGTTACACTGGGCACCCTCCCTGCAGGTCTGGAGCATGAGAAGCTGTGACAGTGCCTACACTTGCTGCCCTTGCTCCAGCTGTATGGCCTGGAAGACCAAGGGACTCAGGGTGTCTTTCTGAGCTTGAGTCCAGCCTCTCCTCCATGTGCAGTAGTAACTAGAACCCAGGCACCCCTTCCTGTCCCAGTGTAGCCTCTGTCTCTTCTGTCCTCATTTCTGTCTATAGGGTAGGAAAATGACTTAGCCTGAGTCTGGGTTATGCTATGTGACCACGAGACACTAGACCACCTGCCAGCGTCAATCCCTCACCTGGGAAGCGTGTTTGACATTGGGCTTGGGGAACTGGTGGCCTGAAGAGATGGCTGTGGGCACATCTGGGAGGAGCCCCAGCCAGACATGGGCCCCTGGGAAGGTGGGACCCCAGTACAGACAGGTTTCATAGAAACATACATAGCTTGGAACAGGAAAACTGCCTTGTGATGGGGGTGAGTGACTTCTCTGTCTGTGAGTCTTGGCTGTGAGTCAGTTCTTGCTGAGCCATGGTGTGACTCTCAGCACGGACGATGCTGTAGCCTTGTGGGTTCATGATCCCCAAGAAGGTGTGATGGGCAGCTTGGGACAGGGCTAGCAGCCATGAGAGGACAGTCATGCGCCCTGCTCGCTTGCATAGGGCCTATGAGGACGTGGCGGATGATGGCGGTGAGCTGATGGAGGAGCGGCCCCCATTCCCGGTCACAACAGCGCCCCTGGCCCAGCCTGAACGTGGCAGCCTGGGTAGCCTGGACCGGGCGGTGCGGCGCTCACCCTCGGTGGACAGTGCCCGCAAGGAGCCGCGCTGGCGGGATCCCGAGCTGCCTGAGGTGCTGGCTATGCTGCGGCACCCGGTGGACCCTGTGAAAGCCAACGCGGCTGCCTACCTGCAGCACCTGTGCTTCGAGAATGAGGGCGTCAAGCGTCGCGTGCGGCAGTTGCGTGGGTTGCCACTGCTCGTGGCCCTACTGGACCACCCTCGAGCAGAGGTGCGGCGCAGGGCCTGTGGGGCGCTGAGGAACCTCTCCTATGGCCGGGATTCCGACAACAAGGCTGCCATCCGGGACTGCGGTGGTGTGCCCGCCCTGGTGCGCCTGTTGCGGGCTGCTCGTGATAGCGAGGTCCGTGAGCTCGTCACAGGTGAGGCGCTGGCCACCAGAGCCCCTGTTCAGCTAGACATCAGTTCAGTTGCCCTGACAGGTCTCTACCTCTGGGCCTGGCTGCCTTGCGCCCCTCAGGCAGGCCCCCTCCACACCAGCTCCCACGTTCCTCTGGGTCCCACCTCCTTGGTCTCCCCAACTCGGCGATGGTGGGGTGATGACCCTTGGTGTGGCCCTAGCAGTAATAGCCCCACCTGCCTGCCTCCCTGCCTGAGGAGGGATAGGGAAGAGAAGGCCCCTGCTAGCTCAAGGCTCCCTGCCAGCCCCTGGGGGCTCCTTCACAACTGGGGAGCCCCTGCTGGGTATGGGGTGCTCATCGCACCCACGCCAGAGCAGCACCCAGGACCTGCCATGGCTTGTGTCACTCCCACCTTCCTGTGTGAGCTGGGGCCCAGGAGGGAGGGGCAGGTCCTGAGAGGGTCCCCAGGAGGAAGCTGGGACAGTGCCTGCAGTCAGCACTGGCTGGTCCGTGACACCCTGCAGGCACACTCTGGAACCTGTCATCCTATGAGCCTCTGAAGATGGTCATCATTGACCATGGCCTGCAGACGCTGACCCATGAGGTCATTGTGCCGCACTCGGGCTGGGAGCCAGAACCCAATGAGGACTCCAAGCCACGGGATGCTGAGTGGACAACTGTCTTCAAGAACACGTCGGGCTGCTTGAGGTGTGCATGGGGCCAGGCCCGTGCTCCACTCACGGCCCCCAGGGCTGTTCACAGCCAAGGAGGCAGGAGCCAGGCCCCAGAGACTGTCCACCTGGGGACTCCTGTTCCTGGGACAGCTACGTCCTCGTGTCCAGGGAAACATGGAAGACAGCCATCCAGGCCTCAGCGTCAGAGCCACATCACAGTTCCCTGAGCCCCTAGTTTGGGCCTGATGGGCAGTGCTCAGCCAAGGGCAACCCCTGAACAGTGTCTGGCCTCCTGTGTACCCCCAGCTCCAGCCCTACCCGGTTTCTTCCCTGTCACCATCCCATTCAGGGGGAGGCTAGGACCCTCACCTCCAGTCTGATGTGGAGGGTTCATCTCACCTCCATGTGACCCGTGCTCTCCCCTCCCATCCTTGAGGCCCTGCGGAGACCCCACAAGCAATCCTGGGTCCCCATAGTCCTGCCTGCCTTTTTGGATACCACCCCATGACCCTGTGTGGTCCCAGCCTTGGGCAAGGAGGAGCCCTAAGCTGCCCCTGGGGCAGGGGGAGTTAGGGGAGCCCGCCACCCCCCCAGATGCCAGGCCAGGGCCCCTTCTGCAGCCTCAACAGTGGTCAGGCCATTGCCTCCCCTCATCCACTGCCAGACTGCTGTAATTCACCAATAACCTTAACAGTGTGGCATCAGCATGTTCTGCAGATAAAACAAGACCCCAAAGCTGGGTGGGTGCCAGGGGCGTCTGGTAGGAGCCGGAGTCACAGGGCTTGCTCTTGATCACCCAGGAATGTGAGCTCAGACGGTGCAGAGGCGCGGCGGCGGCTCCGAGAGTGTGAGGGGCTGGTGGACGCACTGCTGCACGCCCTGCAGTCGGCTGTGGGCAGGAAGGACACAGACAACAAGGTGGGCAGCAGGGTGGCCCAGCAGGCCCCAGGCGGGCTCAGCCTCTCAACCTCCCACAAAGGGTGGGGAAGCGGAGTGGGAGCCCTGAGCCATCTGGGCGGCACAGAGGGGAATGGGTGTGTGGGTTTGGGGCAGCGCCCTGGGAGTGGGCACCTCGCAGTGGCCACACTGTAAAGCCTGGGACAGGGTCCTATGCCCAGTAGGTGCTCCCCTCATCCCCTTCCGGGGGTTATCACCTGACTGGGCCCCTAACTCAGGCTTCCCGTTCTCTACATCTGCGGGCCCTTGTGTTCTCACTGGTTGTGTTCAGTTTTCCCTGGGGGCCAGCAGCCCCGTGCCGCCCGGCCCTGCCCCAGCAGCCCCCTCTCCCCGCAGTCGGTGGAGAACTGCGTGTGCATCGTGCGGAACCTGTCCTACCACGTGCACAAGGAGGTGCCTGGGGCCGACAGGTACCAGGAGGCTGAGCCTGGGCCCCCAGGTGGTGCTGTGGGCTCCCAGCGCCGGAGGAGGGATGACGCCGGCTGCTTTGGTGGCAAGAAGGCCAAAGGTGTGTGGGTGGGACTGGGGTGCCACTCTAGGACCCCCCAACCCCAGCACGCTGAAGGCTCTTCACACCCATGTGTGTGGGAGTCATGGTCTGGGAGCCAAGGAAGGGGCGCTGTCCCGGGGCCCCAGCTGGCAGGCCACACTGCCTCCATCTGCACTGGTGTCTGGACACAGGCCCTCAGCTTTCCCAGCTTGGAAGGTGCCAGGACGGTGCCACCTCCTGGTGCTGGCAGAGCACCTGAAGGCCCTGAGAGCTGTCCCAACCCCTGATGCCAACTCCACCACGAGAGCAGCTGCCAGTGCTCCCCAGCAGCTGGGGGGAAGGGGTGTCTGTGCACCACCTTCACCTATGCTCACTCCCCTCCCCGCCTTTCCTGATCCCTGTCCCACTGTGTGCACTTGGCCCTCAAAAGTAACCAGGGTGAGATTCCCTGTGCCCAGTGCCTTCCGGGAGGGCGTGGGGTGCTGCTCGCTCAGGTTCCTCTCCTCTCTCCTGTGCTTCCCCGGCTGCCCAGAAGAATGGTTCCATCAAGGTAAGTCCCTGTTGGTCCTGCCCTGCAGGCCTGATGGGCACAGTGGGCACCAGGGACCCCCCTGTTGTTCAGGCAGCCATTTCCATGACAACTGCAGGACCTTCCAGTGTTAGGAAAGCCCCATCCATCATGGTCCCTTCTCGGGGCAGCTGTCTCCATGACAACTGCCTGGACATGACAATGGCAGAAATGTCAGCCCTGGACTGGGAGGCTGAGTGGCCGGGCTGGGCCTGGAGCAGGAGCCCAGGGTGGACAGGGCTTGGGTGTATCCATCCCCAGGGGTGCCAGGGATTTGAGTCTGTCCCTCTGATGGTTTGGGGGATGTGGCTCAGGCCCCAGGAGGCAGGGTGGGGCCCTTGATCATCCAAACTCAGCTCTGCCACCCAAGGAAGGGGAGGTCCCTTATCTCAGAGTCTGGAAGGTGGTGAGCTGGCTCTCACAGAAGTATGCAGGCCAGTGTGACAAGTGTTAGGAGTTGCTGCTGCAGGGGCCTGAGGTGGGGGGCTTGCCTTGCCCCCAGCTCAACCTCACTGTGTGACCAGGAATGTCCTGACCCTCCAAGCCCTTGGCTTCCCTGTCTGCACCTCCCAGTCCCAGCCTGGTCTTCTGAGCCCCTCAGTTCATGTACGTGGTGGCCATGGAGTGACCATTGGCAGGATCTGCAGTGCAGCCCCCAGCTTCTGATGAGGGATGAGTCCTGGTTGCTCAGGCAGGGCTGGGAGCAAGGCAAGCCCCCAGGGCCCACTCCCATCCCTGGGCCTCCCTGCTGGGCTGAACTCAGAGGAGTGCTCTGTTCTAAGGGCCTCCAGGGCCCACTCTTGAACATGGGGGCACTTCTGGGTCCTGAGTTGGAAAGTCTGTACTCACCTTTCCTGACACAGCTGCTCCATGTGGGGTCCCCTCACCTCCCACTGCCCTTCCGTTCCAGGGAAGAGGGATGGTGAGGTGGACCATAACTTTGACACCTTGGACCTGCCCAAGAGGACTGAGGCTGCCAAAGGTGAGTGGGGGGAAGTGGAGTCCATGAGTTAAGCTTTGTGCCCCCAAGCAGGCCTGCAGGGCTGCCGAGATTCTGTGGGGAAACATGCCCAGTGGTATGGGGTTCCCTGGAAAACACCCTGGTCACTAGTTGAGGGCTCAGAATCAGGGTCTGTGCACAGGTCACTTACAGCAGGATGTGGGGGCTGGGTCCCATAGCACATGAGAGGCTGGCGGGGGTCCTATTGAAGGGTGGGGCTACCCAGGCAGGGTCTCCCCTGCCAGCTGAGTTCAGACTCACTCTGAGGGGTTCAGAGCCCAAGGGTACAGTCAGATTCATCCTTCTTGCCCTGACTATGGGTGCAGTGGTTCATCCTTCTTGCCCTGTCTGTTGGAGTCCTACTGTGTGTGGCAGTGTTCTGGGAATCCTGCCTGAGAGGTGTGCCTCGTGAGCCCAGATGTCCCCAAGCAGGGTAGAAGGACCCAGCCAAGGGAGCATCACAGGCTATGGGACCAGCTCATGCAAATGCCCTGGGGGCGCAGGGTGCAGTATATGCTTGGAGCATCTGGTGAATAGGAAGCTGGAGTGCAAGGGGCATGGGATATGAGGACTGGGAGGTGGTGGCATGGGGGTGGGAGAAGGTGATGTCCCATGACACAGTCCCAGTATGGAGATAGGTTTGGATGGCTGTCCCACCCTCATCCCTGGAGTACCACTGCTAGGCTGAGGCCTCAGTGAAGAGTGACCAGGAGTGGTTGAGCATCTCTGATGTGGAGCCCCCCATAACCATATATGTAGGGGTGTTGCTAGGGAGTTGAGACCTGTTCCTAGGGGAGCCGCCTGGCTGCTGCTTCCCTCCCCACCCTAGGCTGCCTGCAGGCTCCAGCTGCCAGGCAGGTCCCATTTCTTTGGCAGTGGAGTCAGAGGAAGAGTGACCTCCCCCAAACTTACTGCTGCCTCAGAGCCTCTCTTGATACCCATGTGAAATGGGAAAGCTTTTCCTCCTGGGTGGCCATAGGGGTAAATATGTTGGTGCTAAATACTCTCTGATAGGGGGTGGGGGGCTGACTGACGGTGGGGTGCGGGTGGTCTGCGCCCAGGCTTTGAGCTGCTGTACCAGCCCGAGGTGGTGCGTCTCTACCTGTCCCTCCTGACGGAGAGCCGGAACTTCAACACCCTGGAGGCTGCAGCCGGTGCCCTGCAGAACCTCAGCGCTGGCAACTGGGTGGTGAGAGGCCGGGCCTGGCAGGGAGGGGCAGAGGGAATCCCAGGAGGCTTCCGGGTGAAGGCGGGCGCACAGCACGGCTTTGTCAGGCGCGGGAGAAGGACTGTCAGCTGGAGGTAGCGGCCGGGGCTCAGGTAGGCAAGTGTCCGCATGCGGCGCGGCCCCGCTGAGCACACCCCCGCTGCCCCACCGCAGTGGGCCACGTACATCCGCGCCACGGTGCGCAAGGAGCGCGGGCTGCCAGTGCTGGTGGAGCTGCTGCAGTCGGAGACTGACAAGGTGGTGCGCGCCGTTGCTATCGCCCTGCGCAACCTCTCGCTGGACCGGCGCAACAAGGACCTCATCGGTGAGGACAGGGACTGGAGTCTAGGGTCCGGACCCCCTCCGTACTCCTCGCGCCCCCCTCCTGCCTGCACTGGCGCGCCCTCACCGCCCTGCCCGCAGGGAGCTACGCCATGGCAGAGCTGGTGCGAAATGTGCGCAGCGCGCAGGCCCCTGCGCGGCCGGGAGCCCGCCTGGAAGAAGACACAGTGGTGGCCGTGCTCAACACCATTCACGAAATCGTGTCCGACAGTCTGGATAACGCGCGCTCGCTGCTGCAGGCCCGTGGTGTGCCCGCGCTCGTGGCACTGGGCGCGGCCAGGTGGGTAGGGGAGTGGCGGGGGTCAGGGCTGGTCCCCCAGATAGGCGGGGCGGGGCCAGACGCTGACCCCGCCCTGGTCGCAGCCAATCCGCGCGGGAGGCGAAGGCCGCGTCCCACGTGCTGCAGACCGTGTGGAGTTACAAGGAGCTGCGTGGTGCCCTGCAGAGGGATGGCTGGACCAAGGCGCGCTTCCAGGTGAGGCCGCTGGCCCTTCCTCTCTCATTTTGCCCGGTTGGGTCCCTCACGGGAGCACCGCTGACCCACTCTGTTTATGTATTACACCCCTGCAGTCGACCGCTGCTAATGCTAAGGGGCCCAAGGCAGCACCGAGCCCCGGAGGCTTGGACGACAGCACGCTGCCGCTGGTGGATAAGAGCCTCGGTGAGCACCGGGCAGGGCCCATCCCCAGGTTCAGGAGTACCTGCCCACCTGGCAGAGGCAGGGAGGGAAGTGGGCCCCCTCCAGGAAGATGGCCCCGCCCCCGCCCCTCCCCCTCCCGTCCTCCATCCTTTCTATGATGGCATCAAGCTGGGGGTGACAGTGCCAGCAGACAGAGGCCTAGCAGAGTGGTGTAAAAATGTTAGTGATAAAAGGTACCCAGGGTGGCAGAGGCCACCGCTAGTCCCCCACTTGCAACCAACCAGCCACCTGCCTGTGCTTTGCAGATGGTGGCGAGAAGCCAGGCAGCCGGGACATGATCCCCATGGAGGCACTTAGTTCGGGTGAGTGCAGGTGCTGGTGTGCTGTTTGTTTCCCACGTGGCAGGGTGGGTTTGGAAAAGAGATCTGGTTTAGAGGTGCTCAGGAGTGAGGGCTGGGGCAGCCAGTTATGGTCACTGCCCAGATGTGTCCGGTCAGCCAGCTGAAGGGCGGCTAGAGAGTTCTGAGCCACTGTGGGGGAGTAAGCGAGAGGCTTCAAGGCCCCACTGTGAGAAGGCCTGATTCAGAGTGGGCAGTTAGAGGGCCTCTCCAGATGCACCCAGGCCCAGGGCCCCTTGCACCAGGACATCGGTTTCTTGGTGCCTGCTCCAGAGTTCCCTTCCTGCCTACACCCTGCAGATGGGTACTCCACCGTTGACCGGAGGGAGCGGAGAGCTCGAGGCAGTGACCCTACAGGGGAGGCCTCTGAGAAGGAACCGTTGAAAGTAAGTGGCTGTGGGCAGGTGTCCAGGGATTGCCTTGGGCCCGGGGTGGGACTCACTTGCAAGCCAGCCACTGGGCCAAGAGACTGGTTCAGGGAGTGGCCCTTCTGTCTCAGCAACCTCCCATTGGAGCCAGCCTGCGGGTGCAGGTGGTTGGAAGCTCATAGCCACTGGGAGGGAGGAGGCACAGGACAGAGGGCTGTTGGGGGAGCCTGAGCAAGCGTGTCTGCATTCCTCCCTGCATGCGTGTGCGTGCGATGGCCTGCATGGCCTCGCCTCCAGGGCAGCCCTTGATGCCTGCTCTGCTCCAATGCTTTGGGCACAAGACTCTTCTCAGCCACACTCACTCAGCAGCTCTGAGCCACACTTGCTCAGCTCCCTTTGCCCTCAGCCCTGCCCACTGACCACTCAGCCCCCACCAGCCAGCCCTGACTAACCTGCCTTGTTCTGCCTCTAATGCCCTCCTGCCCACTGCTGCAGCCCAACCCCACCAGGAAGGTTCCTCCTCTGGGGCCCAGCAGGCCCGCCGTCAGGCTGGTGGACGCCGTGGGGGATGCTAAGCCTCAGCCCGTTGACTCCTGGGTCTAGTTTGCATGCCGGGTACGTTTGTCTGACCTCCACCCATCCGACCTTGCCTATCCTCCAGGCAGGACCTCACCTCACTGGCTGTCTGCTCTATTCTCCCCGCGCGCTCCCCGCAGGCTGGTCTTGAGCTTAGCGGTCCTGTAAAGCCACGGGAGGGATGAAGGGCCAGAGTCTAAGAGGAAGGAGCCATCGGGTCCCGGAGGGCATGGGGCCAGATGGGACAGGGGGTGGGGTCCCTCCACACCTTCGAACTCCCCAAGCACGGTCCCATCCTCGAGGACCTGCAGGTTGGGGGGCAGCTGCCTACGTCTGTCCACACCTCCATTCGCCCCGCTGCCCGGTTCGCTCAGCCCGCCCTTCTCCCTTCTCAGGGTCTGGGCCCAGCCTTTGGTTCCTAGGATCTAATCTCCGAAGAAGGGACCTCCGCGCCGGCCGCGCAGAGCCAGCTGTGGAGCTCGGCGCCCCCTGGCGGCGGGGGCCGGTAGCGCCTCTCAACAGAGCCGGAGCGGTGGCGGGGGGTGGTGGGGCGGCCATTCTGAACACGCCTCCCTCCCCGCCCTCACTCTTTCCCTCCCAAGTCCTGGGCCAGTTAGTTCACCCACGTGGGCCAGTTAGTTCACCCACGTGGTGCTGTGTGCGAGTGAGAGGCTGGCGGGGCGCTGGCCGGCCCAGGCGAGGGCCGCCTGGTGGGTCCTAGGGCCCCGCAGCCGTGCAGGGGGCGCTCAGGGAAGGAGTCGGACCTGGAGGGTGGAGGGGCTTCCCTGGGCCCCTAGTCTGGGGCTGCTCAGGGTCGGCCCACACGGAGGCTTTGGAGGCAGTGAGCAGGGGGTCAGGCTGCTTGCCCCACCCGCCCTTGGACGCGTGGGGCCCACAGCTGGCCTCCCCTGCGCAGCTCTGGCCCGAGGGGCACCTCTGGGACTGACCTTTGGCAGCAGTGGGGGGACTGCTGTTCAGTGCCTGCTGTTTGCGACTTATAAACAAGAAAAACACTGACGAAAAGCATTAAAGACTGTATTGGTAAACATCTAAATTTTTGTAAGAAAACTTGAAAATTAAAAAAAGCAGTAAAGGAACTTTCTGTCTTCTGAGGATCAGCTCCCTCTCCACCACTCCCCCCTCATTTGCTGGGTGGGCGGAGGTGGCCCCCACCTCTGTGATGTCTGCTGTGTCCAGTGGGAGCTCACCTCCTAGGCCCCATGGCTGTTTCCCCACAGGCATTCTCATTCTATACACAAAGAGCGGTAGGCTTGATCCTGGGTGGTTAGCAGGGCCCTGAGGCCCGGGATAGTGTCCTGCCTGGTGGCTGGTCTTGGGCACAGGTGGACCCAATCAGGAGGGTGACCCTGGGATCTAGGACCCCAACCTCTGTTGGGACCCTGGGAAGCCTGAGGTGGCCAGAGATCAAACCCTTTAGGTGTCTTGAGGCTAGAACACCAGGGTCAGGGCTGGTGGCACTGGATTTAGGTAGATACAAGCCAACTTCACTCCTTCATTTGCCAGCTGGGCAACCACAGAAGTGCCCCAGCTGGTCTTAGTGGGGCAGAGTGGGAGTGGGGCCGGTGTTTCCACTCTGCCCTGGGAGGCTGGGTGCTGGCCAGATTGCAGCTGGCGCTGCTGCAGGGCCGGCCATGTCCACCTTCCCCAGCATGGGCCTGAAGCTTGGCTGGCTACCCTGTTCTGGTTTCCCAGGTGGGGTGGCCCCGGTTAGGCTCAGCCCTGCCTGGAGACATCCCCATGGGGCTATAGCAGGTACCGTGGCCTGGCCACAGAAGCAGCACTGAGCAGGGCTGACTCCTGGCACTGCTGTGGCCAGTCTACAGCCTTAGCATCTGGGGTGGGGGTGGGGGCAGCATGTTTGATGCAAAGGTGAGGACACCAGGGGACAGAAGGAGCAGTGTGGTGGCTGAAGAGAAGCACTCTGCTCATCTCTTAGCTAAATACTCAAATCTTTCATTTCTATTGTAGTATCTTTTAAACATGATATTGTGTGTAAGATTATTAGCAGCTGCTTTTAGTAAAGAAGTTGCATTTCTGACTTAAAAAAGAGGCGAAAGCTCTGGAATAGAGGTGTAGGGTGCCACCCCTGAGGCACTGCTGCCACCTGGTGACGACAGACCTCAAAGGCAGGCTGCATGCCTGCACAGCCCAACAGGTCCCCGCTTCCAGCATCTGCTGGGCTTGCCCTGTTGGCATGCTGGTGGGGGTGAGTGACACTGTCACAGGCACTGCCTGCCTGACCTGGTTTTATAGGCAGATACTTTCCAGATTTATTGGGGTGATTTTGCAAGGTGAGCTGGTTGCACTTGGGGCGGACCCGTGTGGGCAGGCCTGGGCCTCACTGGCCTCAAGGGGGCTGCATGGAAGACAGACAGATAGATACTAGCAGAAGCGAAGTTGGCAGAAGTGGGTTCACTGCACCCTCCAGAACCAGGGTTGGAGAGGGAGCTGGCACAGGGCAGGCCGTCAAGGCTGTGCAGGGCTGCCTGGGCCCTTGTAGACAGCCTTCTCCAGGCCATCCACCATCTGCGAGTACTCCAGGTATGAGCTAAAGTGTGTACACTCGAAGCGGCCGCACCCTCGCACGTGTGCCAGGAAATCTGGGGCCCCCGGGCAGATGACGTTGTCGGCCAGCAACACTGTTCCCTTCCGCAGCAGGCCACATTCCTGTAGGACAGATGGACATTGGAGGGGTGGAGGGACAGAATGCTCAGTGAGCCTTGCCCCACCCAGCTCCCCTGGTAGTTCCCTCTGCAGGAAGGGCTCTGCACCCCAGCCCCTCCAGCATAGTAGGTGCTCATGAAGTATGTGTGTGGTGGGGGGTGAGGGGGTGATGGGGCCAAGATTGGGGCTACAGACGTGACTAAGGCCAAGTTGGCCCTCAGTCACCTGGCACCAGGAACATGGGGCTTCTCTAGGTCAGAGAGATGCCTGGTGTCCAGAGCTGCTGGCGGTGGTCACTGGAGGTTCAGGACCATCCTGCTCAACCCTTGAGGCATCCCATCTCCACCAGCACCTGGACCCTGGTGGATCAGCGTTCTCCACCTGCTCTGCAGGAGGAGCCCTAGCAGGGTCATGTCCAATCTGGGGGAGTTGCTGCTTAAAACAATTACATAAAACCTTGATAAGAAATGTTTGCCTAAGGGAGGGGGTGAAGCTCAAAGCTCTCTTTACATAATCGTTAAATAAAAGCTAAAAAAAATACAGATACCAGAATCAAGCAAGGGGCCCCAGGCATGTCTTAAGTTGCCAGCAGGACCAGAGGTGTGGACGGGCACCTCCTGGTGGCTTAGGGATGCGGGGACCACTGTGCACCCCTCCAGTCTCTGGTGGTGGTTCCCTTGCTTCCAGCCCTCAGGCAAGAATGGAAAACACAGCTGTGAGGTCAGTGAGGCTGGGACATCCGCAAGCCAGAATCTGAACAAAAACAGAGGGCAGCCCTGGAGAAGACGCCCCCCCCCCAACCCCCAGCACCCCGCCCCAGGAGAGCACCTCAGATCTGGCAGCAAATGCATGAGCTGCTTGTGTATGCCGAAGGACATTAGGAGGGAACAAAAGCCAGGCTGCCCCCTGAGGGCCAGAACTGGATCCAGTGTCCCCTGACCCTGCCCTCCTTCCACCCACAGGAGTGTGGCCTGCTGTGGAAGGGTCCGGAAGGGGTCAGTCACACAGGCACTGTGCCTAGCCCTCCTGCCTCCTAGTCCTCCCCCTCTGGGGGAGCCGCCCTGCTGTGAGGACACCCAAACAACCAGTGGAGAGGCCTCAGTGACACCGAGCCCACCTCCAAGCAGCCTGTGGTCTGAACTGCCCACCTGCCCCGCCAGCCCCTCACCCTGACAGAGAGGGATGCTATCGAGCTGCACAGGGCATGTCCCCAATTTATTATTTCTCTTCTTCTGAGATAATTACCACCTTTGAACAAGCACAGTGAGAAAACTATTAGTTTCTTAGTTACAAAGAGCAATATTTGTTGCTTTTCTGTCAATGCAGACCCCATAATTACCACACACACCAAAGCTGCTCAAACCGCCCCCCCGCTTGGCGACGTAAGTCCAGATGGGTGGCTGCCTGGTCCCTGCCCAGGTGTGCTCCCTACAGCCGCCCCAGCCCTGGCCTTGGGTACCCTTGCAACACCCTCCCACCACCACCCCCTCCACTCCGCACAGACAACAGGGTCTTCCTGGAAGACAGGTCTAACCTGCCCTCCCCTGCTGTACTCCTGCCTGTGCGTCAAACCTCACATGTCCCTGGCCACCACCACCCCTCTGCCTGACCCCAGAATACTTGTGCCCTTTCACACCCACCTGTCTAGTGCTGGCCCCTTCTCGCCACGTGCAGGTGCCTAGCCCTCCACACCCACACCAGAACCTCTTGGGGCAGGACCTGCCTGGCCTCTAGCTCCGGCTCCAGGGGCTGTGCCCCCCATGCTCACCATCCCTCAGCACCAGGCATTGCCCAGCCTGTGGGGGAGCTGAGGTGGCCACCCCATGCTGGTTGGGCAGGGAGGCCATGATGGGCCAGAGTGTCCCAAGCCACTAAGTGTCCCTTTGACCGCCCAGGAGGGATGAGGTGGTGGCCATCAGTGTTGAGCTCAGTGAGGGCTCCAAGCCCCACCTACCTGGGGACAACGCAGTCCCACTGGTCACCGTTTGGTGCTGGCTGAGCAGCTGGCTCAGGGATGGACAGACTGGGGATGGGGGATAGGGGCACAGGGGCCGCACGACAAGGATCAGGATGGGTAGGGGAGCCGCACGGCCACTAGGCTGTCCTCCTCCTGCCTCCCCAGCCCTGGGCCCTCTCAGCCCAGGTGTTTTGGTCCCTAGATTCACCCTCCCTGCCACCTTGCCACCTGGTGGGACCCTGGCCACTCCCTCTGCCCAGAACCCCTCTCCTTCAGAATCCATGGTGCCTGGGCCCCTGAGCTCCCTGCTCCCCATCATGTCCTGACCTACAGCGGGCCAGCCCAAGCCACTGAGCCCCCAGGGCCGCCTTGGCAGGGCTCAGCTGGGGAACCTGGCTCTTCAGGAGCTGAGGCCCATTGACCTAGCAGCCATGTGTAAGGCTCACCTCTAGCAGGAGCGTGTCTGGGAGGTACCGGTCCTTCCAGTGGTCAAGAAAGACCATGTCCAGCGTGTCCACATCATATTTCTTCTTCAGCTGAGGGATGATGTCCTGGGATGCCCCGATGACAACGGTCACCTGGAAGAGCCCTTGTCAGTGTCCGGCCCCCAGGGCAAACAGCCCACCCAAACCCCATGCATGCCCACTGGCAGTTTACTTTGGGGTTCTGGAAGACAGGTTCTGGCTCTGCCCGTTCCTCTGGGCAGTCTCAGGTCTCCTGCTCTGTAAAACTGGATGCCAGCCAGCTGGGTAAATGTGGCCTCGCTATGACCCAGCCCTCCCTGCTCTCCTGGTCCCCCAGAGTCTCAGTGTCCACATCTGTCATCCCTGGGACAGCAGCGTACCCTGTCCTGCAGGCCTGCGAAGTCCACCACCTGCTGGGCGATGGCAGCATTGTCGGGGTTAAGCTCAATGGTCAGCAGCCGGGCGCTGGGCAGCAGCAGGCGGGCCATGCGCACAGCCGAGTAGCCACAGTAAGCCCCCAGCTCCAGCAGCACAGAGGGACGCTGCTCCTGCACCACAGTGTCCACGATCTGGCCTGCGGGGGTGGAGGTGAGCAGGCAAAGGGGCTGGTCCACTCCCACTCCCGGCTCAGCTCCCTCTCCACTGAGAGGCAGCCCCTCTCAACTCCAGCCCGTCAGGGCTTTGTGCTTTCCACACATGCTGTTCCCTCTTTCCCACCATTTTGGGTGACTCATGCTCATCCTGAATCAGAGCTGCCCTCTGTGGAAACCACACCCCACTGTGTCCTCAGGTGGCACTCAGAGCCTCCCAGCTTCCTTGAGCCAGACACTGTCAGAAGGTCCAAGGGGGCCAGACCATGGCTATTACATCTGTCCTCAGGGTCCAACTTCTGGGTGCAGGGGGCATGTGCCCCAGGCTAGAGGCCAAAGGTCAGGAGGTGGCCTGGGGGAGGGCCTGGAATCTGCACCAGGCAGGTTCCAAGGGTTGCTATATGCCTTCATGCCTAGCCAGAACACCCAGGAGGCACTGTCCGCCCTGTGCCAGCACTGGCTCTGCCAGATGGCGTGAGAGTGCAGGGCTCCCAAGGAGACTGCTGTGGCCTCTGGCCCCTGTGAGCAAGGCCACCTGGAACAGCACCTCCAGGGGCTTATCATCAAACATCCCTCCCTCTGCATGGGGACAGGGTCACGCGTGTCAGGGCCTGAACCTCACCGGGGTGTGGGAGGCTGGGCCTCAGCCCACACCGGGGATCATGGTAACCATGGCCTCTCCAGTGCTGGCTGCCACACTGCCTACCTTTCTTGCTGCCCACGTGCATGGCCCACTCCTTCTGAGAGGAGTAGGTGTCGATGGTGTCCAGCACGCTCTCCGGGTCCCCTGCCACTGCGTGCTGCAGCACATATTGCAGAATGCGCTGTTCCTTGCTGCTGCCCATGAGGAGGTTCCTGACGGGAAGCAGGATAAGCTCTTCCCAGGCAATGAAGACGAGAGAGCACTTCGGGTGTGGCAGCAGCCACAACAGTGTCAGCAGCACCAGGACCAAGGAGCAGACTGCCAGCAGCAGGGGCAGGGCCTCTAGCATCTGCGAAGGGTGGGGGCGAAGGGGAGGGCAGAAGGCTCAGGGCCAGGCAGCCTCACGGCCCCCTGGGAGCACCACGCCCCTTGGCTTTAGCGACTGGCCCTCCTGGCTGATCCATCATCCCACTTTGGGAGTGCTGCTCTGCCCCTTTGTGCTGATGGGGCCAAAGGTTCAGAGGCCAGGCAGATGCCAGGTTGCCAGCTCCCAGTGAGCAGAGCCCCACCTGCAAACCACTTCCTGCTGCAGCCATGCCCCAAGTGAGCGCAGGTTCATCTTTCATCTAGCTGTCCTGCTGGGGGCTGCCAGTCACAGCTGCCCCCACCCTGGCAGCCTGAGGACATCACTTTCAGGGGGCCCTCTCCTGCACGCTCTGGCAAGGGCCCCTCTGGGCACTTGGCTGGGGCCCCAGTCAGATGAGCTGGTACTGGAGCAGAGGGTTAAGACGAAAAAGGATTAAATACCAAGAAAGGCGTGACGCTTCCTCTGGGACCCGTGGTCACTCAGGTCATACACAGGGAAGGGCCAATAGTCACTCATGGGGTCACACAAAGGGAAGGACCTTGGAAAGCCAGCGGCCACACAGGACCCTGCTCTCTGAGAAGCTCCCATCTCAACAGCAGGCAGGCCAAGGGTCTTAGAGGGGAGACCCTCCGGCACAGCACAGGACTGCAGACCCCAACACCCTAGACCATGAGGAGGAGCTTGGCAGGCAGAGCAGAGAATGAACAGGGAGGTGTGGACAGTGGCCTGTTTAAATGGGACGGAGTAAGCAGGGGTGAGTGGGTCAGAGTGGTCCCGCCAGCTCTCCCCCTGCCCCACCCTGGTCATATGGCTCCGTCCCCACACCCCTCCTCTGAGCTCAGCAGCAAAGGATGGATCTTTTTTGTGTGTGTCTTTTTAGGGCCATACTCCTGGCATACGGAAGTTCCCAGGCTAGGGGTCAACTGGCTACACTAAAGCCACAGCAATGCGGGATCAAAGCTGCATCTATGACCTACACCACAGCTCATGGCAATGCCAGATCCTTAACCCACTGAGTGAGGCCAGGGATCGACCCTTCGTCCTCATGGATACTAGTCAGGTTCGTTAACCACTGAGCCACAACGAGAACTCCTGAGGGGGGTTTTAAGGGGCTTGTCAAGCACACTTTCCAAACCTGCTTCTTGACAGAAGAGAGGGGAGGGGCAAAGCTCTGAGCAGAATGCTATTATCTCCTGACTCCCGCCTCAGGGCAGGGGCCTCCTGGGAGGGACAGCCACAGAGGTCTGGCTGGGTCTGTATGAGGCCACCACCAGTGACACTTTAGCATCATGAGAGCCTGAAAGAAGTTGAGGAAAGTTCCTGTCATGGCGCAGTGGAAACAAATCTGACTAGGAACCATGAGTTGCAGATTCGATCCCTGGCCTCACTCAGTGGGTTAAGGATCCAGCGTTGTTGTGAGCTGTGGTGTAGATCGCAGACACGGCTCGGATCTGGCGTTGCCGTGGCTCTAGCATAGGCCGGCAGCAACAGCTCCAATTAGACCCCTAGCCTGGGAACCTCCATATGCTGTGGGTGCAGCCCTCAAAAGAAAAAAAAAAGAAGTTGAAGGAGACACATAAATGAAAACACATCCCACATTTATGGACTGGAGACTGACACTGTCAAGATGTCATCATTACGTGTGGTGACCCTCAAACACAATACAACACCCACCCTGAAGGTCATATGGAGTCTTAAGGGACCCACATGAGCCAAAACAATCCTGGAAAAGAATGAAGCTAGAGGACTCACACATCCTGATCTCGAACCTACCATGAAGCTACAGCAGTGTGGTTCTTGCACAAGACCAATGGACAGAACTGAGAGGCCAGAAACAAACCCTCACGTTGGTGTTTAAAAGGTGTCAGGACCCCTCCATGGGAGAGTTCACAGTTGGCTCTGGGACAACTAGAATTCCACCCACAAGAGGGCGTACCTCACACCACATACAAAAAATAACTCAAAATGCACCCAAGACCTGACTTGAAGAGTGAAATCACAAAACTCTTAGAAGAGAACACAGTAAATCTTCATGGCCTTGAATTTGGCAATGGAATCTTAGAGATGACACCAAAAGCACAGGCAACAAAAGACAAATAGATACATTCAATTTCATTAAATTAAAAACTTTGTACATCAAAGGACCCTATCAGGAGACCCAAGGACCACCCACGTAGTGGGAGAAAATAATCTGCAAACCACATATGTGATGCGGGTTAAAATCCTGAATATATAAAGAACTCCTACAACTCAAAGACAAAGAGATGGCAACCCCACTAGAATACGAGCAAAGGAATTGAATAGACATATTCCCAAAGAAGACAAACTGCTGACCAATAAGCACGTGAAAAGATGCTCGGCAGCACTGGTCACTAGGGAAATGCCAATTAAAACCACAAGGTACCACTTCACACCCATCAGGTTGACTGCCCCCCCCCCACAAAAAGGGACATGCAAGCATGGGTGGGATGTGGAGAAATCAGAAACTCATGCACGTCTGATCGGAACATAGGACGATGCAGCTGCTGTGGAAAACATTTGGCAGTTCCTCAAAAAGTTAAATATAGAGTTACATGTGATCCAGCAATTCTACTTCTGGGTGTGTCCCCAAAAGAACTGAGAGCAGGGACTTGCACCTAAACTTTGTCCACCATACACTCACAGCAGCAGGAGTCACAGTGGCCAAGAGGTGGAAACAGATGAACGGATGAAGGAAGCCCTGTCAGCGGCCACTCATCATTAAAATGAATAAAGTGCTGGTTAACACACCACAAGGAAAGCAGTCCTGACACCTCTGCCACGTCATGGCTGAGCCGGCGGATGTGGCACTCGGGGGACTGGGCCAGACACAGTAGGACAGACACTATGATTCCACTCATACGAAATACATGGAAGAGGCAAATCCAGGGACAGAAAGCAGAATAGAGGGTACCAGAGGCTGGGGAGGGTGCTCATTGCTGCTGAACGGGAACAGTTTCTGTTGGAAATAGTGAAAAAATTCTGAAAACAGTGGCAATGCTTATACAACTATGTGAATGCATTTAGCACCAACAAGCTGTATGCTTAGAAATGGTTGAAAAGGTAAATTTAACTTAGGTATGTTTCACCACAGTAAAAACAGTGGAAAACAAAGAAAATAAGCAACCATGTTTCTTTTCTTTTCTTTTGTCTTCCTGTTATTTCTTTGGGCTGCTCCCGCGGCATATGGAGGTTCCCAGGCTAGGGGTCGAATCGGAGCTGTAGCCACTGGCCTACACCAGAGCCACAGCAACACGGGATCCGAGCCGCGTCTGCAACCTACACCACAGCTCACGGCAACGCCGGATCGTTAACCCACTGAGCAAGGCCAGGGACCGAACCCACAACCTCATTGTTCCTAGTCGGATTCGTTAACCACTGCGCCACGACGGGAACTCCAAGCAACCATGTTTCTGATCCTCCCTGTTCCAGAAAGAAAAAGGGATGTGCCACAGCCCACAGGGAAGCAGGATCCAGAAAAAACAGCACAGCTCCCATCTCCCGGGGCCCAGACGCATGGGAGTCTCTGTGCCCGCTGAGCCTGACAGGGTTGCCTGGGCATCTGAGGGGTTGCCTGTTGCGCGGTGCACCCTGGCCCCCTCTGTGGGGAGGGGAAGGGCCTTCCTGCCTGAGCTTCCTCCCAAAGCCCCAGGTGCAGACCCTGCATCTATTACCCACAAGGTGTCTCCTGGGCTGGAGTCTGTCCAGGCTCCTGCAGGGCCGCCTCAATCCTCCCTAGGAACTTTCTTGAGCCCTGCTGCCATTGTGCCATCCAACTGCCCTGCTCACTTCCTTCTGGTCTGCATGGCATCCTTGCTAAGGAGAAGGTGAGTCTTCAGTGGTTCCCAGAGGCCTTTCCTTGCACCACACCCCCAACTTCCTGCAGCCTCTGCTTGAGCCCCTGCCTCCTCTGCCCTCTGTCCATGCCGCCAGGCCTTTCTCTTCCCCTCCAGCCCCCCATTTCCCACGGCCACTGACACCTTGGGCCCCTGCCCCACTAGGGGCTCTCAAGGGATTCAGAGACCTCCAAAAGTAACCACCTGAAGTTGAAAAAGAAAAAAGAATTGGAGGGAGTTCCCATTGTGGCGCAGCCCAAATGACTCTGACTAGTATTCATGAAGGTGAGGGTTGGATCCCTGGCCTTGCTCAGTGGGTCGGGGTCCAGCGCTGCCGTGAGCTGTGGTGTAGGTGGCAGATGTGGCTTGGATCCCACATTGCTGTGGCTGTGGGGTAGGCCGGTGGCTATATGTGATTTGACCCCTAGCCTGGGAACTTCCAATGGGGCGGGTGTGGCCCTAAAAAGAAAAAGAAAAAAGAATTGGAAACAGTGACTCCACACCTCCCTAAGATTATATATCAGGACAGAGAAAAAGTCTTAAAGGTCTCCTCACAGATGCTGGTAGAAAGCTTTAAGTCTTCAAATTGAACAGGTAATTAATCTACCCTGTCACAATACAATTTGGATAAAAATATAAAATGGAGCAAAGACAAGGTCCAAGATTTACATAAACTATTGATTTTTATGTAAGTGTATTCATGCTTGAGGCATAGCTAAAATTTTCTAATGAAAACCATAAGATCTCTGTTTGCACGTCTGTATGTTTATGTGTGATTGTATTTTTTTAATATATTTTCCTACCTCCAGATGGTATTACCAAGTTAAGTTATAAAATCCCTTTATAGGAGTTCCCATTGTGGCTCAGCAGAAACGATCTGACTAGTATCCATGAGGATGAAGGTTCGATCCCTGACCTTGCTCAGTTGGTTAAGGATCTGGCTTTGCCATGAGCTGTGGTGTAGGTCACATATGTGGCTCAGATCCCACATTGTTGTGGCTGTGCTATAGGCCGGCAGCTACAGCTTCGATTCGACCCCTAGCCTGGGAACCTCCATACGCTGAGGGTGCAGCCCTAAAAAGGCAATCAATCAATCAACAGGTAAAGTAATTAATTAATTTAATTAAATCCCTTTATAGCTATCCTAGGAGTTTCTGTTGTGGCTCAGTGGGTTAAGAACCCAACATAGTGTTAATCCCTGGGTTAAGGATCTGGCATTGCCATGAGCTGCAGCATAGGTCACAGATGTGGCTTGGATCTGGTGTTGCCATGTCTGTGGTATAGGCCCACGGCTGAAGCTCCAGTTAGATCCCTAGCCTGGGAACTTCCACATGTCACAGGTGCAGCCATAAAAAGAAAAAGATTTCTAAGCTAATTGGCTTCAGAGGAACAAGAATTTATATAAATTAAATACTTCCAGAACTCCCAGAAATATAAAAACCAACCAAACTGTTTTCAAAGTTCATGTTACTTGGTAAACCTTTGCTAAATAAAACTAGTTTAATATTATTGATTTCATAAAACATGTGTATCTTTTAGAGTTGTCAACATTAAATATACTGCAAATATAGATTTTTATTCTACTTACTTTACTAGTTAAATAAACTCATTTGCATCCATTAGATGTTTAAGATTATACAAAGGATAAATTTGATTTTAAGCAAATCTGGTCACTGTTCTGACAAACTTTATTTCAGTAAAAATTGTGTGTTATAATATGTCTGCCTAAAAACAGTTTCCAAAATCTTTTTGGTAACTTGCAACCTTAGTTATGTCAAGTTAAGTTAAAAAATAGATATTCATTGAATATCTAAATAAATTCTCAACAAGATAAAGTGCTGAAACATTCATTATCAGGCATGTTTAAGTTTATATACTTTTAGCTTCTCATGTTTATATGACACAAAGAGGCTAAAGATATTTGGGTGTGTTAACATACATGTTCTTGCCACCGTCAAACAATTTGTACTGTGAAAAGCATCCTCCTTACAGATTATGAGGTGTTATATTCACAACCTTTGCTAATCTGCCCCAGAATACTGGCATATGAACATTTCATAGTTTTCTCTGTAAAATAAGGTTGCTAATGGTTAAAAATCATAATCAATGTGTGAGACTAAAACTACTACCAGACTTAGAGCAAAGGGAATCAACTTTGTATACAAAGTAGGGAGGAAAATAGGATGTGTTCTTATGTGAAAAGTATGCAGAGAATGTCGGATGTGTTTTTGTTAAGGGAGGGAGAGTCACTCTGTCCTAAAGTAAAATAAAAAAGAGGGAAATAAACCTGAATTAATAAAGTTGCAGTTTTGTGGGAAAGGAATTTTTTGTGAAGTCACAGCTGGCTAAGATTAAATAGATTTGTATATACATGTTCAATACGGCTAATTACTAGTAAAAGGCAAATCAAAAGTACTATGAGGTACCACCTCATACCAGTCAGAATGGCCATCATCAAAACGTCTATAAATAACAAATGCTAGAAAGCGTGTGGAGAAAAGGGAACCCTCTCATACTGTTGGTGGTAATGTAAATTGGTGCAGCCACTTATGAAGAAGAATATGGAAGTTCCTCAAAAAACCAAAAACAAAGTAGCCACATGATCCTGCAATCCCACTCCTAGGCCTATAACTGGACAAAACTCTAATTCAAAAAGATGCATGCAGCCCAAAGTGCATAGCAGCACTATTCACAATAGCCAAAACATGGAAGCAACCTAAGTGCCCCCAACAGATAAATGGATAAAGAAGATGTGAAATAGATAGATATAATCTCAGCCATAAAAAGAATGAAATATTGCCATTTGCAGCAACATGGATGCAACTAGAGATTATCTTTTTTAAAAAAGAAAAAAAAACAAGGATTTATTTTTTTTGCTTTTTAGGGCTGCACCCACAGCATAAGGAAGTTCCCAGGCTAGGGGTCAATTCGGAGCTATAGCTGCCAACCTATGCCACAGCCACAGCAACATGGGATCCAAGCTGTATCTGCCACCTGCACCACAGCTCACAGCAACGCCAGATCCCTGACCCCCCTGAGTGAGGTCTGCACACATAGCATGTGGATGCTCTGGGGCCAAGGATTGAACCTGGATTGCCATAACAACCCAAGCCGCTGCAGTAACAACACCAGAACCTTAACCTGCTGAGCCACGAAAGAACTCCTATAAAGTTTTTCTTAAACGAGCTTGAACATCAATAGTGTACCTACACAAAACTAAAATGACAAAGAGTTCTTAGATTACTGGTCTGCCTTTTTTTTTTTTTGGCAGCAGCTCCAGCAGGGTCAACCCTGTGTCCCAGCGCTCCAGAGACACTGCCCATCCCATTGCACCACAGCGGAACTTCTATTAGTCTGCTTTAAATAAGAGATTGTAAATGGTTTCTCTTTACCTTTTGAACAGTCTTCCTAGGAAAACAAAGCTCCTGTGTCTTCAAATACAAAACCAAGCTACCTGTGCACCTCGTGACTCAGGAGATCCGCAGGTCCCCAGGTCAAGGGCCCAGGTCTTCTGCACTCGTGCTTCCTCCTGTGTCACTTGGTTAGGTGGATAACCAACTATTGTTTTGCAGTAAACTGGGATCCCATTTAATCAAGTGTTCAAACCTGCAGATGTTTTTGACAACTGTCTCTCCAAAGCAATCCTAAATGAACCTACAGACGACCACTGGCCTACACCACAGCTCATGGCAACGCCAGATGGTCAACCCATTGAGCAAGGCCAGGGATCGAACCTGCATCCTCATGGATGCTAGTCAGGTTCATTTCCGCTGAGCTACGTCAGGAACTCCACTCTCATGAGCTCTTTAAGAATTGCCATTTTAAGTCTTCTGTCAGCTGCAGATAATTTTGTCTCACTCTGATGCTTCTCCAAAAGCATGTGAACTGGGCTGCAGGCCAGAATACTTCATGAGCAACACAAAGCACCTGCCTCAGAGACCCACAGAAGAGGCTGTGCAGGGACCTCTGACCAGGGGTCACCAGAACTCAGAACTCTGCTGGACAAGCCCATGGGCTCGAAATGGCTAACCCAAGGTCAAGTGGAACAAAATATAACTACAGGAGACTAGGTAAACTGATAAAGGAAGAATATTGTTGGCTGTTTAATGTTCCGTTTTCTGGATATTAAAAAAAAAAAAAAACACACCTTTCCCTTTTCTCTTAAGCTATCTCTGACTCATAACAATCTGGTAAGTTTTATTTCTGTAGAGAAAATTAAAGCCTTTATCTTTTTCTTACTGCCTGATCATTCCAAAAACCATAAACTATTATTGAGTATCTACTTTCGTGGCAATATAGTTATCTGTACAGGTTTAATAAGAATCTGTTATTCTTGTGACAGGACATAACTGAAAACCTTGGTTGTATTACCAAGGAATGTCATATTTGACATGACATAGAGTCAGCTCTGATTAGACAGTTTTAAGGAACCGAGGTCACTTTATGGAACCAAGGCTTACAAAGCCCTCTAGAAAACCCAGCCTGAGGCCTGGCAACCAGGGTCCCCAGACTCTCAGAGAACAAAAGAGGTCACCTTCTGCAGGCCCAATATCCTGCAAATTGGGGCGGGGGGGGGGGGGCTTGAGCAGAGAGGAATTCTACAAGGAATTGTTCACCAAGTCTACAGGTGAAGTGTGATGGCACATTCCTGGCTGGATTTCCTAGCCATGGAAACTTTTGAAGTCCAATCTGAGATTCCCTATAAAAACCTACACTGAGCGAACTTTTAAAAAGGCTCTGTGTCAACTATTATTCTCGGTGCACTTATATGAATAATCAGCCCAAGTCTAGGGAGACCTGAACTATTTTGTAAACAAAAACATGACTGTGATTACCTTTGACCAAAAAGGGAAATGGGAGTTCCTGTTGTGGCTCAGTGGTTAACGAATCCACTAGGAACCATGAGGTTGTGGGTTCGATCCCTGGCCTTGATCAGTGGGTTAAGGATCCGGCGTTGCCGTGAGCTGTGGTGTAGGCCAGTGGTCGTCTGTAGGTTGCAGACGAGGCTCAGATCCCGCGTTGCTGTGGCTGTGGCATAGGCCAGTGGCTACAGCTCCGATTAGACCCCTAGCCTGGGAACCTCCATATGCTGCGGGAGTGGCCCTAGAAAAGACAAAAAAAAAAAAACGAAAACAAAGAGGGAAATGACCACAGAGAGCAATTTTGTCCCAGTGGAGAAAACAATACAAACTGTGGGTCATCAGGGTCCAGGCCTGTCCTTTGTGTCTGAGGTCTGACATGTAAACCAGACTGCACTGTCACCTCACGTTGTTGCCCCTCACCAAACCTCCAGTTCTTTCTGTTTCCTCAATATCTGGTACAACTCTCCAAATATTCATTTTCCCCATTTTCCTCCCTCCCTCTGGCTCAGTGTCACTGAGAACTAAAAGCCGACTGCTCAGAACCTTCCTGGATTCGGGTGTCCTGTAGCTGCCCTGCCCTCAGGGTCTGACAAAGTCCTGAAAGCTGAAGGCAGACCAGGTGGCAGGAACTTCAGAGAACCCCTCACCGCCACCCGTCACATGTGGGCCATTGCATTCAGCCATCATAAATCCCATATCCCTTGGGCTCTGCACCAGGTCACGGGCTTGCCTGCAACTCTGATGTCTATGCCATCAGCACAGATATTCACACTGCAAGCCAGGAAATCCATCTGGCTGCCACTATGGCCTCATCCCACCAACTAAAGATGCTGAGAATTGAACATCCGAAATCTTCTCAACTGGCTGACCTCAGGACTCAAAAACAGGGTTTACTATTGGCTCCAACCATTCAGCAATGAGATTCTCCTTGACAGACCCCAACCAGGCCCCTCAGAGCCCTCTTCTCCACCTATAAAGGCCTCCTATAAAGACTGGAACAAACACTAACTGTGCCACAAAGCTCAAGGCCACTTCTGCAGGGTAGCCCAGCCTCCCAAGATGCCTGCCAATACTTACTGCTTGCAAAGAAAGCAAGCATTGTAGCTGCACCTCCCAGCTTCTGCAGGAAGGCAGGAGCCCAAATTCCAGCTACTGTGTAAATGGGTGTCACATGGACCATGGTCTCTTTCCACTTTTTGTAATTTTTCACTCCCTGACTCTCTCAAGCCTCAATGTCTGCCACATTTCTCCTTTTATCTTTTTTTTTTTTTTTTAGGGCTGCCCTGCGGCATATGGAGGTTCCCAAGCTAGGGGTCGTAGCCATAGCTCCTTAACCCACTGAGCAAGGCCAGGGATCCAACCTGCGCCCTCATGGATCCTAGTCAGATTCATTTCCACTGGGCCACACTGGGAACTCCCCCACCCTCCTTTTAAAGGCCCAGCCCTCTCTGAGCAAGTCTAGAGGGATTCAAGTCCTTCCTCTACTGTGCAGTTACCAGAGTCTGCTGTGTTCTCCTAACTCCAGTCTTCGGGCAAGCCTCAAGGATGCCCCAGGAGTGGAAAGCCCTGGCAAGCAGCAGTATTCAGGAATCCGGCTGGAAAAGCCTAAAAGGCTGGTCTGGGGCAGGTCATACCCCAGCTTCCCCTTCCTGGTGGGGCAGCCAATCTCCTGAAAGGAAAGGCCCAGGGCAGTCCAGGGCCTGCCAGCAGTGCCCCTGGGAGGTGGTTGGGCCCCTTGACCATACCCCACAGTTGTCTCCCTCCAGAGGTCAAGGGCAGTGAGTCAGATTCTGATTCTGAAACCTGGTCCAGGTCCAAGCTCTCCCAGAAGCCACCCTCAACCCCAAGGTCTGAGTCCTGGAGGCTTGTAGTGGCCCCTGTGACCAAGTGGACTTGCACCACGACTCCCCCTCCCTCCCACCACCGGCCCCCATATCAGTAGACCCCACCCCATGTCCAGAGCCCCCACCCCAGGTCAGAGACCCCATCTCAGGTCAGAGACCCCACCACGGGTCGGAGCCTCCCCATGTCCAGGGATCCCGTCCCCGCCCCATGTCCGGAGAACCCCCTCCACCCCAAGTATGGAGATCCCCATCCCAGGTCCGAAGCCCCATCCAGGTCCGGAGAACCCCACCCCAGGGGGAACTCCACCAGAGTCCTAATTCTCCCCGACATCCGAGGCGTCCTGATCGGCCCCAGACGCCCACTCCTCGTCTGGACCCCACCTGGTGGACCCTCGCGGGCGCACCCACCTTGTACAACCGTCCGTGCAGGCAGCGCAGCAGACAGCCCAGTCTGGCCGAGGACCCAAAGGCTGCCGCTGCTGAAACGATGGCGGCGCTGCGGGGACCTGCCGGGTTCTTCCGGTGGCGCTTGCGGGTCGTGCCAGGAGGGGCGCGGGGCGCAGCAGGTCCGGCGGGGGCAGACGGGGCGGAACGGACGTGGGGTCGGAGGTCTGAGAGGGGGTCGGGGTTAGAGCGGGAGTCCTCGCGGGGGAGGAGGGGGTCTCCCGCAGGTCCTGCCGAGCGGAGTGACCACTGCCTGGTCCCCCAGCCCAGCGTTAACTAGAGTCCTGGCAGAGGTGATAATGGCAAGGTCACCACGTGGGGGTGCCCTGCACACCCCCAGATCTCGCCACCTTCTGCCCAAGGTCCTAGTGCCACACAGCAGCATGTGCTCAATACATGCACAGGCAGGGAGTCACAGAGGGGACCAAGGGAACCCACGTGTTGAGCTCTGCTGGTGCTGTGGCTCTTCACTGCCCTATGGGGGCTCTAGGGGAGGAGAGGACTGGCTGCTGGACCTCCTGAGCTATCAAGGGTCATGGGCCAAACCAGATGGAGATCCCATAACTGTAAGCAAGGCAAGGGGGGCTGGGCACAGGGGAGGGGAGGGTTGTGGCCAGCCCTGCAGGACTGGCTCCCTCAGAGCAGACCATAGGACCACCATAACTGCCATGGCAGTGGGCCACTGCAAGCATGATGCATGCTCCCCACCACATACCTGAACAGAGACCACCCCCCAGACCTCACCCCTGGATGACCCCACAGGGAGTGAGTGCTGAGGAGCTGGAAGAGGGACAAGCAAAGAGCTCCTTCCCAGAGATGGTGCCCAGGGGAGGAGTGGCTGGCCTTTGGCCAGCCTTGTGCCTCCGTGGCCTGGGGAGCAGGGCTAGGGTAGCCCTGCAGAGTCTGGGGAGGCAGTCACAGCTCAGGAGGTGGGGACGGAGCACTGCTTTCAGTGGCTTTGCCGGCCCTAGGGACCTTGCTGCACATGTCACACCGGAACTTTGCAATGTTTAAAAGCCCTTACACAGCTGTAGTCAAGCCCAGGCCCTGCAGGCTGGTAGGAGAACTTGACCCTGGCTTCTGTCTCCACACTCAAGGCCAGAGGGGAGCCCCAGGGCCAGGGCGAGTAGGAGCTCACAGGGTGGGGGGATGGTGCCAACACCCAGCAAGGACTCCAGGGTCTGATTTTAAGCCTCAGCTTCCATTTTAGGCCGGAAACTCCTCTGAGCAGGAAGACACCTGCTCTGTCCAGCATGGGGGTGGCCGATGCAGCCCCTAAACAGGAACTGGAGTGACTTTGCTGCTGGTTTTCACCATTCCTGTAACCTCTGCTGCCAGGAAAGAGCATGGAAGGAGGACAGCTGTGTGGATGCTCCCCAAGCTGGCTTCCAGTGGCCTGTGGGCACCCAGGAGTTTCTACTTTCCCCCAAAACACCATTCCCTCAGCAACCTGGCCCTACTTGCTGGGCTGCTCTTTGCTGGCTGCAAATCAGGCACCAGGTTCAGAGGGGAGCAGAAAATCAAAGGAAAGTGAATTCAGGATATAGGGCAAGACAGACCTTTTCAGGCCGAGCCCTGTGTGCAGGGAAGTGGAGTGGTTGTGAGGTGCCCTAGGGCGCCCCATGGTGTGAGTGGGTACATCTCCAGCTGACACCCTAAGGGCAGTGCCTACCCTGCTTGCCTGGGGGTCCTTTAGGACCCTTCCCCATTGACAGGTTCCTCAGACCCTCTCAGGTGTTTAAGGGCAGATTTCCTGCCCCTTCCAAGTGTTTATCAGACTAACAGGGCTCCTGGGCGTACACTCTGGGGAGAACAAACCGCCAAAGATAAGCCCACAATCCCTGGGGCCAGCTGCTTGCTTTGCCCTCTGCCTGATAGAGTGGGGCCGTGGGGCACAGAGATGCAGCAGGGGCCCTGCTGTGGCAGCAGGAAGGACAGGCACCTGCCATGGAAGGTAGGGATATTCTCCTGGTCGGAGCCTCCCCCACAGCATGGGCAATGGAGAGGGTGGACCTGAACGCAGCCCCCAGCTTCCTCCACCTTCCTCCCCTCCTTCCCCATGACCTGATGATTTTCTGTGATGCCTTCCTCCCTCCAGGGGGAGCAGGCCTGGTGCTGGGTGCCCTGACTCCGGCCTTGGCCCGGGGCTCTCACAGGCTGTCCTCCCTAGGGACATACCTGTCCTCACCACCCCTCCTGCGCCAGCATTTGCAGGAAAAACAGGTAACACCTGCAGGGCAGGAGAGGCTCCAGCCACCTGTGTGCTGGGGACAGGGGTGGAGAATGCAAGCCCCAAGGCAGTTCAGAGTCGCTGCACTCCCAGTCCTGCGGGCACTCAGAGGCCTCGCCTTACTCCCACTGCAAGGGCCACCAGACTTATGACCAAGGGTGACCTTTACAACTGAAAGACAAATGGACTCAACGCAAGTGAGCATACAGCATATGCTCAGACATTGGATGAAGTTGAGTTTAGGGCAGTCCCCCCAGTGAAATTGCCTTCCTGACATCGTGGGCGTGGCTTTGTCTGGCCCTACATAGTCTTGGCATCTGGGCAGACAACATGCCTCCTGCCATCATAGGGTGGCTCTCTGATCCCAGAGAGTGGAGCCCCCATCACCCGCGATGGGACAGAGCTGCCTGCCTCCAGGATGTGCCCAGGCTCCTCCTGGTCCTTCCTGCCTGTTCACCTCTCCCCTTCACCCAAGCAGGGCAGCAATGCTACGACCTCCTGGTGATTGGCGGAGGATCCGGCGGCCTGGCCTGTGCCAAGGAAGGTAGGTGTCCTGTGTCCCAGGCTTCCAAACCCCTGGAAAGGGCAGGGGGGCTCTCCAGGGCTGTGTGGGGGTGCGCCCTATGCAGCCCCAAGCTGAATGCATTGTCTCTGCAGCTGGCCCAGCAGCCTCCAGAGCCACCCCAGTAGCCTTGGACTGTGCCCTGGTCCCTGTGAGCCCCAGCTGTCTTATCTGTGCAGCACACAGCAGTCAGCATAGCCCACCAGAGCCTGCCTCCTTAGCTCCTGTCCCAGCCTGGGACCTGCCTCCTGTACCCACAGTCCAGCGCTTCCCTCCCTCATCTCGCCCTCCCCCTCCTCACTATTTTACATGTGCCTGATAGAGCTGGGGCCTACCCCCACCCCCAACCCATGATGCCCCCCAGGGAGCATTTTGGGGTGGGCCCTGGGCAGGTGCTGACCTTCTGGGCCTGGAACTGGGGGAGGGGATGGGGGGGGAGGAGGGTGGGCCTGGAGCTCCCATGGCGAGGGCAGTACAAAGACAGTGGTCAGGAGGAGGTCAAGGTGTCTGCCCATGGGCAGCTGCTGACCCATCCTCCCTGTCCCCCCATCCCGGGTTCCCCAGCCTCAAATCAGCTCCTCCAGTCATGCCCACCTGCCCGCTTCTCTTGCCTTTCCAGCCGCCCAGCTGGGGAAGAAGGTGGCTGTGGTGGACTATGTGAGCCCTTCGCCCCGAGGTAGGCAGTCCAGCTGGGAGCCACGTGTCCAGGGAGGAGGGCTGATGATAGGGTGTCCTGCTTCTCCTGGAAGCTGCCATTACTTTGGGGTTCCTCATCCTGCTTATTGAAACCCAGTCTGAGGGCAGGTGTAGAGGGCAGGTCCATGTAGCAGGGTCACCTGGGCTGCATTGGACCAAACAGCTCAGGATGGTGGTAGGACAGGGAGGGCAGTCTGAATATGGTCTCCCGCCAGGCACCAGGTGGGGCCTCGGTGGCACCTGCGTGAATGTTGGCTGCATCCCCAAGAAGCTGATGCACCAGGCAGCCCTGCTGGGGGGCGTGATCCGCGATGCCCCCCACTACGGCTGGGAGGTGGCCCAGCCAGCCCTGCACAGCTGGTAAGTACTTGGCCTGCCCAGGCCTTCCTGCTCCTTGTGTGGGGAGCTCCATGGAGCCCACAGGCCTCGGGAGCTGTTGGGTGGGGCTCTCACCCCAGGGGCAACGCTGGGCCTCCAGATGTTTGGCAAAGTATGGAGACCTTTTTAATTGTCTCCCCACCCCCTGGGATACCTCGACACCACCACACACCCCATGGCACCCAGTACATCCCTTGAGGGACCCCAGCCTGAAGGCCGTGGTGCTTTGGCCTTGGCAGTTGGTCAGGTGGTCTGCCCTTCCCCTGGGTCTGGGGCCTGCTTCTCTGACCCAAAGGTCCACAACCCCAAATCTGGCACAGAGGGGCCACCGTGGGAACAGAGTCACCTTCACTACCTTGGGAAACACCTTTGCCTCTGGGTGTTCCTTTTAAGGGCTATTTGACACTTGCCTGGTGCTTTGTGGCATTTTACTTTGTGTGTAACAGGAGGAAAATGGCAGAAGCTGTTCAAAACCATGTGAAGTCCCTGAACTGGGGGCACCGGGTCCAGCTACAGGACAGGTACTGAAGCTGCACGAGGTCTGGGTGGCTTGTGGGTGCAGAGGATTTCCTGGGTGCCTCAGGGGGTGTGGGCGCAGCTGTGGAGCCAACGAAAGGTGAGAGGCAGTGAGAACCAGTGCTGGAAAGCTCAGTCACTTCTGGGCACCACATGCCCAGTCACCCTGTTCCTCACTGAGCCTGTTCTCCCAGCCACACTGTCCCCTGCCTGCCGGTACCCCCTGGCCAGAGAGACGTTTGGGGTTGGGCTTGAGGAGGTGCAACTGGGGGCCTCTGCTTCCTGGTGGAACGTGCCCGGGTGACAGGTGGAAGGCCCGGCCACGTCTGTCCTCACACACCAGGGCTGTGCTTAGGCCCTCAGGACAGCCCTGCCTGGCAGCTGTGGTCACCAAGTCCCAGGGAACTGGGGGGACAGCAACTGTACCCCCTCATGCTTCTTTGAGCTGGGCTGAGGTCACAGCTGAGCCATCTGCATGGTGCTCCCTATATAATCCCAGGCCTAATGCCTGTTTTGCAGAGAAAATGTTTGAAAATCCTATTTTTATTTTGCAGAAAGGTCAAGTACTTTAACTTCAAGGCCAGCTTTGTCAACAAGCACACAGTTTGCGGGGTCTTGAAAGGTGGAAAAGAGGTGGGTGCCTACCTCCCGGGCTCCTGGGGGACAGTGCCAGCCTGTGGGCCTGGGTGAGTGGATCCAGCTCCTCAGAGACCAGTGCTGCTGGAAATGATGACACTGCTCCAGGGCCGGTCCTCATTCTTTATGAAGGAGGAAGTGATTTCACCAGGCTGCCCCTTGCTTGGGCACAGCATGGCCACCCCCATGCAGGGCTACGGGGCTGTGATTGGGCAGCTGGTCAAGCCTCACATGGGTGACCACAAGGTACCCGGGTGACCACAGCTGTCTCGGTTTATTCTCAGATTCTGCTTTCAGCCGAGCACATTGTCATCGCTACTGGAGGGCGACCGAGGTATCCTGCACATGTGAGTGTCCTCAGAACCCGCACTGCACCTGCCGTTCATGGTCTGGTTATGCTTATCTCCCACTCCAGTTCTGAGCACCCCCCCTCCCTGGCAAACTCTTTTTCCTTAGTTGAAGGAAAATTCGCATCCCATAAACGCTCCCTTTAGAGGCTACAATCTGCTAGTTTATTCACAGTATATCCATCAGTCACCACCTGGGCTGTTGGCCCAGTGAGAATAGCCACCAGAGGGTACCGGGCAGCTGGGCCAGGTGGGCTTCAGGCAGCCTTGGTGGCTCTGTAGGAGGGAAGACACTCTTGTGCAGGGAGATGCAACAGACCATTTGTGACCCCTCACCCACAGCTGTACCCATGCTGGTTCCAGTTAAAGCTCCTGATGGCCACACGGGTTCCTGGGGGCCAGTGACCAGCTCAGCTCCACACGTGGCTGGCCAGGGTGCGTGCGAGGGCCTGGCCTGGCCCCACCTGCCACCACTCACCCAGAGGGGGATGAAGCAGGAGCCGCGGGGCCAGGGGGGCTGCCCAGGGCCCAGTCTGCTCTCTGCCACCTGCCCTGCTGCGTCCAAGACTTTGCTGTTTTTCTCCCTTTGGTATCGGACCTTTTGGTCTTCCTTGAGCAAACTTGAGAAATTCTTGGCTTTGTTTTTTTTGCCAGTTGAAATCATAAACTGTTTGAGATCCGTTTCCTCTCTCCCAGCACATCTTCCTCTCAGGCACTCCTTCTGTGTCCCCCACCTGCTGTGTGGCCTCTCACCAGGCCCCCCTGGGGTACGAGGCAGCCTGGACCCCTCCTGGCATAGGGCCCAACTGCTTTTCCATGAGGGTGCCTGGTCAGTCACATCAGCCTTCAGCCTGGTGTCCTCAGAGCCGGCCTGCCTCTCTGCACCCCTTCCTCCCCACAGTCTGGGCCTGGAGTTGGGGGTTCCTGGAGCATGAGAGAGGGAGCCTCCGGCCACCTCCCGGCCCCCAGCCACCTCACTCAGCCAGAAGTATGTGGTCCCCACCCACACATGAGGAGGAGCCTGCAGGAGGAGGCTGGGCGATTCTGTGTCTGCAAACCGGGCATCCTCTCTGAGGGCATCCTGGCCTCACATTGACCCTTTTTCCCGGATAGATCGAAGGTGCTGTGGAATATGGAATTACGAGTGATGACATCTTCTGGCTGAAGGAATCCCCTGGAAAAACGTAAGGCCTGAGGGGTGCTGGAGGGACCCCTGGTCTCCTGTGCACACATCCATGTAGTTGGAACACATTGCTGGCCCTCCTCAGCCATTCCTTCCCGCCCACCCCGGGGAAGGGAAGGCTGGTCCTGGTGCCCACCTGGGACTGATACTCTCATGCTATGTCTCAAATGTGTGGCCATTGATATCTGAGGCACTGGTTTTCCACGCATATTCCAGTGGGTTTTTGGGGCCGTTAGGGAGGGCAGGAGGGCTGGCAGGTACCTGGGGGAGGCTTCAGCCCTCATCCAGCCCCCCAGGCACCCCCACTTTCATCTGGTTTGTCCCCTGGGCTTCCCTGAAATCAGAAAAGGTGTAGGGGCCTCATAACCGGAGCCCAACAGTGGAAGCAAGGCCTGTGGTATGACTGGCTCCTCACTCTCCCAGCAGTGATGGTGACGTTGCTGCCAGGGCAGGCTGAGGTCCAGGTCTAGCACTGCCTGGAACCTGGAGGGGACCTCCTACTTGCAGGGACCAAAGAGGCCACCAGAGGGCGGCAGAGGCTGAGCTGTCACAGTGCTGGGCTGGTGTGGACCTGCTGCCTGACCAAGGGTGTGCGGGGAGGGCAGATGTGTGTGTGCACGTGTCAGAGCACGTGTGAGCATACAAGTGTGCACATGAGCATGTGTGTGAACATGCATGTATATGCACGTCAACATGAGTGAGCACTGTGAGCATGCGTGAGAGCATTGTGAATGTGCGTGTGCAGGCACATGTTGTGTGACTACATGTGCATGCATGTGTGTGAGAGCCTCGCATGTGCACATGTGTGTACTCTGCCTGTCCTCACTGTTTCTGACTGCACAGGGCATCTTTGTTCAGGGCTGGGCTTGGCCCAGGTGGGTGTGGGTGTGACTACCCACCTCTCTAGACCATCTCTGTCCTTTCTCCTCCTTTCATCACGAGTCGCTACAGCCAAAACCTCCATGTGCATCTTTTTGCTGTCTTCGTGTTCCTTGCTGGAGCAGGACCCAAGTGGTCAGGGCTGTGTTCCTGTAGGAAACTGTGGTCTCGGGGTGGGTGCCTACGCCCACCTGCTTCCTGCTCCTGATGTGGCCTCAGCTTTCTGGGGGGTGTGAAGTGATAGGAGCTGCTCCCACTCCCTAGGCAGGGGGTGGGGTGGGCACATCCACTTCTGCCTGAGGCCCGCTGGCCCTTCCCAGCCACTGAGGGCCAGCCCTGTCCTCTGAGCACTGCCTCTCACAGGATCCCTGGTTGGCTTTGGCTTTGGCGGTGGTTTTTCATTTTTACTATGTCACATTTATCACTGTATCTCTTGATGATGTAGTATCTGGGTTATTTGTTCCTTTATCTTGGACTGTCCAAGAAGTTAAATGTAGCCTGGTTTCATTTGCTTTTGTTACTATCTGGTGTTCCTCATGTATTTACCAGCCATTTAAAATTGAGAGTGTGTCTGTGGTGTGAGTTGGAAGTATCTGCGAGTGTGAGTGTGTATCTGAGTGTGAGTGTGTGGGGGTATGAGTGTCCTTGGCTGGCTCCCTGGCTTAATCTTTCCTTTCTTCTCAATGGTTTGCTGTCTTGGCCAAGATCCCACGTTGTTTGTAATTACAGATTTTTCTCGGCTTGTTGTGTCTTTTAAGTTGTGTAGCATATAACTGTTTTGGGGTTTGTTTCTTTTTTTGTCTTTTCTAGGGCCACACCTATGGCATATGGAGGTTCCCAGGCTAGGGGTCCAATCGGAGCTGCAGCCACTGGCCTATGCCAGAGCCACAGCAACGCGAGATCCGAGCCGCATCTGCGACCTACACCAGAACTCACGGCAACGCCGGATCCTTAGCCCACTGAGCGAGGCCGGGGATCAAACCTGCAACCTCGTTGTTCCTAGTTGGATTCGTTAACCACTGAGCCACGATGAGAACTCTGTGGTTTTTTTTTTTTTTTTTTCTTAATGTAGTTTAGGCTTTTTTACATTAAATGGCTGTTGGATTTATTGCAAGTTTAGGAGGGCCTCCCCCAACCCCCCCCCCCCAAGATTGCTTTTGACAAAAACCCTGGATTTCCTTGGGGCTTCTGCATCTTGTCTGCAGTGGAGACCTGGGTCTGCCATGCCCACCACCAGCCCTTCCAGTGGCCTGGAAGCTCCTCTGAGCGGAAGCCGGCCCTGTTCTGGCCCTGATTCAGCGTTCCTGCCGTGGTCTTCACACCACGTTGATTTCTCTGGGTGATGGAGGCATTTTGTCAGCCTCTCCACAGGGGTCTGCAGAATCCCTGGTGCAGATGGTCTCAAAGCGCAGCCGCTTCGAGCCGGCTCCCTGCTCAGTGCATCTGTCCTGGCTGAGGATGCCCGAGTGCTGGTCATCTCTGCTGGTCACTGAAGGCCAGCGTTTTCTGAATCCTGGTCTTTTGTTAAATTAGTTCCTGTGTGTTTTATTGTTTTCTCTCATTTGCTCGCTTCCTGCTACGTTTTCAAAGCCACATCCAGCCTCCAGGAGCGGCCGGCGTCTGGGTCTTTCACTGCCTGCTGCTCATGGAGGCTGGGTGCGGGGAGGCCGGCCCAGCTTGGGAGGGAAGCCCCGGGCGCAGCAGCTCCAGTGTGGCTGCCTCTGTGACCGTGTGCCCAGGCATTGGCCTGCACAGCCGGGAAGACACAGCCCCAGATATTTGGGTCAGGAAAGAAACTACAGTGTTTATTTTCTTCAGGAAAAAAAAAAAAAAAACATTTAGAAGTTTTTTTTTTTTAAAAGCTCTTTCGTTTCGAAGGAATCTAGATATGTTATTGTTTAAGAAAAAAAGTGTTTGCAATGTATCAGTCACCCGTTTCGTTCTGAGCATGATTTATGTGAGGAAATGGTTTTTTTAAAAATTAAGCTGGAGATATATCCCTGTACGATGCTTCTGTGAAACGTAGCTTTTGTGCAGAGCTGTGAATGCAAGTTGTAACAGTGTGATACGGGAGGCAGTGTTTACTCGTTACATTCCTGCGCGCAGTCAAAATAAGCCCGAGGGTCTACAGTAGCATTTCTGTATTTTATCAGCTTGGGCTGGGCTGGGGGCCTCCGCTCACACTCCAAGGGGCTGTTTCTGCCAGATTTATTTGCCTTATAAATATTCCCCGTGTTTATTTTAACTCGCCTTTAAAATGGAGGTGAAATTAATATGGACCCAAGGGCTGCCCCCTGGCCCTGGGAGGCCTCCCGAGGCTGGGCGGACAGTCCCACTTGGCCCTGTCCAGGAGGCCAGCTGCTGCCCAGGGGCCTGGCCTGTGCCTGCAGCGACATTGCCCCTGCTGGCCAGACCCGAGGGCCTGTGGCTCTGCAGCCTCCACCATCATCCCCTTGAGGGGCCGCAGCCAGAGCACCCTTTAGGGGTGTCTGCCTGAGGCACGGTGAGCAGCCCAGGCCCAGGGAGCTGGACCTCAGCCTCCACCATTGTCCTGAGCCACCTCTGCCCTCGAGAGTCTTGGTGCTGTCCAAACCCCATGGCCACGGAGGCAGCTCAGCCTCACCCGTGTGCGAGAAGCCTCCTGCCTTCTGCTTACACAGGGTCTGGGGAGCCCAGGGCCAGATAGACAGTAGAGGGGACCCCCTGCTCAGCAGGGTGCCTGGGCCTCATGGAGAGAGCTCAGGAACCCGGTCTAGGAGCAGGACCCTGGGGTGGTGGCCGAGCACAGCTGTATATCTGTCTTGTCTGCCTCTTCCATTAGTCTTACTTCTTCATTTTCTGTGGAAATCAAGACAGGTTGAAGCAAGGAGGCTTCCAGGGAAGGAAAGGCCCTGGGCAGCAGTGGACACTTGGGAAGCTGCCCATTGCCAGTGGAGAGAACAGGGGCACAGAGGAGGGCCAGCACCACATGGGGGGCAGAGATGGAGCGCAGCCCTACCTGACCCATCAGTCAGCCCGCAGCCCCTCTGTGGAGGCGCTGGATGCAGCCTGGCTCCACCTCTGATGCTGCAGCCTCTGATCCTCACTTGCTCACCTGAGCAGCCTCTGTGGTGAGGCCTCTGGGCCTGGGCGGCCAGCGGGGGACTTGGAACTCCGGGTCACTGCCTCCTGCCACTCTTTGGTGCCCTGATGGCAGCTTCCTCCGTGTCTGAGGTCGGCTCTGTGGAGTGAGGCTCCGAGCTGTGGCTTGGCTATGGTCAGTGTCATTGCCTTTCTCTGCCAGCGGACAGGACCAGAGATAACCAAAGTGGCTTCTCCCCTCATCAGACCCACATCAGACCCACAGGCCGCCGAGTCGCCACTTCACATAAGAGCCGGGGCCCTGCGGCTTGCAAAGCCCCTCAGACAGCCACCGTCTCCTTGAGGGTCTGCCCAGTCCATGTCCAGACCAGGACTTCCAACCCCCCAGGGCTACAACCACTGCCTGGAGGCCAGGGCTCTTTGAGCAGAGGTGCTTGGTGCAGGCTGCCTGCCCATGCTGGTCATGGAAGGAGCTTTCTTTGCCCTGTTGTTGAGTATGGAAGCAGGGCAGGCTCTGTCTTCATGAGCACAAGAGAGAAACTCCACACCGTTTATTTAGGAAACTGACTGCTCCTTCAGTTCTTCTCTCCTACTTAACCTCCACGTTCATTTGCTGTGACACCCTGTGTCTAGCAAGAGGAGAACTGGCCACCCACCTGGGACCTGGCTTCAGCCTGTTGCACCCACGGCCCACCTGGCCATGCCCAGTGTCAGGCTTGAGGGGTCAGGTGGGGCTGGCGGGTGGATCCACTAGGGAGGTAGCCTTGGGACCCCCACTCTGCAGCCTCCCTGGGACCCAAGCTCCAGGGCCCAAGCAGCCTTGAGTGTGCTGGTAGGACTGCCCCGAGCCCTGTGCACCGTGGGGCCCTCGCCCTGGGTGGGTGCCCCTGGGGAGCGGATTGAGGCCTTCAGACTCCAGAGACAGGTGGAAAGCTCTTTAAGCTGAGGTTTTTTGGGCCTGAAGTAAAGCTTTGTTTCTGCTTCCTCCTCCCTTTTGGATTTTAAGGAGAGTGCCAGCCCTGTGATTAGGCTAATCCCACGGTAGTTACACCCTTGAGAGCAGGGCTTGTGGCACCGAGGGGCACACAGAGGGGCTGCCCCGAACACACACAGAGCCGAGCAGGGCTCCAGGGGTGCAGGGGGTCCTGGGAGCTGGTGCTCTTTTTGGGCAGCATGAGGTCTCATTTCCAGACATTGGAGGCCCACTTGGCTGCCCCTCTAGGTCCTCCTGTGGGGGTGGGGTGGGCCCTGGTCACTGTACCTTGGCACCGCCTCTGCGCCACCATTCCCAGGCCCCATCCAGGCTGAGGTCACCTCACTGGCCAGCAGAGCCCATCTGCAGCTTCAAACCTGCCAGTAAAAACACAGCATCAGGAGTTCCCTGGTGGCGCAGGGGGTTAAGGATCTGATGTTGTCACTGGAGCAGCTTGAGTTTAATCTCTGACCCAGGAACTTCCACATGCTGTGGACGCAGCCAAACAAAAACAAACACAAAAACAACCTATATCATCTGTCTCTGTTGCCTCCCCCACCACAGCCCAGAGGCACTGGAGTCCATTTCTGTTCTTGCTGGGTGCTTTCTCAGTCTAGTCCATCTACAGGGAGTTCTCTGGTTGAGACCTTGGATCTTGCATTTTTCAAAGAATAATACTTATTTGATAAATGGGGGCAGGGGTGCAGTGAAAACCAACACTGTTGACAGTCTTTCCTCTTAGAGACGTGAAAAGGCCCCTGGTAACCCTCTGAGCCAGTGGATGCCTGCCCATTGTGAGGTTCCAGCTGCACACGCTCGGTCAAGGACGCCTACTGAGGCCTGGCCCTGCTGGCGCCTGCCTCCTCCCCAGTGTGCCCTCTGTCAGCAGCTCAGAGCCGATGGGGACCCATGACCTTGAGGTGGGAGTTGGAGGCGCAGGGCCCTGGGGGTACTCTGTGGGAGGATCTGGGGATCCCTGCCTCCCTGTCTGACTTCCCATTGTGCCAAGGGCTCGGGGAGGTACCTGGGGGCTGTGGGAACAAAACACTTTTGCCAAAATCAGGAGATCACGTTGCTGCATTGCTTGGAGGTGGGCTGTGAGCTGTGGGCTGTAGCCGGCTGCCACCCAAGAGGGTCCACTCTAAAGAGACAGGAAGACTCGTAATATTGGGATAGCCCAGCGGGAAGGTGGAGAGCTCCTGATCACCTGTACCTCAAGACTGCCCAGCCACAGCCACCCAAGCCATGGCCATTATGAGCAGAGCACAGCACACCATATGTGCTGCACAGATTCTCATGTTGAGGCAGGACATTCAAAGCAGCTCAAGCCCGTTTGCATTTAAGTAACTCACAGTCCCGTAAAGGAGGGCCTGTCCCCTTCCCTTGTACATGAAGAAGGCCAGGTTCTGGGTGCTTGAGAGGGAACCTGCCCACAGACGTGTGTGTTACGCCTACACGTGTGTGCCCGTCCCCGGTGGCTTCCTCACAGCCCAGCTCTCCCCGACCCTCCCCACTTGGGACACCAGCACGGTCCTGTCCCAGCTCCTGAGAGGAAGCCAGTGCCAGTTGCTTCCTGCAGGGCAGGCAGAAGTACCCCCGGGATATGCCGCCTTTTGAAATGGAATTATATCGTTAGTAGCTACCGGGATCAGAGCTGACATCTGCTTATCCATCCTTACATCACCTCCTCTTGTTCAAAGGCTGAGGGGTGATCTGACAAGCCCACCCACACGCCACCAGGGCTGGGAGTGTCTCCTCCATGTTCAGTTTTGTGCACATGTGCATGCGTGCGAGTGCATGTATGTGTGAGTGTGCGCGTGTGCGTGAGCGTGTGCAGGGTATGCAACTAAGTAACAGAAGAGGATCTGCTGGGTCCCAGTATCTGCCCTTGCTGGGGAGCTGACTCTCGTGGCCTTAGGCCTGTGTGTGGTGGGGCTTGGACGGGCCTTTGGGGTCTTGTCCCTGGCCTCTGGGGTCCCAAAGCATCCTGCCCACAGACGGTGCTTTCTGGAGCCACCCCACATCCAGCCCCCCGTGTGCTTCCAGCCTGGCAGCAGGAGGTCCAAAGGGACTAGAAGCAGACCTTACCTTAGGACTGACTGAAGAACCTTCCTGCTCTGTCTGACTGGGCTTTGCTCCAAGTGTCCATGTTGGTCCCGTCTCCAGGCCCTTCCCCAGGATGTGCTGTGTTGTCACGGCTGCTCACTCCGTCACCACCAGGCAATCTGCCGATTCAGGGCTGTTTGTCCCCCACAGCTGGAGCTCTGGGAAGTAGGTCTTGTACTCAGGACGACCTGTTTGAACAGGTATCCTCAGGGACTCACCAGTGGTGACACATCAGCTGACAGGTGTCTTGCACAAAGGCTTGGGGCGCCTGGCCCTCAGAGCCCCACTGGGGATGGCAGCCACGTGTGACGCTCACCTCTGTTCTCTCTGTCTATTCTTCTGACAGGTTGGTGGTCGGGGCCAGCTGTATCCTTTGCTGTGTGCAGGTGACAGGCGGACAGACAGCTGTACTTGCCATCCTGAGAGCGGAAGCTCCCGCCACCCCCCCCCCCACACCTTTCCCATGGGGCATGCCCTCTGTATGAGGACCAAGCACTTACCAGCCTACTCAGGGCGGATGACCTGTGCTCAGGGAACAATTGGAGGCTGACCTTTGGGGCTGGGGCTTCCTGGAGCCCTTTCCTGAGCCACTTACTGGCCAGGCAGCTGGACACAGCCTTGCAGCAGGTGGTCCTCCCTCGAGGACCACCCTTTGGGGGTGCATTGAAGCCAGGAGGGCGGAGAGGGGGCCACAGGAGGGGCCAGGCTGGGAGATGAAAGCACTGGGGGCCAGGGGCCATCTCCTGTCTATCCCCACCTGGGGGATACAGACAGATGGACTATGGAGGCAGAAGCTGCCTAGCCCGTGGCTGCTAGAGGGACCCTTGCCTCGCCTTAGACATGGTTTGAGAGGTGGAGGTAGGGTTTTTGTGGCTGCTTTGGGAGCCTCCTTGGGGCCAGCAGGTGTGCTGGGGTCTTGGCTTTGGGAGCCTCCTTGGGGCTGGCAGGTGCGTTGGGGGTCTCTGCTCCTGATGCTATGACCCTGAGTGTTCCTTAGCCCGCTTTGGCAGACGTGGCCCTGGAGTGTGCTGGCTTCCTCACCGGGCTCGGCCTTGATGCCACCATCATGATACGCAGCATCCCTCTCCGAGCCTTTGACCAGGTAGTGCAGGGCTGGACCCACCCCACCTGTGCTCTGCTCTCCCCAGGTGGCTGCGTGTGCCCCCTGCCGTGCCCCCTGCCATGCCCCCAACTGAGGCAGGTCCAGGTGTGGGCTGGGAGCAAGGCTTCAGTCTCTAGAAACTGGTCCTTTAGTTTCATGAGGAATTGCTGGCGAAATAAGTACCTGCCAGCATTGGCAGCAGGGTCAGTGTGTGGTGAACAGGGCGGGGACCAGAGGAACGTGCAGGCACACCGGCCAGCTCATGGATGTGAGGCCAGGCCCTCTGCCCTGGCCTCAGCAACGACACTCCTGCCACCCGGTCCTCAGGGCCTGTCCTTTTGTGCTTTGCAGCAAATGGCTTCCTTGATCATCGAGCACATGGCGGTTCATGGCACCCGGATTCTGAAGGGCTGCATGCCCTTGAGAGTGGAGAAGCTCCCAGACGGCCAGCTCCAGGTGACCTGGGTGGACCTGGCCTCAGACAGGAAGGACATGGGCACCTTTGACACCGTCCTTTGGGCCACAGGTGAGGGAGCGCAGAACCGTGTGCTCGAGGGCGTGTGGGCCCCAGACGCGAAACCACAGTTGAGTTTTTGTTCAGGAGACTAGTTAGTCCTCTGGGTTTTCCACATCCCCAGGTGGGTGGTTTCTTGAGGCCTCACATGAAAATCTCACACTTTCCTATCAGCTTTAAACCTTGGTATAGATGTGTTTTTTATAAATTAGACTTGTTTTCCACTGTAGCTTTGAGGTTGCTGTTTATAACATACAGATGATACCAATTTTATATGTTTTTTTACTGTTGTAACACATGGGTGAGGTAGAATTTACATCCTGACCTTTTTTAGGTGCTCACCTTAGTGACACCAGGTAATGTTCGCCCCCTCCCCCAGCCCTGGGCACCCACCCTCCTCCTTTCTGTCTTTGTGAATCCCATGATTTTAGGACCTCATGGAAGTGGGATCCTACAGTTTTTCCCTTTCTATGCCCAACAGTTTCATTGGTGTAATGTCCTCAAGGCCACCTGTGTCACAGCCTGTGCCAGAGCATCCCCGATATGGTGGGTAGTGCTGCATTGGCATGCTTGGCTCATCCATCCATTGGTCGTGGACGCTGGTTGCGTCCGCCTTGTAGTGGTTATGAGCAGTGGCAGGCAGGGGCGCCTCATTAGTACATAAAAATGATGGCGATACGTAGTCTCTCACTGCCTCCGATGCTTCCCCTGGGCCACCTGGAGCGCTGCAGATCATCACATGTTAGGGCGGGATATCTTCCCAGCCTTTCCAGAAGTCGCGCATCACAGATTTCCGAAGGCAACGTTTAGTGAGGGGCAGCGGCCTGGCCTTCCCTGGCCAGGTGTGGGCTGGCCACCCTTGTCTCCCATCCCCTAGAAGGCATGGGTCCAACTTTTTTCGGGGTGAAGGCCAAGCAGATGTAGCCACAGAAACAGCACATTGGTGACCTTGTCAGACATCTGCCCTCTCCCAGTTAGGGCCCTCCCTGCCCCCCTTTCCCCGCAAGGGGAAGTAAGAGTAGGTGTTAGAGGAACCCTGTCTGGGGATGGGGACAGTCAGCCTGGAAGGAAGATGGGCCTTGCAGGCAGGAGCCCTGGCTGTGGGGAGCCTGCTGCTGGGTGGAGGACCTAGGGGCTCGCTGATGAGGGCAGGTGCATCATAACCTGCCGGGCTCCCCCGTGTCTTGCTGCCTGTGACCGTGGGGTTGGAATCTGCTTTCCTATCTGTGGGTTTGCTCGGTGAACGTAGAGCACCCAGGGCTCCTTTCTCCTGACGTGTCTGATCTGTGGGGTCTCTGTGCTGAGTTTCCTCTATGACCTGGGCTTGGAGTCTCTGGCCCTCAGACCTGCCACTCACCCCACCCTACCCATGCGTATTTGTGAGCTTGCGGAGAGCCTGTCCCACCGGCTGGTATTCTGCATCCTCTGAGATGTGGGGCCTGGGGCAGCCACTCTTCTGAAAAGCTTCTTGTTCCCAAGTTGCTCAGGAATCAGTGCAGGGCTTTTGAGAGTTGACATGAGCAGATCTGAGGAACAAGAAGATCTGAAACACCCTGGAGCGGACTTAGCACCTCTTCTTGACCAAGATCCGCTAAATTACCAGAGCCATTCTTATTCAAAGTGTAAAAGTCAGTTTAAGTAGGTTAATTCTGAGGCACACTATGAATGATTGAATAACGTATTTGGAATCAGAAATGTAATCTTGCGGTTATCTTAAATACTGTTCTGACTGGCCAGGAGGCCAGTTTCTGGCCCATCCACGCCCTATCCCTCCCGCTTGGCCCCATGCCTCTCCTTGGCTCTGTGGCCTTTGGACTGAGGTGCAGGCTGCACCCAGATGCCATGGCCGAGCCCACACTGATGGCAGCAGCCAGAGGGTGAGGGGCTATGCCTTCAGAGAGCCTCCTGTTCTCCCAGCACCCAGACAGCCCTGGTGGACAACAGGCAGGGCCCCTGTAGCCCGCCCCCACTGGGAGTCCGTTTTGTTTTCTGTATTTTCAAAAAGAGCATCCCCCAGACAGTCTGCCTGTGTGATTGATGCCGGGGGTGGAAGCTTTTCACAGTCCTTGGCCTTTGACCTTGCTTCCCGAGGTGGCGCTGCGCTGGCGGGTTTCTGGCACGCCTCCTGGGGCTGCATGGGCATGTGCCGACTGCGCTGCTGCTCCCTCCAGGTTTTGTAAACATTCAGGAGCCGCTTCCCAGTTTTGCAACTAGGGATGTTTTCTGCCGGTTTACCTGAGGAGCCTCTAGCCAAGCGTTCCTTCCACTCGCAATAAAGGATGATTCCCCCACCAGGAGGCCAAAACAGAACCCCCTGGGGCAGCACAGACCAGAGTCCGCCAGCCTCGAGCACTGTGTCCACACAGCTGGACTCGGCGTGTTAAGGATGAAAAGGGGAAGGGCACACCTCTTGCCCTGTGGACAGCCTTGGCCAGCACCAGGAAGACTGGTGGACGCTGGTGGGGATGCAGGCCCTGGAGTCTGCACTCTGCTCTCGGCTTCCTCGGCGTGGCCTTGATCTCCACGTGGTGGATTAAACACATTAGCAGTAAAGCAGTTAATTGCTGTGCAGGGGGCCCACTCATTGTTTGTCTGTGAATCACCCACCACACCAGGTGTCTCAGATAATAGGCTGGGAACTCGCAGCGAGGAGGATTTCCTGTCTGCAGATGTGCCGATTACGGTGCTGAGTGAAGACAGTCAGCCTGCCTGCCGCAGGCTCGAATTCGCCCCACAGTTAACCAGTTGTGGCCTGGATCGGCTGGGGAGCAGGAGCAGGCTGCTCTGAGCCGACACCCTGGAGCAAGCTCTCAGCTGGGCCATTTCCTTGTGTTTTGAAGAACAGCGGGGTGCCGTTGGCTTGAGCCTTAGAGACCAGGAGCTGACCCAGCCGTGGGCCTCAGGATCTCCAGCCTCTTTCCAGGGAAGATGAGGGCTGAAGCACGTCCATCCGGGGCCATGGGAGCCCACCCACTGTTGGAGGAGCCCAGGTGGCTGTTGTTCCTGGGGCCGGAGGGCCTGCCTCACGGCAAGCAGGGGAGTCAGCCCCTGAAGCCACTTCTTCTTCTTCAGGCTCTGTCTTAGCAAAGAGCTGTGGCCAGTCACCTGTATGCATCCACCGCACGGCCACATCTGAGCCTCTAACATGGGCGAAGGGAGCCAGTGACCCCCATGAAGAAGCCCCCACCATGAGCCACTCTGAGCACAGTCCTCACACTTGTGACACGTGGAGCCACCAGAGTGGATCCCTGCCCAGCCACCCGCCAGCCTCCCAGCACCCACGCTGCGTGTGTAAGCACAGTCTGCGCCCGCCCTGTCACACTCCTGCTAGCACTTAAATCTTCCTCGTTACATGGATCCCCTGCTCCTCAGAACATGTGCTCCAGGGAGGCATGAAATTGGAGGGAATGCCCATCTTCTTGTCACCAGATGAAGGGGCACATGAAACGGTGTGTCTGGTCGTCTGTATCCCATGTGTGGCAGAGCAGGGAGTAATGACCAGCGGCCACCCTCTGGGGCCTTCAGCTTCTTCAGGTGGCCAGAGTGTGGTGGCCAGGCCGTCTGGGGTTAGGGGCAGCAGCTGGCAGGGCTCCCAGGGGCAGCAGAGGAGGGCTGGCCTGGGCCTCGGCTGAGCGCTGCCTCTGGCACCACTTCAGGACCCTGGGTGTCATGGGTAGTCAGTGTTGGGTGGGCTGGCCTGGCTCCGAGGTGCGAGGGGCCACACGGTCCCTCAGAGGGACTCTAGCCAGTAGCCAAGCCAGATGTCAGGGCAGCTCCAAGGAGAAGCCAGGCATCTGCCTGTATCTGGATTTTAGTGCCCTTGGCATTTGTAGTAAATGCAGAGGGGAGTCGTGCATGATGAGAAGGTCCTACGCAACAGGAAAATCATAAAGATGCGTCTAAATAAATGAAAAGAGCAGGGCCAGCCATTCTCAAGAGGAAATACAGCTAATTAATACCTGGCCCAAAAAACACTGCATTTTACTAGTAGTCAAAGAAGTGCAGGTGAAGTCAGCACAGCCTCCACCCCCACCCCCATGTACCCGCGCAAAGGAACAGAGCCCAGTGAGGAGGTGGCCCTGCCTGAGCCTGAAGCCCCACCTGGGGAACCAGCCACCTCTCACCCTGTGGGCCTAACTGTCCCACCCAGTGGAGCCACTTGTCCAACAACCACCCCTGCCCCTTGCCATGCTGGAGTGAGGACCATGTCCTAGACAGGACTGGATGTGACCATGACACACAGGGTAACCAGGAGAGCTGCCTGTGCACGGGTGCAGGAAGACTCAGGAGATGGCAGGCCTCACCCAAGGCCCAGCTCCCAGCCTCAGGTACCCGCTGCCCTCAGGCCTCTGCCTGCTGTGGCCCCTCCCTTCCCTCACTATTCCTTCTGGAAGTGTCAGTGGAGTGCCTGCTGCCTGCAGCCTGTTCTTTGCTGTACTACCTGCCCCTCATCCATTTATTGTTTGTACCAGTGGCCTGGCTCGACATTCCACATACTTTCCAAGTTCACGTCCTAAAAAATCCCGGCTTCAAGATGGACTACAGAGGCCACTTAATTCAGGCATATGTTACCGTCTCCTGTTACTGCTTTCAAATTTATCTTTATTTTCTTCGGGACCTGGGATGTGGTTTGCTGGCATCTGAGAGCTGTGTGGTTACCATGGTTACCTCCAGGCGCAGGGGAAAGCACTCGACCTCCTGTGACCAGCCAGGCGGGAGTGCAGGGGGGGGCTCATGACAGCCTGGCCGGCGTCAGAACAGGCCAGTCCCAGGCTGCCAGCCTTGCCCTCGGACCCTCTCACCCAGAGCAGCCCCAGGAGGCAGAGGGCCCAGGGGCTGAGCTGTGAGCCCTGCCCGAGGGACACCATCAAGCACCCAGCAGAGGCCCTCCAGTCCCCCCCATGGGGCCAGCTCCTTCCTCACTGGAAGCAGGGCCCAGCCCCCCGCCCCCCCCAGGAGCCATCGTGGCAGGACACTGGCCAGGAGGCAGGTCCCACTCAGGATGCTCACAGGTCTCCATGATGACAGTGCTGTCAGCAGGTGGGGCACCTCAGGGCCTTGTGCTGCCCATGCCTGGCCTGACAGTGAAGGGGCAGCCCCAGCATGCAATCCCTGGAGCCTAGCAGAGGCTGGAGCTGGGAGCCCCAGAAGTGGCTTAGCTGAGCCTGTGTTTGGACTTCCTGCTAGGAGAGCTGCTGGACTTAGGGCTCCCTTCCATCTCCCGATGCACCACCCGCCGCCTGCTGGGGTCTGAGCTGTGAAAGCACTGTGGACGGTGCCCACGAAGCTGTCCATCCCTGCCATGGAGATCACCCTGAGCCCCTGGGGGCCCTGAGGGAGCTGTCCGCTGACTCCCTGATCAGGCAGGAAGAGCGGCCTTTGCTGCACCCAGCTTGGCGAGGGTGCATTGTCTGAGTGGGAGAGAGGGGGGAGAGGGTTTGATGAGGGCTGTGGCTAGTGCTGATGAGGCTGCTGTGCACACCCCAGGCCTGCCCTCTGGCCCCTTCCAGCCTTCCCTAGTGCACTGGCCCCCTGCCCTGAGGTCTCAAAGCTGGGGCTGCAGGGGGCTGGCTTGCACGGGGTGGGTTCATGCATGCTCTCTGCCTCCTCTGGTTGGCTCACCCCTCCACGGGGCCAAAAGGACGTCCACTGACAGGCTGTGAGGACACAAGGCCACCGCCTGTTGTGCATATGTGGACTGGGGGCAGGTAGGAGGTAAACCCAACATGGAGCTCTGTCCTGCCCTGCATGAGCCCAGATAGGCCATGTGAGAGGCTGTGTGCTCACCCAGGCCCACGATGCCCACCAGGAACATAGGCATGGGATGGGGCCAGTGGCCATGAGGCCTGGTCCTGTGTTCCATTCCCCTTAGGCTGATGCCTTTAGAGGTTGTGCAGCCCTGTCGAGCTATGTCTATGGCCACACTGCTCCTATCACTCTGCCTTGTGGCCTGGGCCCTGGATCCCTGGAGCGTGGCCCCTTCAGTGGGAGAGGTTTAGGGGTCACAGTCTGGGGCCAGGGGCACATGGCCCTTGAGCAGCTGCTGCTTCTCTACCTTTTCTGTGCTCAGAGCCAGGAACCTTGTAGTTTTTAAAAATCGTGTGTTACCAGAGTTCCCTTCGTGGCTCAGTGGTAACAAGCCCGCATCCTCACTCAGGGGATTAAGGGTCCAGCATTGCTGTGAGCTGTGGTGTAGGTCACTGACATGGCTTGGATCCTGTGTTGCTGTGGCTGTGATGTAGGCTGGCAGCTGTAGCTCTGATTTGACCCCTAGCCTAGGAACTTCTATATGCCGCAGGTGCAGCTCTAAAAAGAAAAGAAAAAATGCAATAAAATAAAATTTAAAAATAATAATAAAAATTATGAGTTTCCAATTCAGAGGTGGTGTTATGGGATCATCCTCTGTGATGACACATCATAGCCTCACCTATGGTTAGGACATGACTCCCACGGTGCTTTGACAGTGGGGGTTCCCAGGTGCCCCGTGGTTAGGATATGACTCCTGTGATGCTGTGACAGTGTGGGTTCCCAGCTGCCCCGTGGTTAGGATGTGACTCCTGTGATGCTGTGACAGTGTGGGTTCCCAGCTGCCCCGTGGTTAGGATGTGACTCCTGTGATGCTGTGACAGTGTGGGTTCCAGGGTACCCTGAGTGAGCTTTGCTCTTTATGTCCCTCAGGTCGGGTCCCAGAAATTGGAAGTCTGAACTTGGAGAAGGCTGGTGTTCACACCAACCCCCACACTCAGAAAATCCTGGTTGACGCCCAGGATGCCACCTCTGTCCCCCACATCTACGCCATAGGAGACGTGGCGGAGGTACAGCCTGCACCCTCTGCCAGCCCTCTCATCCCCTGACCCCATCCCCCCCCATCCTCCTGATCCGTGTCCCCATTCCCATCCCATCCTCTGTCCTTGTCTCCTGTTCCCATCCTCTGTCACCCCCGCCTGTCTCCTGCTCTGCAGCTCATTTGGGCTCTGATCTGTGCCCCAGGAGGACTTGGCCTCAGCCCTACCTCCTTGTTTCTCCTTCCTGCGGTGCCGGGGTCAGGAGCAGACAGCAGACCTTGCTGTGAACCTCCAGGGTTAGCGCTGAGGGATGGCCGTCTGTTTGCACACCGTGGCACAGGCCCCAGCTTCCTGGCCTTAGTTTATATCTGTCTTAGGTGGTCAGCCCCTGGTGAGGCTCTGGCCTGGGAGGCACTGGTTAGTGCCCCCAGGGGTTGGCAAGACCTGCTGTGGGCCTGTGGCCTATCCTGCCCGTGTGCAGCACGTCCAAAGAAGAAGGCTAGGCAGGGTTCCAGTCAGAGGCCAGGCCCCACTCCCTGCTGGCCTCACTCCCTGCAGGCCTCTTGGCCACGAGACCTGGAGCTGTAGCTACGCAGCTCCTCAAAGTGGGTGGTGCCAAGCAGTAGCCTTTGTTCTCTCACGCTCCGGAGGCCTGAGGTCTGAGGTCGAGGTGTTGGGGTTGTGTTCCCTCCTGTGGGGAGGCCTGGCATCCCAGGCGGAGCTGCAGGCTCCAAGCCGTCCTGTCTTCGCGGGCATCTCCCCAGGGTCTGTGTGGGGCCCACCTGAATCCAGGCTGAGGTCTCAGTCCTCACACCTGCAAAGGCCCTGCAGCCCAGCAAGGGCACAGTCTGAGGTTCCAGGAAGACATGAGTTTGGGAGGTGCTGTTAAACCACCATGGTGTTAATTTATGTTCCTTCCCTGCACATTGAGCACTAGCACTTTTCTGGGTTCTGAGGCCACCGAAGAAACAGACAAAGGTCCCAGCCCTCATGGAGGTGGCTTTCTGGTCAGGGTCACAGAGGACACACAAGTGAGCTATTTAGGTGTCAGAGGTGGTTAGTGGGGCCAGAAGAGGTAGCCGCCATCACCAGTGTGTGGGACTGACCCTCCCTTAGCCTGGCCAGCCCTGTTGTGACTCACATGGGGTCAGGGCCTTCCACAGAGTTTGGCTCACATGGGAACATGCCTAAAGGCCAGCCTGCTCATGGGGAAGATGCCTGCCCCATGCAGACCCTCCTGCGGGGAACGTGGCCCCTGCTGTCCCCATCATGCCAGAAGGGTCACCCCAGCCATGACCGGTGCTCAGCTGTGAGCCTGCTGGCTGCTGTGGAGCCTCAGGTACTGGTAAACCCAGGCTCGTGAGGTGGTGCAGACCCGTGTCGCTACCACAGGGTGGCTCACTGGGTGTGGTCAGAGCTCTGGCCACTCCTCCCTCCAGGTTGTCTGACTGTCCAGTTGACCTGTTGGTATGGACAAGGCTTCATGAATGCTGGCTGTCCTGCGGCCCAGGCCACTCAGCCAGGCAGTGCCAAGATGCCTGTGGTCTTGGCCAGGTGAGCCCGACTCCGGCCACGGCGGGGCCCCGCCCACACAGTGTAGCCCATGGCATTGCAGACACATGGCCCAGGCCCAGCTGATGAAACATTCAGCCCCTCGCTCGGAAAGGTCACTGTGAGCAGTCAGTAGAGCCAACCCGCAGGGGTCCGGTGAGGGCGGCAGGGAGACACCGTGTGCTGTGCATGGCTGTTTCCGCATTAGTCAGGCCCAGTGGAATGCACAGGCAGCCTTCACGGCTTTATCTCTGCCGATCTCCATTCATTTCTGGAATGTCAAACAACATCTGTATTTCCTGCTGCTGCAGGGGTGATTGGCAGCCCGTCCCAGGCTGACGCGTGCGGGAACTTGGGGGCTGTGCTACCCCCGCTCCCCAGCAGGACACACCCTAGGCCAAGGCCTGCAGCAGAGGGTGTCTTATCTGGGGTTTGCAATGGGCTGGGTGTGCTGGGCAGGCCGCATGTCTAGGTGCGCGGAGTGCTCCCAGGGCCTGTCTTAGCCCCAGTCCCTATTGATGTGGACAGTTGAATGGTTGAGCTTTGTTATGGGGGCAGCTCTCCAAGGTCACTGCCTCGAAGAAGAGGTCAGAGGGAAGTGGTAGGCCAGTGTGGCTGGCGTGGCTGTCATGGCTGGGCTTGTGAGCAGCCCATCTCTCTCTCCAGAAGGGATGTGAGCACTGTGTCTCCCCAGAGCAGGACAGGGTTGGCAGGGGACACGAGGGTGAGCAAAACTGCAGGATTTTGCTGCAGAGGCACACCACATCTGGGGGCTTGTGGAAGGGCAACACCCTGGGAAGGGTCCTCCTGAGTGATTGAGTGACCGTGCTACTTCCTTCCAGGGGCGGCCAGAGCTGACACCCACGGCAGTCATGGCCGGGAGGCTCCTGGCTCAGCGGCTTTGTGGTCGGTCCTCAGACCTGATGGATTACGACAATGTGAGTGTGCCCTGTGGTTCACGCCCTCCGCGCAGCTCCTTCTGGGGGGTGCATGTGTCTGTGTGCATGCATGTGAGGTGCCACCTGGAATCAGTGCAGTCACCCATCTGAGCCCTGGCCTGCAGTTGCTGCTCCCAATGCCAAGTACCTGACCCTGGCACTCCTTACAGGTGCCCACGACGGTCTTCACGCCGCTGGAGTATGGCTGTGTGGGGCTCTCGGAGGAGGTGGCCGTGGCTCGCCATGGAGAGGAGGGTGTGGAGGTGAGTCAGGGCCCCGGGAGGGTTGGCCGGGACTCAGGCCCTGGTGACCCTCACACTAGATGATGGCTGTCTCCCTGCAGAGGCCCACTGGGCAAGTGGGGATATTGGTGTCCATCCTTTCTGTGCCTGCAGTTTGGACAGGTGGGGTGTGGGGTCCAGGACCATGACCATGATGGGCTGGGATGGTGGAGGGACCCCAGAAACGAGAGGGCCTTTGGAGTATGGCCCACTGCATCAGGCACATCTCCGTTAACCTGGGGACGCTTCTGCCCTCCAGCCTCCTCCTGTTCTCTGACCTCTGCTCCCCTCCACCTCCCTCTTGCCCGAGTCTGGCCCCCCACCCCAGTACCTCACTTCCCTGTGCCTCCTCCATGCGTCTGGTCCTCCCCAGCCTCCAATAGCCAGACCTGGCCACCCACCCCAAAAGAAGGGGCCTGTCAGCAAACAACTGTCTCTAGGGTCTGTTTTGGGCCCAGGCGGCAGCAGCTTGCAGGTGGGTTGGGAGAAACAGGGCCCCACGTGGCCACCAGAGCAGCCTGGTGCCTTCGGGAACAAGTCCCTAGCTCCAGAGCCTACCCCATGCCCCTGCGCCCCGGTCCCTCCATCAACGGCACTGTATTTGCTATTTTTGTTTGATTCATCACGAGTGCCTTGGGACGTATGTCCATGGATTCCATAATGTTGTTTTATGTTTCACAATGTTGAATGGCCAAACGCCCTTTGTTTGTTTTCTTTTTAATTCTGTCTTCGTTAGAACAGTGTTCTCTGAAGCTCCATTAATTAATAATGGCTGTGCAGCACATGTGAGGGCTCTGCTGGTTTTTTACTCAGCCGCAGCCCCAAACACGCTGTTGGCCCCGCTTGGGTGCTGAAAGCCTCTGTCCGGCAGCTCCAGTGTGGGCTGGGCTGTCTGTGCCCTTGCTGCCTCCTCGCTTGCAAGCACCATGGTGCCCGAGGGAGGCCAGACAGGCAGCCAGGCCCTGTTCCCCTGACCACGGTCATCCTGTCCACTCTCTACAGCATCTGCCTGGGGTACATTCCTAGGTGGACCCCGTGCATGCCCTGAGCCTTAGGGCAAGTCTGAGGTGGTGCCTGGCCAGTCTGGTGCCCTCCCTGCTGCTGTGGTTCATGGGGGTCTTGGGCCTGGTGGGAGAGGGTCTGTCCTCAGGCTGCTGTGCATGGGACAGGGGGTACCTCCAAGGCCAGCCAAGCCTCGTCCTCGCCCCAACTGGCTGAGCAGTTGGTTCTGGCTCTCTGCCATGCATGCTCACAGCCACTAAGTCTGTAAAATGGCCTGTGGGATTCGTTCTGCTCTAGCCCCTGATCCCAGGAATCGGGATCTTGTCACCCAGGTTTATCACGCATATTATAAACCACTGGAGTTCACAGTGCCTGAACGAGATGCGTCCCAGTGTTACATAAAGGTGAGTGTCCCTGTGGTCAGTCAGGGTGGGTGGGAGGGGCAGGAGGGAACCCCATGGCCAACATGCCCTGCTGACCATGTGGCTTTCAGATGGTGTGCCTGCGGGAGCCCCCACAGCTGGTGCTGGGCCTGCACTTCCTCGGCCCCAACGCAGGTGAAGTTACTCAGGGATTTGCTCTGGCACTCAAGTAAGTCTGGAGGAATGTCGGTGTCACACAACACCCAGGCTGGTGTCCCATGATGTCGGCCTCATTCATGTTGCCCTGTGTGATGGTCATGCTTTCAGAGAAAGTCTCTCCAACGGGGCAGGTCCAGTCACCCGTGAGGCCAGTCACTGGGGACAAGACGACAGGCTCATGTCCCTAGCCAGCCCTGAGTCACTTTGCGAGTCTTCTCCGCTCAGAAGGAACAGGGTTGGGGGTCAGGCACTCAGGTGGTCCTGAGGGCAGCCTCAGCATCGATTGTGCTGGGATTGCCACCAGTGGGCACATGTCTTCCCGGGCTGGTCCTGCCATAGGCTGTGCATGGTGGGGTCCCAGCACTGCCTCCAGCCTTGCTGTGGATGCTCTGGGGGTGGGCTTCCAGGAGTGAAGAGGTTGGGCAGCTGGCGAGGGGTTGTCAGAAGCAGGAGGGCTGGGGTGAAGCAGAAGGGAGAGGACAGAGGGGGGCACATGGCCCCCTGGAACCCCCCATGTGCTGGGGGCATGTGGGTATAGCCAAGAGCCGGCCTTGGGGTTGAAAGACAGGGTTGGGGCTTGAGGAACAGGCCCATTCCCAGAAGGCTGATGGGGCTACAAAGCCTGATGATCTCGTCCAGACACCCAGGGTACCTCTGTCTCCCCCACAGGCAACAGTAATGATTATAGGATGAGCCCAGTAGAGAGAGAGAGCATGGGAACAGGCAGTTCACAGAAAGAGGAGTTAAAAGTAAACAGAATTCCCGTGGTGGCGCAGTGGAAACGAATCCGGCTAGGAACCATGAGGTTGTGGGTTCAATCCCTGGCCTTGTTCAGTGGGTTAAGGATCCGGCATTGCCGTGAGCTGTGACGTAGGTTGCAGACTCAGCTCGGATCTGACATTGCTGTGGCTCTGGCGTAGGCCAGCAGCAACAGCTCCGATTAGATCCCTAGCCTGGGAACCTCCCTCCATATGCCAAGGGTGCGACCCTAGAAAAGACAAAAAAAGAAAAAAAGTAAACGGTAGGGGGAGTTCCTGTCATGGCTCGGCAGAAATGAACCTGACTAGGATCCATGAGAATGTGGGTTCAATCCCTGGCCTCACTCAGTGGGTTAAGGATACGGCATTGCCATGACCTGTGGTGTAGGTCACAGACGCAGCTAGGATCCAGCATTGCTGTGGCTGTGGTGTAGGCCAGCAGCTGTAGCTGGGATTTGACCCCTAGCCCGGGAACTTTCATATCCCACATAGGCAGCTGTTGTGCCTTATCTGGAATTTAAAAGCCTCAGTGAAACACCAAAAACCACTGTGGTTTTGACACCATCTGGCAGCCACAGGCAGCGACATAGTTGTCCAGACGGTGGACACACACCCGGGGGCCAAGCAAGTCAGTGGATTGATAAGGCCCATGTTTCAGGCGCAGGAGAGGGTGTGGGCAGGGCCTACACCAGGGCTTCTGTGGTTCTTGCTGGGACTCCACCCAGCATATGTGCTCAGACACAGGACACAGCCAGGCGTCCCCACCCGTCCTCACACGTCCCCACTCATGGCTCCTGCAAGGAGAGAACAGCAATGCTGAGGGGCACAAGGCCTGGGGCTGGGCAGAGCCAGTAAAAAGTGAACTCCAGCCCCCCCATGCCTTGATGACCAGAGGGAGGGCCCCTGAAGATGGTCCAGCCCAAGGTGGGCCAGCACCCGGTGGGCTGGGAGCAGCAAGAGGCCAGGCAGGGGTGGGAGGTAGGCCTGAGGCAAGGGTGCCTGGGAGCTGCAGCTCTGCACACTTATTCCATGGGAGGTGGGACAGGGCCAGCACAGCTGTTGGTCAGTGTTTCTGGCTGCTGGGTAAAGATGAGAGGGTGGGACCAGGGCTGGGGGACAGTGAGGACACTGTGACTCCCCAGGCCCTCCCCCACATGGCACCTTCCTGGGGACATGTGCCAACTCATCTCCTGAGCTCCCCTGTCCCCCACGTGCAGGTGTGGGGCCTCCTACGAGCAGGTGATGCGGACGGTGGGCATCCATCCCACCTGTGCCGAGGAGGTGGCCAAGCTGCGCATCTCCAAGCGCTCCGGCCTGGACCCCACCGTGACGGGCTGCTGAGGCTAAGCGGCCATCCCTAGGCCCAGGGCGCACGGCATACCTCTGCCCCCACAGACAGGCTCCGTGGAGGCTCATATCCAGGTATGCTTATGGTAGGTCCTGTGTTTAAGGGGGTAGGGTGCCTCTGTGAACTGCTTTGCAGGTGCAGGAGAAGCTGTAGCTGCCATGGAGGTGACCTCAGGCAGGTGGGCCCTGTGCCCAGATCACCGTGGCTGAAGAAACGGCAGGGAAGGGAGGCTGCCAAGGACCCCACTTCCCATAGGCAGTCCCAGACCCTGGCTGGGCGGCCCCCCATGTGCTGGAGGTTCTGGAGATTGAGCTCACTCCTTAGTGCCTGTGCTGCAAAAGCTCAGGGGTGTCCCTCCTGCCTGCCACGCTCAGAGCTGCACCAGCCCCTCTTTCACTCACCCAGAAGGTGGTGGTGCAGCCTTGAGTGTGGAGCCGCCACACATCTGGTTCCGTTAGATTTTGCCCTGGGTGTGTCATTTGTCCTGAGCCTCACCTAGGAGGAAATTAGTGAGTCCCTGCCTGACCCCAGCCAAGGGACGTCTGTGGTTAGGGCCTTTCCACCTGTCAGCCTGAGAGGGCGTTCCCTGGCCATTGGCTCCTCCTGGGTTTGGGTCCTGAGAGCCGAGGGGGATGCAGGACTGTCAGTGGGCAGCCAGCCAGGCCCAGGTCCTCTCCTGGGGCATTCAGGGCCCTTGCCCCACTATGGCCCCCACAGGGCTGCCTCTGATATGGACATGCAGGGCTCCCAGAGGAACTTCAGGGCGTCACACATGGCAGAGTGGGCCTGGTCCTCAGTTGGCTTGTCACCTCTCCCCAGAGGGTCCCTGCATGTAGGGGAATGTGGGGACATGGGGCCACATGGTGCTGACTCCCATCCTTGGCAGGATGCTGGAGACCAAGTGGGACGAGCCTCGCCCCTGCCCAGAGCACCTGAATGCACTGCCAAGCGCCCTGCTGGGATGGCCAGGCCAGCGCCCCCGCACCCCCAGGCTCCATGCCAGAAATGAAGACCTGCGCAGAAACCCTCCGCGGGCTGCCCACGTCTGAGGACCCTGGCATTTCCAGAGCACAAATAAAGAGGGTGTTTTCCCCAAGCACGCCCTGTGGTGTCCCCAAGTGCCCCTGAAATGGCCACTCACCTGTCACCCCTCTGCGGTGAGGCCCCAGCAGCCACAGCTGGAAGGACCCCAGCCCTTCTGCCCTATCGCAGACCCTCCCCACCCCTCTGCCCGGCCTCTCTATGCCTGGCAACAAGCAGAGCAGCCAGGCTCCCACGGGTGCTGGCTCTGTTCCAGAGCCACCTGCCAGCGCTGTGGCCCGGTGACAGGAGGCAAGGGGTGCTGGAGGCTGTTCCCTGCAGATCAGGCACCTCGCTGCGCTTCCACTGGGCCCCATCTATCTTGTCAGCTGAGCTCAGGCTAATCCCGCACACGGAGGGGAGGCCAAGGGAGGCCTGCCGGCACCGCCGCACCTGTCAGCCACCGCGGAGAGACGGCGCTGACAGCGACGGGCAGGGCCTGGCATTGTGCTAAGGCTTTAGCGGCGGTTAATCTCGTGTCTTCCCTAAGAAAACATCACTTAGTCTGCCGCCCGGGAGCCCTGGGTGGGACCCTGCTTGTCAGCGAACAAAGGAATGTCTTTGCACCTTGATGGGCCCGCGGGAGCCTCAGACGCTGCTGGCGTGAGGCGTGTGCAGCGGCTCTCAGACGCCCAATTAAGACGCCAAGTGCTAGGCGGGCCTCTCGACAAGTGCAGCGCGAGACCAGCCGTGTCCCATTTAACGCACGGCTGGCGGCGTCCCGCCGGGACCCTGCGGGCGGACTCCCTCTGCTGGGGCGGGGCCTTCCTGCTCCGGGGCGGAGGGCGGGGCCGCGGAGGTTGGCAACCCCGCGGGAGGGGCCCCCTCCTGAAGACAGAAGTGATGCGAACGGCCGGGGAGAGGGGGGGAGCCCTCCGCGTGCTCACCAGGCAGCTCTCCGGCTTGTGCCGCCCCCGTCCGTGCCCCCACAGCCCCTTTCCCAGAGCGGCCTTACCCCTGCCTTGGCTGTCATGTTTTTTCTCCCGGCCGATTCAGGCAGCCTGGGCGGCCACCCCGGGGAGCCCAGGGCCCCCATGGCTCTGGTGCTTAGGACAGCCCTCAGGCTTTGCCTGTGTGGAGGCCCTCACCTGTGCGGGGCCCAAACACCCCCGGCCTGCGTGGGCAGGGGCAGGGGCATGGCCCGGTTCACAAGCAGCGGGAATCTCGGGCAAAATCCTGCCCCAAAGGGCCCGGCCTTGTACTGGACGTCCCACGACCCTGCCGCGCCCCGCCCAGGGAGGGGGGGCGCCCAGGGGGCAGGGTGTGCAGAACCACCCTTTCCTCTCCCGGGACCACCCTGCTCTGGGTCTCAGGTCTGAGCTGGGTGGCAGGGGATTCTGCCCTACATGGCCCCACGGGAATGTCTGGCTCCAGGGTCACTCACCGTGCAGCCTGCGATCCCTCTCTGGGCCCAGCCTGGCTCTGTCCCTCCTCCCAAGCAGCGTCAGGATGACCCAGAACCCACAGGCCAGGTGCTTCCCACCTGGGCTGGCTCTGCCTCCTTGCGCCTCAGCATGTTTTTTATGGTGCAATGAAAATACGATTTTAATTCCTCGGATTGTTCTGTGTAACCTGCAATTACCTGTGACATCCTGCACCGTCTGCTTGTGGCTGTAGGTTGTGCAATGTGAGGCTGGGCCCACACCTCCCCTGCCTCACCCTCTACCAGGAGGCCCTCCGGCCACCACGCCTGTATTCACCCAGCCCCAAGGTGCTGTCCCCAAGGTCATGGGCCCCCAGGGAGGCGGAAACCCTGGGGAGGGCGACCAGTTCTTGAGGGCTGGACTGAGGACTCAGCCTGGTCCCTCTGCACACCCTCTACAGGCCACTGGTGTTCCCCCACCCCACAGCAGTGCCAGGACCCTCCACCCACCCCACACGGGGCCTCAGCTGTGCTCTTGCATGGCTGGAGGCCTGGCTGAGGAGGTGACCACCATGCCCAGCCAGGGCCCTTCCAGGCAGAGCTGTCCCAAGAGAAACAACTAGTGTCGGGCAGTACAGGTCAGGGCTTCTGTCCTGTGGCCGCAGGTCTGGGCTTGTCCCGCAGCAGCTTGACCACATGCTTGGCCCAGGCAGAAGCTCAGAGGTGTGGTCAGTGCCCTGGGCCCCAGCCCACTCTTAGGCCTAAAGCGGGCTTCAGGGGTGGGCCTGAGACCCTCACCCATCGCTCACCACTGGAGCAGAGCTGCCAGGAGCTTCTGTGGGGCAGGTGGCTCAGGGCCCTGCAAGAGGGATACCCTGAGTCAGCTGGGCAGGGTGCCTGTCCTAGGCCCAGGGCCGCTGGGCCACGTGACAGAGCCTCCAGACCCTGCTCAGGCTCTGGGTGCCTGGCTTACCCTGGCCACAGGTCCCCTGGTGTGGCGTCACCACCCCATCCCTCACATCACTCACTATAACACCTGGTCTTCACAAGACTGCCAGTGTCCTCTGTGCCGCCATAGCACCAAGGCCCAACAGCATGTGGCTCTGCTGTCCCAGCTGCAGCCGGAACTGTCTTTATCAGAAGTGGCGGGCCATCCTGATGGCCACAGCAGCACTCCCCATGGGCTGGCGCCACAGTGTCCAGGGACCAAAAGGGGCAATGGCCGTGCTGCCTGCTCTCCAGTAACCAGGGTCCAACAGAAGCCCAAAGACCATTCCTGCTGACATGCCAGACTGGGAGGGAGGAGCCCATTTCCCAGGTGCTGCTTCCTGGTCTGCAGGAGCTCTGTCACAGGAGAGGTGGGTCAGCCTTTGGACCTGATGTTTGCTGTGGGGAGCACGGCCTGGCCCACTTCTCTGTAGACCTGCCCACTCCCCAGGCCCAGCCCCTGGAAGGCTCTCAGGTTTCTGCTCCTGCCTCAAGGGTTCTGGGAGCCCTGCATGACTATGGCCCCGGCCAAGCACCTGTGCCTCCCCAGGGCCCAGCAAAGCATTTTAGAGCTGAGCTAGCCTAATCCCAGCCCAGTGTGGTTTACAGAGCTCGGGTGTCCCTAATCCTGAAACCCAAGCCAGGTCCCAGCCAGCCCAGCGCCAGCCATTCAAGCAAGCAGCAAGAGGACCCCCGCCTTCCATGTGCCTGTGGTTTGGAGCTGACCCCCAGGAGGGACAGGGCAGGAGCTGGGCACCTGATGGGTGTGGGTGACTCGGGGACCTGCTGAGCCCTGGCTGCCTGGCTGGACCCTCTCTAGCCTCTCCCTAGGGCTGTCCTGTGGCAACAGCAGAAGCATCTGGAGAGGTAAGTCCAGCTCAAGAATTGAGGCTCTGGCCTCTAGGGTTTCATGGGATGCTGATCCGGCCCTGCAGTTCCACAAAATTAAGTTTTGTTGGTTTTTTTCCCTAATAAAATCAGGATCTATATGGCTTATAACTGATGATCAAGTAACACCAAAAGCTTGGGAATGAAGCGGGACCATAAACAAGAGGAGCTGTGGCCTTGTTGCATAGCAGCTGGGGGGTCAGGAGCCCACTGGCCAGGCTCCCTGCCCTGAGCGCCAGCCTCCAACCCAGCCGGGGCTCCAGGCACTAGGTACAGGCAGCCCACAGGCCCCCTTCTCACGATTATGTTAGTGACGGGTGCAGCCCACAGTGGTGAGAATGACTAATAGCCCTCTGTGGTCTTAGTGTCTTGAAGAATTTTCCTACCCATAAGCCAATGTAAGAGGCTCCTGAACAAAAAGGTTGAGACATGGGACAGAACGGGAGGCAATTGAAGCAATGCCTGACCTGTTTTCTTCAGCCTCACTTGATGAGTGAGCAGACGGATGCCTAGACCCCCAGGAGCCCCATGAGGCACAAAGGTGCAGCCAGGCCCAGGCTTCAGTGCCAGGCCCCTTCAGGGTGGATGGGAGGCAAGCCCTTACAGGGCCTCAAAGGCGCATTGTCCTGCCCCGGTGGCTGGAATTGGACTGGGTGATTATAATAATAATGTCCTGCGATCAGCCACGGTTGGGTTTCCACAGCTCGGGGAGTATCCAGTTTTCAAAGTCTTTGGCAGGGGAGACATTGTACAAGTGCAGTGTTGTTCACATTAGCCCGTTCTCTGCAGGTCAGAGGCCCGTCCGGCGCCTCCCTCCCTCCGAAGTTGAGTGTGTACCCATCAGCTCCTGGTGCCCAGGATGCGTCAAGCCAGGCAGCTGCACTGGTGGCCCTCCTGGGCTCTAAGGACCAGGTCCTGCTATGGGAGAGGAACTCCAGCTGCTGTCTCGACTTCCCACCATGGCACACTCCTGGCCCTTAGACCTCTGCCAGGCTGTGCCTCACCTTCTGCCTGGCCAACCCACACTCCCTGGTGCAGGGCTCCCCCTCCAGGAAGCCTCCCCGGACATCTGGTGAGGGGCCCATCTGGGCTGTCCTAAAGGAGCCTCCCATCCCTGCGTCCCCATCCCCAGTGAGGTCCTGCTGAGGGGGTGGCACTGAGGCTGAGATCTTCCTGTTGTGTTTCGTATCCTGCCATGTCCCTAGAGCCTGGTCTGCAAGGTCTGAGTGCCACATACTACATGTCCATGAGAAGGGCCACAGCTCAGAGCTGGCCCCACCCGCTTCAGCTTTCCTCCTCCAGCTCTCAAGCACTAGGGCGACATGGGTGAGCAGGTCACCAGGTTTGCTCTGAGCATGTCACTAGTCACTGTGTGTCCTAACTCCACAGGCAGGCACAGCTGGACTGGTGCTGATGAGAGACTACAGCAGGGGGACGGGGCTGATCTGGGTAGTGCCTGAGCAGCTTGTATAAAACTAACTTTTTCACAGATAAAAATGATCAACTCTATAAAAAATAGAAAAGATACTGTTTGAAGGCACTGAAGATCAACCAAAAGCAGTCAGAAACTGGAGGGACTCCAACCACTGGGTGAGATCCACATTTATATGGCTTTTCCAGGTGACCAGAATGAGCAGAAAGCTGCAGTCCTGTTGGCTTGAGATGCCAGAGGATAGCTTGGGTCAGCTAGAGCATCTGGAAATGAGGGAGAAAACCCCTGAAAACCTGCACAGCAACTCCTTCCAGAGCCTTGGTTGACGGCTGAACTGCCCACATATGAGCGAAACTGAAGGAGAAAGCAGCTGAAGGTGAAAGCAGAGATTTCAACAATTGCCCACCGAAGTGGGACAGGGTATTTGCATTCCAAGTCCCACCAAGTTCAAGGGCTGTGCAATCACTGCAGCTCTCTGCTGAAACCACAGCAAGTCCACACCTTAGGAGAAAAAATGTTGCAAGACTAATGGGTTTGTGTAGGACTAAAGGCAAAGCTGCAACAGATCCACTCTCACAAATATAAAACCATGCCTCCAAAAGTTCAAAGGCTTGCTAAAACAAAGGCCAACACACCTCAAAAGATAATGAGAGGTTCTCCTGTGGTGCAACAGGTTAAGGATCCAGTCATTGCAGCTGCTCAGGTCATTGATGTAGCACAGGTTCAATCCCCAGCCTGAGAACTTCTGAATGCTGTGCATGCAGCCAAAAAAAGAGAGAGAACTGAACTCAAAGCCTCCACAAAATGCCATCAGTGTCTAGGACACAATTAAAAAAGACTAGTCATGTGAAGAACATGAAAATATGATTTCTAGCCAAGAGGAAAAGCAGTTAATAGAAAACAGCCCCAAGTGATCCAGATGTTGGAATTAAATTTTAAAACAGCTTTTTTATGGAGTTCCCATTGTGGCACAGTGGTAACAAACCTGACTACTATCCATGAGGACGTGGGTTTGATCCCTGGCCTTGATCAGTCGGTTAAGGATCCAGCATTGCTGTGAGCTGGGGTGTAGGTCACAGACATGGCTTGGATCCTGCATTGCTGTGGCTGTGGTGTAGGCAGGCAGCTGCAGCTGTGATTCGACCCCTAGCCCAGGAACTTCCACATGCTGCAGGTATGGCCCTAAAAAGCAAAAAAAAAAAAAAAAAAAAAAGAAAATGTTTAAGTCCTCAAAGGAAAAAATGGTCATAATGAATGACCAGCAGGAATGTCAGCAGAGAAATGGAAACAGTCAAAGAAAGCAAAATGGAAATTCTAGAACTGAAAAGCATATTATAAGGACAAGTGAAAATGTCACTGGATGCACTTTAGCTGATTTTAAGGACAGACTGGTGATGGCAGAAGAAAGGTCAGTGGGTGTGAAGACTAAAATCAAAAGGATAAAGGGTAACAGTGGAGGTGTATGGACCTGAGAGACCGTAACAGAAAGTCTAATGTAATAGTGCTTTGGAGGGAGAAAAGAGAGAGAATGGAGCAGAAAAAAATATTTGAAGAAATAATGGGAGTTCCCATCGGGGTGCAGTGGTTAACTAATCCAACTAGGAACCATGAGGTTGTGGGTTCGATCCCTGGCCTCACTTAGTGGATTAAGGATCCGGTGTTGCCGCGAGCTGTGGTGTAGGTCACAGGTGTGGCTCCGATCTGGCCTTGCTGTGGTTGTGGCTGTGGCGTAGGCTGGCAGCTGTAGCTCCGATTCGACCCTTAGCCTGGGAACCTCCCTATGCCCTGGGTTCGGCTCTAAAAAGAGAGGGAAACAAACATTTAGGGGAGGGCTGGAGTCACTGCCCATCAGCTATTTGCACTACAAGGACTGCAGGAGGAAGCCCTTCAGGCTGAAGAGCAATTATACTGGAAAGAAAAGGGGCCAGAAATGGTGAATATGGAGATAAAGTAGGAATGCTATTTTTTCCTTATTTTCTCTAAAAGACACTGACGACTTAATGCAAGAATTGTAACAATGTACGATTTGGATTGACATGAATGAGAAACTTATGACAACAGATGGTTTGTAAATGGAATTATACAGTTACAGGGTTCGCACACTTAACGTGAAGCAGTACAAAATTAACTCTCAATAGGTTACAGTAAATTAAAAATGTATGTTTACTTTCTATTTTTTTTTTAATGGCCACACCTGGGGCATATGGAAGTTTCTGGGCCAGGGATCAAATCCGAGCTGCATCTGTTAAAGGATCTGCAGCTGTGGCAACACCAGATCCTTTAACACACTGTGCTGGGCCAGGGATCAAACCTGCACCTCTGCAGCAACCAGAGCTGCTGCAGTCCTGTTCTTTTTTTATTTTTTATTTTAATTTTTTGTTTTTTGAGGGCTGCACCTGCAGCATATGGAGGTTCCCAGGCTAGGTGTCTAATTGGAGCCACGGCTGCCAGCCTACACCACAGCCACAGCCACGCCAGATCTCAGCCGAGTCTGTGACCTACACCACAGTTCACAGCAATGCCAGATCTTTAACCCACTGAGAGAGGCCAAGGATCAAACCTGCAACCTCATGGTTCCTAGTTGGATTCATTTCCGCTGAGCCATGATGGGACCTCCTGCAGTCCAGTTCTTGATGCACTGCACCTCAGCGGGAGCTCCTAAGATGTAGGTTTTAAACTCCTAAAACAACTATTAAATATAACACAAAGAGGTACAGCCTCTTTGTGGAGTAAACACATGCGGCTAAATTTCAACTCCCATTTTTTGAAAAAACAAGGCTTGTGCAAATAGGACTCAGAGGAAATTCCCTCACCTGATGAAAAGGCATCTATGAAAAACATGGACAGTTCACTGGACTTAATGGGGAAAGACCAGACACTGTCCTTCTAAGATTAGGGACAAGCCAAGGCTGCCTACTCCTACTTTTACTGAACTTTATTACTGAAGGTCCTGGCTGTAAAGGGGTAAAAATATAGTTATGTGTACTGTGTTTGTACACAGACATACAAATGCCATTTTATATAAGAGAAGGACATACAGTTGTCTGTATTTATAGATGACACGGTCATGTACATAGAAAGTCCTAAAGTATTTACAGAACAACTACTAGAGCTAGTAAGTAAATTTAGCAAGAATTCAAGATAAAATATCAATTCTATGTTTATATACTAACAAAAAAATTAGAAAATTAAACATTTAAAAATACTATTTACAGGAGTTCCTGTCGTGGCTCAGTGGTGAACGAATCCAACTAGGAACCATGAGGTTGTGGGTTTGATTCCTGGCCTCGATCAGTGGGTTAAGGATACAGCGTTGCCACGAGCTGTGGTGTAGGTCACAGATGTGGCTCGGATCTGGCATTGCTGTGGCTGTGGTGTAGGCCAGTGGCTACAGCTCCGATTAGACCCCTAGCCTGGAAACATCCATATGCCTCGGGTCTGGCCCTAAAAAGACAAAAGCTAAATAAATAAATAAATAATCAATCAATAAAAATACTACTTACAGAGGTCTCTGGTGGCTCAGCAGATTAAGAACCCGACTAGCATCCATGAGGATGCGGGTTTGATCCCTGGCCTCACTCTGTGGGTTAAGGATCCAGCGCTGCCATGAGCGGTGGTGTCGGTTGCAGAGGGGTCTCATATCTAATGCTGCTGTGGCTGTGGTGTAGGCTGGCAGCTGCAGCTCTGATTCAACCCCTAGCCTGGAAACTTCCATATGCCTCAGGTTTGGTCCTAAAAAAAAAGAAAAAAATTAACTTCAACACGTAACTCACATCGCACATGAAAATTAATTCAAAATACACTATTGACTAAAACTAAAGCAATAGGAATTCCAGAAATAAACGGAGAAAACTTTCATGACATTGGGGTTTCTATGTTTCTTAGGGTGCAAAAAGCACTAACCATCAAAATGTAGAGCTTTTGCTTTTCCAAAAATACCATCAAGAAAACAAACAGGCAATTGACAGACTAGGAGAGTCTTTTTGCAATCATGTACCTGACACTTTTTAATTCAGAATGTGTGCAGAAACTCTTACAAATTAATAAAAGATGATCAACAACCACGTAAAAGCGCAGACATCATTAATTAGCAGGGAGACAGAAAGCAAAACCACAATGAGCTACCACTCCATTCCTGCCAGAATGATTAAAATTAAAATGATTAATGATGCCAAGTGTTGGCGAGGACACAGAACAACTGGAATTTTCATACAATGCTGGGGGAACTACTGTGGAAAATTCTCATCAGCTTCTTTGAAAGTTAAATACATACACACCTACCCTGTGACCCAGCAAGTCCAGTATTCACCCCAAAGAAATGAAATCTTACGTGCTCCAAACTGGAGACCACAGAGGATGGATGACCAAACTGTGTGGTCATGGGACAGGGGCCACACACCCACACCAGAGAGGAGTCTTTCACACACTGTATTGACCATCCAAGCCACAGTCCATGCTATGCAAATCTGTGTAATGAGCAGATATGAGACCAGTGCCTGTGAGGAGTGGCAGCAGGTCTGGGTGATGGGATGCTTTAGAGCACAATTGCGTGGAGGTAGTTGGCTGAGCAAAAACCCAAGGAACTGTGCCACTGAGCTCTGGACTTCATTTAAGGAAATCTTATGTCAGTTTAAAAAAAGAGAAGAAGGAACATAAGCAGTGTGCCCTCACAAAGCTTGTCTTGGTTTGAGCTGTTCTATCAGATACCAGACTGAGTAGTTTATAAACAACAGAGGTTCTGGAGGCTGGGAAACCCAAGGTTAAGGCACCAGCAGATTCCATGTCTGGTGAGAACCCACTTCCTGGCTCATAGACGACTGGGTCCTCACACAGTGGAAGGCGGGGAGGGAGCGCCATGCTCTTTAATATCTTGGAAGGGTCTCTGAGACTCCATGCTCATCTCAGCGGGCACTGCGCCCCTGGCAGGGCAGGGAAAAATGATGCTGGGACTGTGGGAAGGTACCAAAGGATTCATTCAGTTCTACATCTTTTAGGGAAACTTCTAGCAGAGCAAGAAAAGGGCTGCCTGAGCAGAGAGGTTCTGTCCTCCTGATTCTGGGCTCTGCCATCCACCAGCTGGTTCCAGGGATGGGCACCTAGGAAGGTCCAGGGGCAAGTGGAATAGGCAGGCTTAAGAAGCTGACAGTCCAGGAGTTCCCATTGCGGTGCAGTAGAAACGAATCTGACTAGTTAACTATGAGGTTGTGGGTTTGGTCTTTTTTTTTTTTTTGTCTTTTAAGGCCGCACCCACAGTATATGGAGGTTCCCGTGCTAGGGGTCCAATCGGAAATGTAGCCGCCGGCCTACACCAGAGCCACAGCAACTTGGGATCCAAGCTGCGTCTGTGACCTACACCACAGCTCATGGCAATGCCGGATCCTTAACCCACTGATCGAGGCCAGGGATTGAACCCACATCCTCATGGATCCTAGTTGGGTTTGCTAACTGCTGAGCCACGACAGAAAGTCCAGGTTGTGGGTTTGATCCCTAGCCTCGCTCAGTGGGTTAAGGATCCGGCATTGCCATGAGCTGTGGTGTAGGTTGCAGTCTCGGCTCCAATCCTGCATTGCTGTGGCTGTGGCTGTGGCTGTGGCTGGTAGCTGTAGCTCCAATTCAACCCCTAGCCTGGGAATCTATATATGCCTTGGGTACAGCCCTAAAAAAGGCAAAAAAAAAAGCTGGCAGTCCAGAGGAGATATACAAAGTTCAATAAGTACATGAAAAGATGCTCAGCATCATAGTCACTAGGGAAATGCCAATCAGAACCACAGGGCAGCACTTCACACCCATTGGGATGGTTATTATAAAAAAAAGAACAAGTGTTGGTGAGGATATGGAGAAACTGGAACCCTTGTGCACTGCTATGGGAATGAAAAATCATGCAACCACTGCAGAAAAGCTTGGCAGTTCCTCAAAAAGTTAAACATAGCATTACCACATACCCCAGAGAACTGAAAGCAGGGACTCAGATACTTGTACACCTATATTCACAGCAGCATTAGTGACAACAGCCAAAAGATAGACGCTACCCAAGTGTCCACCAACAGATGCTGAATAAACAAAATGCAGTGTATACATATAAAGGAATATTATTCAGTCTTGAAAAGGAACAAAAATTCTGATAAGTACCACACCATGGGTGAACCCCTGAAACATTATTCTAAATGAAACGACAAATAATACATGATTCCACTTATACAAGGTAAAAGGATAGGCAAACTAATAAAGACAAAGTGAAATAGAGATTACCAGGGGCTCAGGAAAGAGATGGCAGGGAGGAATGTTTAATGGGAACAGAATTTTCTGTTTGGGGTATTGAAAAAGTTCTGGAGATGGATAGTGGTGAGGGTTGCATAACAACATGAATGTACTTAATGCCACTGAATGTACACTGAAAAAAAGTTAGTTCCCATTGGTTTATTTTTGCTTTGATTTCTGTTGCTTTGGGAGACTGACCTGAGAAAATATTTGTAAGGCTGATGTCACAGAATGTTTTGCCTGGTGCTCTACATGTTCAGAGAAACTTCTCTAGTCACAAACTATAGAAATGATCCCTGCAAGCATAGTCTTTGAAAAGCAGGTAAAATGATGAATTTTAAATATATTTTACCACAATTGAAAATATATATACATAGAAGATGGCTTAAACAAACAAAAAAAGCCTTTTGGACCCAAAAAGCTGTTTTGCGATGGCCTGCCTCAGTTGAATGGGTGTTTTGCACAGGTCAGCTGCCCACTCTCTGCTGAGCCCCCTGAGCTGCCTAACTTTAGGGAATTCTTCCCCCCCCCCCCCGCCCCCCGCCTTTCCTTTGAGGCAGGAAGTTTAAATTATCGGGTCAATTAAGAAAGACACAACCGAAAAATACAAGTTTCATTCACACTTCCAGGAGGCGTTTCCTGGCTAGGTGCCACCTCTTATTTTTGGCGAGGCTGCTGAAAGGCCCTGAGAAGGTACAATGTGATCTTTGATTCTGACTCAAGGATCAAAGCGAGTGACTTCGGGTGTAAATGCAGATAACATTTCAGATATGTTTTCATGAAAGGAATTGCTAGACCAGGGCAGAAAGAGAGCTGGTGTACATCACTTCCAGTGACCTCGGCCGCCTCGGCCCTGGTAACCCACCCCCACGTGGGGTCCCCGGCACCAGGTCGTGGGGCGGCGCCCTCTCCCGCCATCCCGGCACCGCGAACACCGGCTCCGCCTGCGCCGGCCTTCCCAGGGTCGGGTTGCTGACCAGCTAGCCGCGCGGGGTCCAGCTGCGCCAGCCCATCCATGGCGTGGGAGCGGCCCGCAGGAGACAATCCTCGGGGCCATCCCTGCCCTGTCGCTACTGGGCGGCAGAAATGAGACCCGGCACTCACGTCTCTAGCGAGGGGTACTCTTGAGCGACCCCAGCCGTCCCTACCAACCCTCCCATGACTGCGGCGTCAGTCCATGGATCCTAACTGGTGACAAGCTGGACCCGCCGCCCCTCCGCAGTGAGCCACTCAACTCCTACGTGCGCCCAGCGCCTGCGTACGCGGCCCCGCCCAACTGCTGGAGGTGGTCCTACCTGCGCTTGCGCACGCGGTCCGACCAGCTTTTGTGGCACTTGGAACCGCGTCAGGCTGGGCGCTCTCCCATCAACCCCCGCGCCACGCTGGCCCGCTGACAGAGCCCGGAAGCGCTTGCGCGGCCGCGGCCCCACAGTTCAGGGCGCAGGCGCGGCGTGGCCGGGGGGGTGGGGGGGGTAGCTTGGGGCGCGCCGGGAGCCGGCGCGGGGACTCACGGGGTGGCCGCTCGCACGCAGGGGGCGTGGCCGTGCGACTCCGCAGGCCTGGGACCTGAGAGAATTCCAAGTAGGATAGGCTACGGCCGGAGGGTCAGTGGGGCCGGCTTCCTGACCCCAGTCGACCGTGCCCAGCCTGGTCTCGGCCGCTTTGTAGGTGCAATCGGACTCGCCTTCGAGGGAGCCGGAGCGTCGGGGCTTCGCAGGTGGGTCGCTTCGAGTCGCGGCGCGTGAGTCCGGGACAGCCGCCACCGCACTTCAAGGGGGCAGGAGCGGGGGTGGTTCGAGGTCAGTGCTTTTTCAGAGCTGGGTGGGGAGACGGGCCGTATGGCGAGCGGACAGCGTCTGCGTGCTACCTCGGGCTCAGCTTCCCGGCCGTTTTCCTCGGTGTTAAAACGGCACTGGCTTTCAGGTGGAAGAGCCCCAGATGCGGCTGTGCTTGTGGGTCTGGAAGACTTGGATGTGGAGCTAGGGGTTGGGGGACCTGGTGGCTCCGAGTGCTGCATGCCACCCTGGGAGGTGCTAGACCGAAAGACCCGCAAGCTGCGCCTCCCAGAGGAGCTCCCGCTGACGAGATAGGTAAACAGGTAGGAAGCTGCCAGGGAAAGTGAGTGCAGACGGGCGCCCCTAGGTGGGGGCTGGCGAAGCGGTGGGGTACGTGTTGGGGACCTGTTAGGAAAATCGCACCGAGAGTGGTGATGCAGAGAACGCTCTGTGAGGCCATGAGCAGACCTGGGGCTGCAGAGATCCGCAGGTGGTTATCCTGGGGATGGGATGGGCAGTGGGAGGGCTCCTTGCGTTGGAAGGGAACTGTGTCTCCTTTTCAGTTTTGCGCCTCTGGGCTGCTCCGGGGTGGTGATCACTCCCCTCCAGGCCGTGTGCAAGGGGTGACTTTGGGGTGGTGGGAGTTGACAAATCAAGTGGGATTTAACTCGAGGGATCAGAGATGCGGGGCTATTGAAGGGGGGCTGCAGGATTGTGTCAGGGTGGGGTGGTTGCACTCTTGAGGAGCAAGGTGCATCTGGAGGATATGCAGGTAGCCCCTACCGTGCTTTTGATGTTGTGATGGGAAAGGCTTTATGACTCTGGGTACTTAACTGTACAGGGCTTGGGTGGCTAGGAGAGGGTTCATAGGACCATGAGGCCTGGTTGATAACCATTGTGCTGATGGGTGGTGGGGCACATGGTCTCTAGAGCCAGGTTCAGCTGCCTTCGCTCACCACTCTGCCTCCAGGATGGCAAGAGGACCAGCCTCCTCAGGGGTCAGTGTGGGCGTGAATAGACAGTCAACATAAGGTTACCCATGTCTCTCTTTCTCTTGAACCTCCCTGACAACCATCCAGTCTGTCCAAGGAAGCCCCAGGAGTTCTGATCTGGTGCCCTTTCCTTCTTCCGGGCTTGACATCACTACCATTGATTCTTGCCCTTAAAACATCACAGTTGGCATTTGACTGCCTTCCTGGACCTTTCAGGCCAGTGTCCAGGTCTCCTTCCACTGAGGGCTCCTGGTGGGGGCTGGGGCTTGGCCTGCTGTGATCATCTCCTGCCGCCCAGTGGTGGTGGTTGGGCCTAGTTCCTGCTCTTCCCACCTTGTTTTTGGACAGATCGCCTTGGATGGTGGCCTGCGCCAGACAGTCCCATCAGCTCTTCTCAGCTCTTCTGAGGCCACTGCTGTTGGCTCCGCCTCAGCGCTTGCCTGGAGCACCTGGGTTTGCCACAGTCCTCTTCAGACACCTTGTTTGCTGTGTCCTGTGCTGCTTCTGCCCACCCTCCCTGGGTGCTGTCTCTTCCTCCTCTCTCCCCTTCCTTCTCATTGTTGGAGGGGCAGTTCCGGTCTGCCCCCAGCATGCCTTGTGGGTGGCACTGTCGGCAGGGCCCTCGCAATCCTATCCAGGCCACCGCCAATTATGCCAACGCTCACCCTTGGCAGCAGATGGACAGGGCTTCTCTGAGAGTCACATACAGCCCCCCAGTAGATCTCTGGATTAAGCAACCTTGCTGTGGGGACCCCGTGTATGTGCACATGACCATGGAGCAGAAGAGCACAGCAAGTGATGCTGGGGTAGGCCCACAGGAAGGGGGCCCCTGGCAATGTGCATGCCCGGCCTATGGCCCCTCAGGGTGGACTTCCACTGGGTGCCTGGCTCAGACCTCGACACCTTTGATGGTTCTCCTTCGTTGCTGGACTGATTCTTGGCCTAGCTGAGCAATTACATGTCCTTCTGCTTTGAGCGCTACCAGGACAACCTCAGCTGAGTCTGTGAGGTCCTCAGGCATCTGATGGGTCACGCCCAGGCGTGGGCAGCCCCTTACCTGGATGGGAACCTACCCTGCATGACAACTATGAGCTGTTTTGCCAGGATCTTGAGGAAGTCATTCAGGACCCAAACAACTTTGTTGAGTACCACGCTGCAGGATCCTGCTCTCTGCCTCTGGCCCCACAGCTGCCTGTGTTGAGACAGTACTTATCTAGGTTTTCAGAGGCCCTGGCATTCAACATGGATGCTTCTGTCCTGGCCGCTCTGGCCAGCCCTGCTATTTCTAGCTCCAGCGCCACATCCAGAAATGCTCACTCTGAGCAGCAGCTGGCCACAGAGAGCAGCCCTGGGCCTGTGGTTCCTCCCACCTCATCTGGTTCTGCACCCAGTACTGATCCTGACCCTGTGGATCCAGCATCCTTCCAGCCAGGGAAGGAAGCCCCCAGACCGGTCCCTGTACTTACAGAATCCGCCAAACACTCTGCTCAGAAACCAGGTCCCACTCACCCAGGAGATCCAGAACGCTGGAAAACAGAGGGAGAGCAGTAGGCATCTTAAGGCACCTCACAGTGGGCAGCAGACACCCCAGAGACCCCAGGAGAGCTGGTGTTTTCTTCCACACCCCAACCCACAGCCCTGGATTCTGAGCATGGCCCAGACAGGTGCACCCATTGCACCCATCGTGATAAAGTGGCCTGCATGACCAAGGAGTCCCACAGTCCCCTGTTAGTTTGGAGTGGCATTGCCGGATGCCACTAGACGTAGCATAGCAGGTTGCCCTGGACACTTGCCCCACTGCCGGGCCAAGATGCATTCTTTGGGGTCTTCCCTGTCTGAGCACAAACAGCTTCTTGACACCCCTTCCCCTAGACACTGGAGGACACTGGCCTCTGCCATGTGCCCTTGTCCCCCAACTCCCCCAGGCCCAGAGACTGCCTCCCCACACCTTGTTGGGGAGTGCCATCTCACCTGGCCTGTTCCCAGTAGTTGGACAGAGTTCCCCAGGTCAGTTCCCATCAGATGGGTTTACTGTCCTTGTAACTACCACTGCCCACCCCCCAGACCCACCTCCTTCAGTGCTGGCTGGGACTGGGTCTGCCATGCCAGTTCTTTTGGATCTAATTTCTGTATGGTGTTTGCTTCGATCCCTTTCCCACTCTTTGCTCCTTGTGATCTCTGTCCTCTGGGCTGGAAGTTAAGGACAGCAGATGGAGGAAGCAGCTCCTTTCACTATTTAACATGGGTGGGATGGTGTCTTGGCAGAGAAGGATGCTTCCCTCTGGGCTTAGCAGCAGCCCTGGCCCCTGGGAAAGCACCAGTGTTGGAGGGTGGGAGGGCTCCCTTCCAAGCATTTATCCTTGTGTGTTAACATCTCCTCACACCTTGGGACCTTTGCCCAGAATTTCCTCCCCTCACTGCTGGGATACTTCCACTCTTGCTTGTTGTTGCTTCAGCACTTACACCCCAACATTGCACTGATGTGTGTCTCTGGGGAGACTGAACCACAGGGCACAGGCTCCATCTCAGTCAGCCTTGTGTCCTGATACACAGTTGGTGCTCATTAAACACGTTGGATGCATGGCTAAGCCTAAAGTGTTTTCTGTGGTGGCTGCTGACAGCAGAGTACTTGTCCATCAGCAGGAACACCCAGTCCACCTGGCAGGTGTGGTTCTTTATGAGAGCATTGCAGAATCTGCTTGAAGGGATCGGGGCTGAGTAGGTGGAGTGGAAGGCTTGGTGGGAGGGCTGTGGCCTTGGGAACTGACTTCTGGGCTGACTTGTGAGGCCCCAGGGCAGGGGTGTTATGAAGGGCCTATTCTACAGGTAGCCGACCTGAGGCTCCCTCCAGCTGACTTCTGGGCTGACTTGTGAGGCCCCAGGGCAGGAGTGTTATGAAGGGCCTATTCTACAGGTAGCCGACCTGAGGCTCCCTCCAGCTCCCTCCAGGACTGGCAGAGTACACCTGCTCAGAGAGTGGTCAGGCAAGCATTCCAGGTCCTTTTGGATTTTACAGTTGTGGAAACAAAACAACACCTTCTTGGAAAGTAGAGAAGAAAAGTAAGTGAAAACATGGACTGCAGCTGAAAAGCCATTTTAGGAAAGACAGTAATAAATATATGGTTTAAAAAAAAAAACCTTGGAGTTCCCATCGTGGCTCAGCAGTTAACAAATCTGATAGCATCCATGAGGATGCAGGTTCAATCCCTGGCCTTGCTCAGTGGGTTAAGGATCTGGCGTTGCCATGAACTGTGATGTCAGTTGCAGACATGGCTTGGATCCTGCGTTGCTGTGGCTGTGGTGTAGGCCAACAGCTACAGCTCTGATTCGACCCCTAGCCTGGGAACCTCCATATGCCATGGGTGTGGCCCTAAAAAGCAAAAAAACAAAAGCAAAAACAAAAAACCCCCCCAAAAAACCCAACAAACCTTATGTAGGATTTCCTGCTATGGAAGAATCCTAGTAGCAGCTTGGGTGGCTGCAGAGGCATCAGTTTGATCCCCAGCCCAGTGCAGTGGGTTAAGGATCTGAGGTTGCTACAGCTACAGCTGCAGCTCACGTTCAGTCCCTAGCCCAGGAACTTCCACATGCCACTGGTGCAGCCATAAAGTAAATTAAAAAAAAACTTGGAGTTCCCATCGTGGCTCATGGTTAACGAATCCGACTAGGAACTGTGAAGTTTCGGTTTCTATCCCTGGCCTCGCTCAGTGGGTTAAGGACCCGGCGTTGCTGTGAGCTGTGGTGTAGGTTGCAGAACTCAGCTTGGATCCCGCCTTGCTATGGCTGTGGTGTAGGCCAGCGGCTACAGCTCCAATTAGACCCCTAGCCTGAGAACCTCCATTTGCCGTGGGTGTAGCACCAGAAAAGCCAAAAAAAAAAAAAAAAAAACCCCAAACAAAAAAAACTCTTTAACTAAAAGAGACATTGTTGGGATTATTTCACTTAGTAAATAGCTTGAGGAGGCTCTAGTTTATATGTTTCCATTTGTGAGGTTTTGTTGGTTTTTTTTTCTTTTTAGGGCCGCACCTGAGACATATGGAGGTTCCTAGGCTAGGGGGTCTAGTCCCAGCTGCACCTGCCAGCCTACACCACAGCCACAGCAACACCAGATCTGAAATGCGTCTTCAACCTACACTACGAGCTTATGGCAACGCCAGATCCTCAACCTACTGAGCGAGACCAGGGATCAAACCCTTAACCTCATGGTTCCTAGTTGGATTTGTTTCTGCTGCACCATGATGGGAACTCCATTTGTGAGTTATTTTAAGGCACAGTTTGCAAGTAAAACAGCTGGACGCTGATACAGCCCTCAGAGTGAGGCAAGCTGACAGGGAACTTGTGCAGTCTTAGTGAGGTCGGATGTGAGAAACCTGGGTGTTCCAGCCCAGCGCCCCATCCACTGCTCCCCCCCTGCTGTTGGGCAGGTGCAGGGTAGACTGCTTCCCCTCCCCAGTCACTGCAGGCCTGGCCGGCCTGTGGGTCTGGTGTCGTTGGCCATGTCCCGGGGCCCTCACTTGAGCTGGCCGTAGAGCCTAGAGCTGTGTCTGGGGCAGATGGCCCAGTTGGTACCCTCTACACAGGCTGCCTCTCCCATCTCCTCTCAGTGGATCCTCTGACCCTCTGGTCTTCTTGGGGGCCTTCACTCCATCAGGCTCCAGGCAGCTCCTATGGGCTTGGGCTGTGGTCTGCCTTAACTGACCTCTCCTGAGGGCCAGCTCTGCTGAGACAGGCTGGGGGATTTGCGGAGGGACCAGATGTCCATGGAAAACAGGTTCCATTGTTGGGCCCGTCTCATGGGAGAGGGCAGGCCTCAGTGGCCAGGACAAGACCACAATTCATGGAGTCAGGAAGGGATGAGAGGGCTTTGATCTGGTCTTCCGGACAGGCAGCGCCTACAGTGCCACAAAGTAACTGCTCTGTCTGTAGCTGGTGCTGTGCCCTGCCTTTGGGGAGATGTGATGACCAGCTACTTTCCCCTTGCAGGGGAGGAGGAACACAGAGGGCTGATGGAGTGGGCTTGAGTGTATGGCCTGCCTTCCAGACAGCCGGGTCTGCCCTTCACTTCCCTTGGAAATTCCCGGGGGTTCTGTGTCCTAAAGACAGGATGCGATATGCATTCTGGGAGGTTCCTAAAGCACCGTCTCCAAAGGAAATTCTAACATGGGCATGATGTCCTGTGAGATACAGGACACTTTTAAAGCAGTGAGAAGACCTGGAAATTGGTGTGCACGGACAAGCAGAGAACATGGAAATGAAGACAAGTTGTTTGTAAAAGGGGTTTGGTTCAAACTGACAGCACTGTTTCCAATTAATAGGCTAAAGTGGATCATTCACTGAAAGGACTTGTAACAAGGAGTTCCCCTTGTAGCCCGGTAGAAACAAATCTGGCTAGTGTCCATGAGGATGCAGGTTCAATCCCTGGCCTCGCTCAGTGGGTCAGGGATCCGGCATTGCCGTAAACTGTGGTATAGATGGCAGATGTGGCTTGGATCCCCTGTGGCTGTGGCACAGGCCGGCAGCTGTAGCTGTGATTCAGCCTCTAGCCTGGGAACTTCCCATATGCTGCAGGTGCAGCCCTAAAAAGCAAAAAAAAAAAGAAAGAAAGAAAAGGACTTGGAACAATTGGTTGATCACTTGCCTTACTCTGTACCAGCCTTGCTCCAGGTGGATTGAAGATTTAACATGAAAAAGTCACAAAAGTACCTGTGGAGAGATGGGGCTATTTTTTTGCTGTGATTCCAGCACTTGAGGCCTTCTAGGTGTCTAAGCTGAGGGAGGTGTGAAGGCATCAAGCACTGCAATTTGTCCTGAGGCTTCTGGGCACATTCTGGCCATTGGCCAGTGCAAATGGCTGCTGCCGGCTTCATGGTATCAGCTGTGGACATAGCTGGTCCTCACAAGGTGGTGGGAGGGCTGAATGCCAACATGTGGTGCAGGGGCCAGAGCCCCAGTCACTGCCTCTTTAACTGCCCCCTAGTCACCCAGTGAGGAGCTGTGTGGGTCAACGTGGCTGCATTGTGCTGCAGGAACAAAACCTCCACGTCTCAGCCTCTTGTCTCTCGAGGTTCCTCAGGCTGAGCGGGAACTCTGCTAGACAAAGGAAGACCACCATGAACCACGAGTGGTGCACATCACTACCTTTCCCTTCTGGGGATGATGGCTGGCAAAGGTGGTTCCAGCATTGGGAGAGCCAGTGACCACTCAGCAGGACTCAGCTTGAAGCCACTGGGTGGTGGGGTAGGGGGTGTTGGTGCCCAGGAGAGATGCCTTACGTGACAGTGTGTTTCCTCCTGGTCCTGGAGCCTGCAGGTATGGGCAGGATCTTCTCTTCCTGAGGCCTTTGAGCGTGTGCACCTGTCTCCTTCCCATGCCCCCGACAGTCGTCCTGTTTGTCTTTGTCCTCATTCCTTACCAGGATACCAGTCCTCTTGGGTCAGGGCCCACATGCATGACCTCATTTAATTTTATTCACCTCTGTAAAGGCTCTGTCTCCAAACATAATCTGGTGCTGGGGGAGAACTTCAACGTGCTGATCTGGGAGGAGACCCCTTAGTCCAAAATCAGGCCCAAGGTGGGTTTCTTTGTTTCCCCTCTCTGCCATCCTGGCCAGTGCTGTCGTGAGCATTTCCAGGCAGCACCTTCAGGGCTATGACCCCTGCCCTCCCCCAAAGCCCTATCTACACACGTGTGCACAGACTTCACGGCCCGTGTGAAGGCAGTCTACCTTTGGATACATTATTTGAGTGTTTGTGAACTCCCCACTCCAAGTGGCCTCTGCCGTGGGAGCAGCCACATGGACCTGCCATGTTGGCCCCTTCAGAGCAAGCTCACCACCACATCCTTAGGGCCCCTCTCTGAGCAGGACCACATTCCCCAGTGTTTACGGGGTACCGGCCCTGTTCCATGCCCTGGTGAGTGTCGTCTGAGCACTATTAGCCGCACTGAGCACTGGCCTTTCTTGGCCAGACCTCCTGGCAGAAGTGGGTCCCAGAGGCTGGCACTTGCCCCCCGGGAATGGTCACGCTTCCTGTGAGACGCAGAGCCTTTCCGCACGTTCACCAGGAACAAACAGGCAGGCGGCCCTTTGCTGGCCAGGATCCCACCCCTGCCCGTAAGTGCCAGGCAGGATGGCTGAAAACGCCCAAGTAGGCTTCCTTCCTGCCATCTCTAGGCTCCTTGGACCCAGCAGCCCCTTGCCCTAGTGTTTCCTCTCATCTTGGCAATGACGGCCTGTCCCCCAGCCCCAAGGAGTCCGATTTGCAACTCATTGCCCACAGAGCCCCTCATACCTCATGCACTCCAGATGCGAGGCTCAGGAGGCAGGCAGCTGCTGCCCTGGCCCAGCCACCAATGGGAGAGCAGAGCAGAGCGCCCAGCAGGGATGCCCGGAGGGGGTCCTGCCCAGCTCACTCTGCCCAGGCACCATCACACCACCTGGGCCTTGACCCCAGCCAAGGATCCTGGTCCCAGGGCTGTGGCTATGACATGGCCTCTGCTGCTTTCTTCCCCTAGTACAGGCCTCACAGCCCCCTGGGGGCTTCCCACGAGTTACTGGCAGCCCTTGGAGAGCCTGGATGCTGTCCCAGGGAGGTGAGGCCATTGCCCATGGCCTGCTGAGGTAGTGGACCCTGCTGGAAGGGGCAGTGGCTGAGCTTAGCAGGAGCAAGTGACCTGCTTCTTTTGGATGGAACAAGAGACTTGGGCCCAGGTCATGGGTGCTGTCCTCCTCGGGGCCTCAGGAGCGCAGTGCTCAGTCCACCACTGAAACCCGTGCTCACTGCCATCCCTGAGTTTGCTTTGCAGGCTCACTGGCTCACAGGGGATGCCCTGCCCACGAGGGCTTGGGGTAGTGGCTGTTCTCTGGCTTGGGCTCCTTCCAGCTGGCTCAGGAGTTTTCCCCGTGTACCTGCAGAGCAGCCAGCACCACCACGGCCACCAGCTGGGCTCCTGGGGAACTCTGCCTGGGCCTGGCCTCTCGTCCTCAGGGGAAGGACTGCTGTGGTGTTCACAACTTCACCTCGCCCCTCCCCACACACCTAAATTGCAGGAGGTGGAATGGCGGGGCTGGGGCACTCACTGCCTGGGTACCCCTGCAAGGGTGGTGCCGGCCCCGCCTCTCACTGGGCACCGAAGCCCGGAGCTCACGGCTGCTTGTGGCTCCATCTCCCCTGTCCCCTCACCGTCTCCCCCACCACCACCACCCAGGCCAGGGAGCCACATCCCCGGAACCTCTCCCCAGGATCTGCATCTTTGAAGCCATGGATACTGACAGAGGATTCAGTGAATCCAAGGTCGCCAGCCGGGCGTTGACAGATGCCCGGCCACGATACTATTTCTGATTTAATAAGCGAATGGGAGGCTGGCCCTTGGTAATAATTAGGGCTAATTACTGAGGAGGTGTTGACAGATGGGCTGAGAGGAAACAAACTACCTTTATCCCGGGGCTTAGAGTCAGATTACCGGGTGCTATCTGTCCCTCACAAAGGAGACGCTTCAATCACTCACCGAGGCTTCAAAGGGGAAGGGGCCTGACAATGCACAGGCTTGGACTGGGCTATGAAGTGCGCCTTTGACTCTGCAGGGCCACTCAGAGCCCCACTCCAGAAACAGTTCCTTTGTGAAGTTTGAGTTCCAGGGCAAACGTGCTGCCCGCACTGTGCTCGGGGCCGGGGAGGGGGGCCTGGCTGGGCCCAGGAGGGCAGGGAGGTGCTGCATGTTTTTCTTGGCCGTGGCCCGGGGGTGTGTGCGCGGTTCTGTGGCCTGAGCCGCAGGTAACAGGATAGGGATCTCATTCTCCTGAAGGCTGTCCTTCCCATCTCACCTGGGACATAGCCATAGGTGGGCTTGGCCTCTGATGGGAGTGGAGGGGACACGTGTGTCCTTGACCTTATTTATGCCAGACCGCTCCTGGGGGCCTGGGTGTCACTCGCTGAGCTGCCCCCATCCAGTGAGCCAGTGCCATGGACAGGGCCTCAGTGACGAGAGGGTGGGCCTGGAGGGTCATATTCTGTTCGCTGGCTGGTTGCTGATGTGCTGTGTGCACCTGCTGACTCCCCTGGTTTTCTCTGCTTTTCAGAGACAGAAGGCTTCCCAGTGACCTGGCCTGGACTGCAGTGTATCTTCCCAGGCCCAGGTCTGGGATTCGGGCCTTGCTGTGGTCTGTCCTGCTCAGGACGGCCTGCCCAGGGGTGGCCTGGGAGGTGCAGAGGGAATGAGTCTCAGTTCCTCCTGGCCTGGAGGACCAGTCAGCTCAGAAGCTTCCCGCTAGAGTGAGCAGCACTGCTGGGCAGCCCTCTCCCTGGCTGCTGCTCTGCTTCTGGGAGTAAAATGAGCATGAAGATAATAAAAGTTATCAGTAATGGCTTAGCAGAGTACTGACTACCATGTTTTGGGGCACTATTGATAAATTTAAATCTACTTATGTTAGGGCAAAAATAGGATGATGAATAGGAGAAGCACTTCATTAACCTTAAATCTATTTTTTAGGGTTTTTTTTTTTTTTTACTTACTTATTTTTAAACTCAATGAATTTTATTACATTTATAATTGTACAGCAATCATCATGACCCAGTTTTACAGCATTTCCATCTCAAACCCCCAGCCCATCCCTTCCCCTCTCAACCTGTCTCCTTTGGAAACCATCAGTTTTTCAAAGTCTGTGAGTCACTGTTACGCAAAGAAGTTCATTGTATCCTTTTTTTAGACACTAAATCTGTTTAAAGTCACCTTAACTGGAATTAGAAATTGAATCTAAAGCCAGAAGAATCTAGTCAGGAAACTGGATTTTCATAATACCTTAGTGGTAAATCAAATACCATTAACTGTACAGTCGAGAAAAAGCCTTCCCGCTACAGTGAGGCTTTTTTTTTTTTTTTTTTTTTTACAGTGAGGCTTTTTTTGTCCAGTATATTTTATTTGAAGAGCCTCCCAGAAATGGCCAAGAGGGCAATGGCCAGTGTGTGGTCTCCTGCACAGAAAGTGCCTGAGCCAACGCCCCTCATACAGGCAGGGCATGAGGGTGGCGCAGTCAGCACAGTGATGAACAGTGCTGGTCGCTGTTACTGCCCCAAGCCCATAGTTTATTTGGATTTCCTGTTTTCCCTCCTGTCCTTTTATAGGACACCATCAGGGATGACGTGACATGTAGCCAGGTCTCTCAGACACTCCTTGTTTACGACCCTCAGCTGGGATTTGTCGCAAATTTTTCTTGTGATTAGACTGGTATATGGGTTTCTAGAGCAAGACCTTGATCGCCGGGCCAGTAGCAGGGCAGGAGCTCTCCTTTTCCAGTCTGCCTCTAGGCATGCGCTCATCTGTGCCAGGAGTTCTGCGCCCCCACCTTTGGGCACAGCACCTCCATACAGTGTTGGAAATTCTGCTCAGATTTGTCAACTCTCCCCATGTATTTATTTTTTCAGTCATTTTTCTTTTCTTTTGCTTTTTAGGGCTGCACTCACAGCATATAGAAGTTCACAGGCTAGGGGACGAATCAGAGCTGCAGCTGCCAGCCTACACCACAGCCACATCAACACCAGATCCGAACTGAGTCTGAGACCTATACCACAACTCACGGAGGCCAGGGATCGAACCTGGATCCTCATGGATACTAGTCGGATTTGTTTCCACTGTGCCACAAGGGGAACTCCTCTTCAGTCCTTTCTTTTTTTTTTTTTTTTGCCTTTTGTTGTTGTTGTTATTGTTGTTGTTGCTATTTCTTGGGCTGCTCCCGTGGCATATGGAGGTTCCCAGGCTAGGGGTTGAATCAGAGCTGTAGCCACCGGCCTACACCAGAGCCACAGCAACGCGGGATCCGAGCTGCGTCTGCAACCTACACCACAGCTCACGGCAACGCCGGATCATTAACCCACTGAGCAAGGGCAGGGACCGAACCCGCAACCTCATGGTTCCTAGTTGGATTCGTTAACCACTGCGCCACGACGGGAACTCCTTCAGTCCTTTCTTATGTCACTGGACTCGTGGGTATCTGTCATGATCCCGATTATTGTGACATGTACTTACAGGGGATCTCAGGCTATGTCCAGAAACTGCTCCACTGTCTCAGAGCCCACCTCTCATTGCCCCTCAGTCGTCAGCCTACCATGACCCCAGATCCCTGACCTCTGGAACCTCCAGTCACACTTTGCCTGGCACCCTCCCTCTTCTAGAATGCCATGTGAATAGGGCATTGCAGTCTGTGGCCTGTTACTCCCTTTAATTCTCCAGGGATTTGTCCATGCTGTTGCATTTATCAATATTTTGTTCCTTTTTTATTGCTCAAGAGTTGGTGGCCATTTGGGTTTTTTCACATTTGGGCAACATTCTGAATAGAACAGAGCCGTCAGGTGTAGGCTTTTGTTTGCATGTATGTTTTTGCTTCTCTAGAATAAATATCTGGGGGTAGGGTTGCTGGGGTGTGATACACACATGATCTATTTCCAGTTCTAGGAAATTGCAGGCTGCGTCCAGGGCACTTGTGTAGCTTGCAACCCCACCAGTAATGGGAGGGTACCAAGGCTTCACATCGCACCAGCACTTGTTTCCCTCAGGTTTCTGCCTGCCCTATTTGAGCCCTGGGGCATTAATTGAATTAGTTTAGCATCCCTGAGGGCTAAGAATGCTGCATGTGTTATGCTTATTTGCTGTCTGTGCATCTTACAGGTGAAGCATCTGTTCGGACCTTCTGTGCATTTCTTAGCTGCGTTGTTTGTATAGTTGCCATTGACTTAGGTGAAGATTTTTGTGTGTGTCTTTTTTTTTAGGGCTATTCCCATGGCATATGAAAGTTCCCAGGCCAGGGTTCCAATCGGAGCTCTAGCCACCGGCCTACACCACAACCACAACAATGCTGGACCCGAGCCACATCTGCGACCTACACCACAGCTCACAGCAATGTCAGATCCTTAACCCACTGAGTGAGGCCAGGGAGCTAACTCAAGTCATGGACACTAGTTGGGTTCGTTACTGCTGAGCCACAACAGGAACTCCGGTGAAGATATTATTGACCTAACATAAAGTGCACATATTTAAAATGGATAAATGATAAGTTCCAACACCTGTGTAAGCATCCCCACATTCAGTCAGGCACGGACCCGCTGCCCTTAGGAAATGCTTAGGGCTCCCCCACCTTCCTAATGTTGCTCCCCTCCCGTCACCACCCACCCCAGGTGCTACTCATTTGGTTTTTGTTGCCACCGGGTAGTTTGCATTTTGTAGAATTTTATGTAAGTAGAATCATGGTATTTGCTCTTTTTTTCTGTCTGCTTTTATTGGACATAATAATTTTGAGATTGATTCACGAGGAGGCCTGGTTGGTACTTGTGCCTCTTTATTGTTGAATGTGAGTAAACCTCTCTTTGTTCATCCTTTTTTTTTTTTTTCTGTTTGGCCATGCCCGAGGCATGTGGAAGTTCCTGGCCAGGGATCAAGCCTTCGACACAGCAGCAAAGCTGGATCCTTAACCCGCTGTGCCTCAGGGAACTCCCTGTTTATCCTTGATGGATGTTTGCATTGCTCTCAGTTTGGGGCTTTTTTTTGTTTGTTTGTTTGTTTTTTTGGTCTTTTTTGCCATTTCTTGGGCCGCTGCTGCCGCATATGGAGGTTCCCAGGCTAGGGGTCCAGTTGGAGCTGTAGCTGCCAGCCTACGCCAGAGCCACAGCAACTCGGGATCTGAGCCGCATCTGCGACCTACACCACAGCTCACGGCAACGCCAGATCATTAACCCACTGAGCAAGGGCAGGGATCGAACCTGCAACCTCATGGTTCCTAGTCGGATTCGTTAACCACTGCGCCACGACGGGAACTCCAGTTTGGGGCTTTTTAAAAAAGAAACATCCAAACTTTATTCCAGTGTGATTGTAGCACATTGGAGAGATTCTGTTCCATCACATGCTTCCCACTCTCATAAGTGTACATGTGCCTGTGGTTTTCATTTGCATTTCACTAAGGACCAGAGCTGTTGAGTGTGTTTCCATGTCCTTATTTGCCATTTGCATATCTTCTTAGGTTAAGTATTTGTTCACATCTTTTGCCCACTTCTAATTTTTTTTTAATTTCAATTTTTAAAAAAATTTTTTTTCAGGAGTTCCCGTTGTGGCACAGCAGAAACGAATCCAACTAGAAACCATGAGGTTGTGGGTTTGATCCCTGACCTCACTCAGTGGGTTAAGGATCTGGCATTGCCATGAGCTGTGGCGTAGGTCACAGACATGGCTCAGATCCTGCATTGCTGTGGCTGTAGGCTGGAGACTACAGCTCCAATTAGGCCCCTAGCCTGGGAACCTCCATATGCTGCAGGTGTGGCCCTGAAAAGACAAAAAAGACAAAAACAAACAAATAAATAAATAAATGTTTTTCATAGGTTTTAAAATTTTTTCCATTATACCTGGTTTGCAGTGTTCTGTCAATTTTCTACTATACAGCAAGGTGACCCAGTCACCCATACATGTATACATGCTTTTTCTCACATTGTCTTGCTCCATAAGTGACTAGATAGAGTTCCCAGCGCTATACAGCAGGATCTCATTGCTTATCTGTTCCAAAGGCAGTAGTTTGCATCTATTAACCCTAAATTCCCACCCCATCCCACTCCCTCCCTCTCCCCCTTGGCAACCACCAGACTCCTCCAAGTCCATGAATTTATTTTCTTTTCTTTTTTGTCTTTTGGGGCCACACTCGTGGCATATGGAAGTTCCCAGGCTAGGGGTCCTTTGGTGCTGTAGCCGACGGCCTACGGCCACAGCCACAGCAATGTGGGATCTGAGCCACATCTGCGACCTACACCACAGCTCACAGCAACACCAGATCCTTAACTGACTGAGAGAGGCCAGGGATCGAACCCACGTCCTCATGGATGCTAGTCGGGTTCGCGAACCGATGAGCCACAACGGGAACTCTCATAATTTTCTTTGCTGTGGAAAGGTTCATTTGTGCCATATATTAGATTCCAGATATAAGTGGTATCATATGGTATTTATCTTTTTCTTTTTTTTTTTTTGTCTTTTTGCTATGTCTTTGGGCCGCTCCCGCAGCATATGGAGGTTCCCAGGCTAGGGGTCCAATCGGAGCTGTAGCCACTGGCCTACGCCAGAGCCACAGCAACGCAGGATCCAAGCCGCGTCTGCAACCTACACCACAGCTCATGGCAACGCCGGATCGTCAACCCACTGAGCAAGGGCAGGGACCGAACCTGCAACCTCATGGTTCCTAGTCGGATTCGTTAACCACTGCGCCACGACGGGAACTCCTCTCTTTCTGACTTATTTCACTTGGTATGAGAGTCTCTAGTTACATCCATGTTGCTGCAGGTGGGATTATTTTGTTCTTTTTTATGCCTGAGTAGTATTTCATTGTGTATATATACCACATCTTCTTAATCCATTCATCTATCGAAGGAACTTTAGGTTGTTTCCATGTCTTGGCTATTGTGAATAGTGCTGCAGTGAATATACGGTGTATATGTGTCTTTTTCAAAGAAAGTTTTGTCTGGATATATGTCCAAGAATGGGATTGCTGGGTCACATGGTAGTTCTATAGTTTTCTAAGGTGCCTCCATACTGTTTTCCATAGTGGTTGTGCCAATTTACATTCCCACCAACAGTACAGGAGGGTTCCCTTTTCTCTACACCCTCTCCAGCATTTGTTATTTGTGGACTTATTAATGATGGCCGTTTTGACTGGTGTGAGGTGGTACCTCATAGTAGTTTTGATTTGCATTTTCTTTTTGAGTTTTTTTTCTTTTGGATCATGCCCATGGCATGCAAAAGTCCCCGGGCCAGGGATCAATCCTGAGACACAGCAGTGACCAGAGCCACATCAGTGACAACACCAGATTCTTAACCTTGTGTGCCACAAGGCAACTCCTTGCCCACTAATTTTTTAAATCTTTTTTTTTTATTTACTTACTTTGTTTTCCTAGTGAATTTTGATGGTTATTTATGTATTCTGTATACATGATTTGCAAATGTAGCTTGTCTTTTCATTTTCTTTTTTTTTTCTCTTTATGGCTGCACCTGTAGCATATGGAAGTTCCCGGGCGAGGGACCAAATTATAGCTACAGTTGACCTATGCCACAGCCACAGCAGCACTGAATCTGAGCCGCATCTGAGAACTATACCAGTCACAGCAATGCTAATACTGGAACCTTTTTTATCTTTTTCTTTCTTTTTTTTTTTTTTTTTTTGTCTTTTCTAGGACCACACCTGTGGCATATATAAGTTCCCAGGCTAGGGGTCTAATTGGAGCCATAGCTGCCAGCCTATGCTACAGCCATAGCAACGCGGGATCTGAGCTGCATTTTCGACCTACACCACAGCTCACGGCAACGCTGGATCCTTAACCCACTGAGAGAGGCCTGGGATCAAACCCTCAACCTCATAGTTCCTAGTCAGATTCGTTAACCACTGAGCCACGATGGTAACTCAGCTAATGCTGGATTCTTAACCCACCTTAACTGAGCTAGGCTAGGGATCGAACCCACATTCTCATGGAGACTATGTCAGGTCCTTAACCTGCTGAGTCACAACAGGAACTCCTCTTTTTCTTAATACTGTCTTTCAAAGAGCAAAAGTTTCTAATTTAATTTCCAAGATTATTAATTAAACATCTCTACATATGTTTATTGGGCACTTCTATTTCCAGTGAAATGCCTGCTCAGCTCTCTTGCTCATTTTCCATTTGGTTTTTGCTCCTTTATTGTACTGATCCATGCTCTTTATCGATTCTGACATAAGCTCAGTATGGATTCAGCTTCCTCCCCACCCCCCAGCCTGCTTTTGTATATTAACCTACAGAGAAGAGTTCCAAGTGTGGCATAACTTACTTGTGTGTGGCTCATCTGTGCCACACTTGCTTTAGTTCTCTGCCTGCATACTTGTATATAGATAGACAGATATTGAGGGCTCTTTTTTCCCTGAAACATTTGAAAATAGATTGTGGACATAACAACATTTCACCCCTAAAATACTGTAGCCTAGAAACAAGGACCCCCTTCTACATAAAATACCATTGTTTTTCCCAAGAGAAATTTTAATACTAATTCCATATTATCTGCAGCCTGTATTCAGATTTCCCCAGTTGCTCCAGAACTGTCCTTTGTAGCCCCCTGTTTTTGGTTTTTGGGGGTTATTTTGGCTGACCCGCAGTATATGGAATTCCTAGGCCAGGGATCAGACCCAAGCCGCAATTGCGACCTAGCTGCAGCCATGGCAACGCTGGATCCTTAACCCACTGTGCCAGGCCAGGGATGGAACCTGCATTCCAGCACTCCCAGGATGCCATCAATCCCATTGTGCCACAGTGGGACTCCTGTGGGCCCCCCCGCCCCCGTTTTTGGATCCAGGATTGAATTTCTGTCCAGACGTTTCGTTTAGTCATGACTATTTAGTCTCTTCATTAAGAAGAGACACCTGCTTTTGCCCTTGCTGTTTCTTGAGACCTTTGAGTTTTTGATGAGTCTGAACCAGCCGTCCTGTCCAGGGCCCCCTGGTGGACGTGTCTGGCGGTTCTCGAATGTTGCTGGACCGCGTGTTTTCTTGCGTCACCTTGGGAGATGAGTGATGTCGTCTGTTTACTGTTGGTGGCCAGCTTCACGGTGAAGATGGTGATAACCAGCCATCTCCTTTGTGAAGGAATGTTTCCCCAGATTTGCAAATGACCTGCAGAGCAAGGCCCTGGTGCAGTACAGCTCCCTGCTGCACTATAGCCTTTTACCATCGAGCCTTCTCCAGAGCCAAGAGGTGATGCTCCTCATGTCTTGCTCTCTGCATGTTCCTACAGCTCTGACTCTGCCTCTTCAAACCAAAGAAGCATCTGTTTCACAGACCAAGTACTCTGCTCTGGGTCTGGTTCTCCGCCTGTTTCTGGAGGCCCTTGCTCTTGTCCATGTCTCTTTTCATGGGTGTTGACTAGGAGGCCTGCACTTCTTGGGGCTTTTTCTGTGAATTCACTGAGGCTTGGGTTGAAGGGGCTTCTTCTGAGAGACATGTGCAGACTGCAGTTTGGGCCCTGGCCCTGTGGTGCTATGAGTTGAGAGCTAAAAGCTGAGGGTGCGTCCTGCCACCCGCCCTCGCCCCCACCCCCACCCCCCCACAGTTTTGTTTCTGGTTCAGCCCAACAGTGAGCTTGTAGCCCAAGGGTCTCATTTTTATAGGGGTGCTCCTTTCAGAGGCCTCTCCCTTGGAGGGCCCTAATCTTTGTCTTCCTTGGACCCAGAACTCCAGGTCACAGGGCAGAGGTGCCCTCAGGGCAGGGCCAGCAAAATCCTCTAGCTTTGGCTTTTCTTAGTGTTTGACAGCTGAAGGTTCCAGAGTTTTTTTCTTCTGTGTCCTTTTTTTGTCTTTTTTTTGTTTGTTTGTTTTTGGCTGTACCCCTGGCATATGGAAGTTCCCAAACTAGGGAGTGAACCCTAGCTGCAGCTTCGACTTATGCCACAGCTTCAGCAACACCAAATCCTTTAACCCATTGCACTGGGCCAGGAATGAACCTGTGCCTCTGCAGTGACCTGAGCCACTGCAGTTGGATTCCTAACCCATTGCACCACAGCGGGAACTCTCCAGCTTTATTCTTACCAAGACAGTAAGAATGGTTTTGCTTTTCTATTTTGTCAGCACTTGTAGTTGTTTTGGGGAGAGGGCCAATCTGGGCCTCCATCCTGCAACATGGCACCTCCCTGGCCGTGTAGCTGTGCATTGCTCAGGGCCTGGTGGGCTGCTGGGGTGTGGTCTGTGCCCTGGTCCAGCCACATGTGGGAGTTGGGAGTCCTGTTTGGCACTTCAGCATTGCACCTGGCTTTCCTTGCACTGTCACACGCATGGCCAGGAGGCAGGACCTGGGGGGCGGGGGCAGGTGGGGGTGGTGGCAGCATCCATGGCCCCCCTGCTCTGCTTGCTTCTCTATATCGTTACTGATCTCCAAGCTTCCTAGGACCTGTTGGTAGAACTCCCAAATGCCTGGAATGTAAGGTGAGGCTCCTGTGGTCTTTACGCACCAGCCCCTGCACCAGATTGCTGCCAGGACCTGGCTTCCTCGCTCAGGAGGGGTGACCTTGCATCCTGTGGGGGTGGGACCCATCCTGAAGGGTGGGTGCCGGGGCGGCCTGCCCCCTATGCTTCTCCCACTCAGGGTCCCCCTCTGTGGGCACAAACCTGAGGCCTCAACTGCTGCTGAGGCTGACTTAGGGGGACCTGGCCATTGTTTGTCTGAGGGCCAGGCCAGGGGGCTCAGGGGCATTTGGAGCCACAGCAGAAAGGCTGTCAGGGTGGGGCAGATTGCTTTGGACTGTCTCCCTTCCTCATTGTTAAAGGAATGTGTCTTCAGGACCCAAAGCTGTGCTCTGTGTATTGAGTGTCAGGCCCCTCTGCCCTCTGGGGGGACAAGAGTGGCAAGGGAGTGAGGCCACTGCAGGCGCTGCACCAGCTTTTGCAAGGGCTGCGCCTCCGCTCTGGGCAGCCCGGGGCCAGAAGATAGGATAATGTGATTATTCTCAATTAGATTAATAGAGAATAATTAGACGTCATAAGTCAAGTCATCATGGGATATTGTCATGGGAAAACTATGTAGCTAGAATTAATTAGTTTTCAAATAAAGCATTTACTTTAATTGCTCGAAATGATGGAGATCTTAATTGCCGATGCTGCGTTTTGGCCAGAGCGTCTGGCTGTTGTAACAACGTGACGGGTTTGTTCCCTGCATCCTGGGGAAACAATGGAGGACAACTTGATTTCATCACCTGGGATGAGCCTGGTGCTGGTGAGGTTCTGGAAACTCCCGTCAGGCTGCAGGCAGGTGGCGAAAGTGTGGGCTGGGCTCCTGGGGTGCTGCCCACGGCCACCAGGCTGCCTGTGTGTGTGTGTGTGTGCGGGCCCGCTCGCACACTTTCATGATCACACACATACATCAGAACACTGTGAGAGCCTCTGCAGGGGTGGCCTGTCACTCTGAGGCCTGGACTTGTGAGGGGAATGCAGCCCCTGCCCTGGACTAGGGCCTCTGCTGGGCCACGGTGCTTTTGAGAGGGCTGCATTCTTGGGTTCCTCTGAATCTGGGTTCCTGCAGCTGATCTCCAGGGCAGGTGCAGCACAGGTGGGCAGTGACTTCTGAGGGCCTCACAGCTGCTCCGAACCTGTCCTTCAGGGGCCACGGGTCAGGCAGCAGTGTGGGACTGAGTTCCTCCGCCCCAGCAGGAGGACATCCTGCAGTTGGCTTTTAGCCAAAGCTGGAAGAGACTATTAGGCTGAAAACCCTAAAATGGAGAGACAGAGCAGAGACTTGGCCCTTGTAAAGTGTGTCACCAGGCCCCTCCTTCTCTTTGAAACCCTCTGATAGAGGCGCAATCTGAAGGCAGAGGCTGCCGGCAGTCTCCGCAGGAGGGTGACCATCACTGCAGTCAGACTTGTGGCCTGGCCCTGTGGTGCCTGCTCTGGGTTTGGGCTCTCAGGCCCAACCCTGCTTCCACAGCCCTCGTGGGCCAGGCCTGGTGGCCTGGGTGTGGTCGGACTCCCCCCAGTCTCGGCAGCCTGGTCCTTGCCTTCTGCATAGGCCCCCATGGTCTCCATCCTCTTGTCCCTGCCTGCCCTCTGCTCTCGGGGGCCTGCAAGTCTGCCTGCTGTGTCAGCAGTGCCATCTCTGCCACTGGGTCCTTCTGAAGACAGAGGGACTAAAGGGACGGGCCGGTACATCTTTGGGGGGAACAGGGCTTAGTGTCTGAGGGTGTGGAAACTGGGCCGGCACTGGCCACCTGCTGAGAGACCCTTGCTCTTTCCTCCTGTGCCTCCATCCTCAGCTGGACCTACTGCAGCCCACACCCCAAACCACTTCCGACGGCATCTCACCCTGGTTCCCTCGCTCCCTGCCTGTGGTGACTGTGTAGGTGCCTCCTTCCTGCTGTCTGTGGGCCAGGTGGGGGACTGTTGGGAGCCCAGCAGGAGCAGCCCCACGGCTACCCCAGCCCCTGGGCAGGTTGCTGTCGGCCTTCCCCTGCCTCTCAGCCTGAGCTGGGGCTGGCGAGCAGACCAATGTAGCCCTGGCTACCTGTAGACCTAGGCGGCTCAGTAGGGACACTGGCAGCTTCTTTTGAGTGGGCAAGCAGGCCTTACACACAAGTACCAGTGATTTGAGGAAGGGTCATCTCTGTGAGAGCAGCCTTCCTGGGGAGAGGCAGGTGGCTGGGGCCCACCCCTTACCCACTCACCACTGCCCTGGCCATTCCACCCCTTGGTGGTGGTATGCAGGCTTTGGAGCACTTCAGGCCTGAGCCTGGGAGCCAAGGGCAGCTCACTGGACAGTTGCTTGGGTGGCTGCAATAGGCGGAAGTTGTGATGGGCAGGACGGGGACAGGTGTGCCATGACCTCAGTGCATGTGAGGAAGAAGTGTCCCCCCACCTTCTGGTTTTCTTGCCCTCTGGTACCAGGGACCCACACACCTCTGACTTGGCTGGAAAGGCTGGAGCAACTGGACAGAGGGCAGGAGGGTGCTCCAAATGTATGGCCAGCCTGGAGCAGGAGGCCCCTGCCCAAGTGGAATGGCCTATGCGGACTTGGGTTTAGGTCTCTGGGAGGCCAGTGCAGGGCACTGCCCGGTTGAGCATGGCACTGCCGTGCTTGCCTGGAGGTGGCGCTTGTTGGGACAGGGTGCTGCCGCTGGCTACAGAGGCTAGCAGGCAGATGGAAGGGATGCAGGGTGGGCAACATCCAAAGAGGATAGGAGGGTCACTCACGCCCTCCCTCGTCCCCAGGCGACTGCACCCTGCCCGGCATGGCAGACCTGCCACTCCCACCGCCAGATCCCCAGTTTGTTCTCCGAGGCACCCAGTCAGCGGTGCATGCACTGCATTTCTGCGGAGGAGCCCAGGGGCAGGGCTGCCCGCTCCTCCTCTCAGGGTGAGTACCCGTGGCAGGGTATTGACTGCAGTGAACCCAAGCTCACTTGGAGGTCCCTTTGAGGGCTCAGGCTGCCCATCACCTGGGCACTGCATCCTCTCAGAGTCCTTTGAATACGCTGTCTCCTCAGGTGTCCCACAGAGGAGGCAGAGACCCTCTCCTCATGAGAGGTGCCAGCTGGCTGGCACTGTCAATAGAGCACTGGACACTGGAGCACATGGACCTTCTGCATGTTCAGGGCTGTCACCTAAATAGGAGCTGGCAGATGTCCAGTCCAAGAGCCAAGGGGTGTCTCCCCTGCCCTGCCCCCCCACAGAGCATGTGTCCTCAGACGCCTCCCTGAGCCTGCCTGCTTGTCTGTACAGATCCCTGCGTGGGCTGGTGCACATCTGGAGCCTGCAGACGCGGAGGGTGGTCGCCACCCTGGACGGACATGGGGGCCAATGTGTGACTTGGTTGCAGACCCTGCCCCAGGGGCCCCAGCTTCTCAGGTGGGTCTAGGTGGCAGTGAGTGTAGCTCCGAAGGAACCAAGCTGGGGTGGGGGTGGGGGTGGCCAGGAACTCCCCCCACTTCCATCAGCAGGACAGGGTGTGACCTGTCCCAAGGGCTGTGTGTCCCAGGTGTGCCGGCTGCCCAGCAGGTTGCCCACTGAGAGCCTGATGGGCCACCCCAGGCTGCCCATGGCCTGAGAGCCCACCCTGGCCTGCCAGGCTCTCCAGGGCAAGGGCTGGGGCCTCTCCTTGGAGGAACCTCGGCTCCCCCACTGCAGGCCCCAGGCCCTGGTGTCATGATGGCTACTCTGCAGCATGGCGTCTCTGGCCGTGTACCACCTTCCTGCGAGGCAGGGAAGTCTGGTCACCAGGGAGGCACATGAGCCTGGGCCTAAAGTTCACCCAGGCCAATGGGCTCCACTTCACTCCAAGTATGGCCGCCTCAGTGGTACTGAACACACCAGGCAGGTCCCTGAGTCTGCAGCACTCGGGGCTGCCAACATGGGAGACGAGGGAGCAAAGGGGGTCTGGCACTGCTGGCAGAAAAGAGTACATGTGTCAGGGCCATAGGTCTGGTGGTAAGTGTCCCGAGGGGTTCTTGGGCTGGGCAGCAGAGAGGAAGGGCCCTATGTAAGCGACAGCCAGGACTCCAGGTGGGAGGTGGGTCAGGAGGCAGCAGGAAGGCGCTGGTGGGTGAAGGATAACTTGAGGGGCGGGAGAGAGGGATGCTGAGGGCAGAGCATGGGCCTGCAGGGAGTGGGGCTGCCAGAGTGACTACTATCTGGGGCCACAGTGCCTGTCCTGCACAGGGGTCGCAGCCCCAGTCCAGAAACCTGTGGGTTCAAGGAGGGCTTTCCCAAGCGTTTTCTGTCCCTAAACTCTCAACAGCACTGCTCTCCTTTTGCTCTGAACTTGGAGCCTGTACATCTGGGCCCCATGGATCCCAGTCCCCTGGACATGGGGCCTTTTGGGCCCCCACTGGGCTTCTCAGCACTTCAGTGCCACACTCAAGCTGCATCCACTCCCTGGAAGTGTCTGGGTGGGCGGTACCCAGGGTGCGTGCTTTTGGAGCGTCGCAGGGCCTTGCTCCTTCCTTGCGCAGCTGCCCAGTCCCCCCAGCCCCCATTGCTGCAGGGACCAAGTGTAGCTTTTCTCTGTCCTTGATGGTTAGAGTAGGTATTGTGCCTGCGTCAGGAGCTGCCGCTTGTAAACCCTCCTCCTGAGTGTTGACCAAGATGTAGGCCCTTGGGGCCTCCCGCCTCCTGGCCTGGCACCTTGGGCTCCCCTCAGGGGGCTCCAACCAGGACCGCTTCCTAGAGAGCCCCCTGTGTGGGGGCGCAGACTGCAGGTGCATGGAATGCCCAGGTGCGTTTACACTGCATGAGAGGCTGTGCACCCAGCTGTGTTTGGAAGCCACGTCTCCAAAGTGGCCCTTGAAGGGAAAGGTGCCCTTTCATGTCAAGGGGCTGGAGGACAGAAAGCTGGGAGCCGGGTTCTCAGCCTCTGCCTCGCCAGGCTCTGCATATGATATCCCAGCCCCACCCGCACACCCAAGGAGCACCTGTGCCACACCTGCCTCTTTTGTCGCATGGTGTGATGTGCTTAAAGACATGCGCACAGGGCAGGTCAGCAGGGAATAGACACCTGAGTGGCTGGCACTGCCCTGTGCCCACCCTCAGTCCACCCGTCCTCACCCTCAGGAGGCACCCCCTGCACCTCATGCCTGCTTTACTGTCTGAATGTGCATCTGCACAAAGCATAGATTTGATCTACTTTTTAATTTTTTTCAACTTAAACGGAGCACCTTCCTTTGTGAATGATTTCTCCCACTCAGCTGTTTGTGAGATCCGCCAGGGTGTGTGTGGCAGGTTGTGCGGGCTTTTCTATTCTACTCCTCTACCACATGTGTCCGATTTCTCACCATTCTACTTTCAGTGAAGGTCTGGCTTGTCCACTTGGAGCTGTTGTGCCCAAGGCTTAAATGCCCTGCATTCACCACAGTCTGCAGCTCCTCCTGGGACCCCAGACATCCTGGTTGTTTTTCACTCTTTGTGGCAAGCGCTGCGGGCTTGACGGATGCCTGTCCCATGCAGGCAGGGCCCTGTGGTCCTCTGCCCCGGGTTCGGGACCCACCCCCAGAGGTCACATGGATGGAGTGGTGCGGCCTGCCTTCCAGACGCATCTTCCTCCACTTAGAAGACGTGCCTGAGTCCTAAGGGCGGCTATATGCTGCTGAGCAGACTTGCTTATGTGGACAGAGGGCTGGGTCTGCTTTGTGAACAGAGCTGCCATATACTTTCACCTACAAGTTTTTGTGTGAACATAGATGTTAGATTCACTTGGGAAAATACATGATGGTGGAATTGCCAAGTGCAGAGAGTGGGAGGGATGGGGCGCCCACCCTGGCAGCAGCAGGAGCCCACGGGAGGTGGACCACAGAGCCTGAGCCATGGAGCACCCAGGGCCTCAGTCAATAGCTGAGATGGCCTGTGAGCGTGACCTGGAGTCAGGCATTTGGCCACATACCTTTGCAAATGCCAACGCAGAGGCCATCAGGTGCCCGGTGATCTGGCCAAAGCTCCTGCCTTCCTTTGGCCTCTGGCCAACCTCCTGCACTGACCCTGTCCTCATCTGAGAGGATCATGGCCTGTCTCTTCTTGGTCTTGGCAGCCAGGGCCGGGACCTGAAGCTGTGCCTGTGGGACCTGGCGGAGGGCAGGAACACCGTTGTGGACTCCGTGCACCTGGAGAGCGTGGGCTTCTGCAGGGGCTCCATCCTGGCTGGGGGCCAGTCACGCTGGATGCTGGCCGTGCCAGGGAGTGGCAGCGACGAGGTGAGTGCTGCCAAGCCTTGGTTCTGAGCACCCGGCGCCATCTACCCCTGGTTGCAGGAACATTGTTCCCGCTGCAGGGCCCCGGACCAGCCTTGCTGTGGTCACCTGTGAGGTAACCCTGGTGGTGAGTCTGCAAGGGGGCATAGGATGGGCCAGTGTCTCTGGGAGGCCCCAGCACCTGGCCCAAAGCAGTACAGGATGGACGAGGTGGGATCCGGGCACCAGGGAGAGACTGTCATGCGGCTGCTCAGGACTTGGGAGCAGGCTCCAGTAGAGCAGTCCCAGGCAGACCCAGTGATGCCAAGGTGGCCTTGGAACTGGGGCAGCAGCCAGGGATGGCCTTTTGGGGAGCAGATCTGGGCCATGGTGGGAGAGACCTTGGGCAGGGCTGGGATGTGGGCCATAAGGGCTGGCACTGGGGTGGCAGTTACAGCACAGAGGGGTACAAATGAGGCAGGAATGTCAGGTAAGGGATGCCCGGGGACATTGGGCATGACAGAACCCCAGAGGCCACTGCCACATGGAGCTCAGGCCAGGTAGCCATCAGTGGTTGGTGGGGAACTGGTCAGGCTGGATGGTGGTGTTCACACCCCAGGCACAGAACCGGCAGAATCCATCCCCAGGGCAGGAGTAGAGCAGGAGGTGAGGGCTGGAGCCCACCAGCAGCGGAACCCCCAGTGGCACCTGGATGGCCACGGAGTCTGGGTGGTGGGACAGGGGTATTCGTGCTGGGGGAGGGCATTCCCTGCCTGCTGCCCATTCTGTGTCCTCTTCCCAGTGTCCTCCCTGTCCCCTGCTGCCCTGAGGGCCTGTGTGGTGGGCAGGACTAGGTGGGAAGGAGCCCTGCACCCAGGAAGTTTGGCCCCTGCCCAAGAGGAGTCGTGAGTCTTAAAACAAATTCAGCTCATAAATAATGAGGTGGGAACAGGCAGCTGTTTGTTCACAATGGCGTTTAAATCACCAATTAGAAGCTACATGCACTTTTCTTGCCAATTTGCCAAAGACCTGTTAAAAATTTTATTGATGTGAAAAAACAGGGCTCTGCTTTCTCAGTGCCGAGCCCCCTCTTCTGCTTCAGACCATGGGGGCAGCGTTCCGGGGGGAATGAGCCAGCCCTTCACACTGAGGTCAGGGTGCATAACCCCAGCTGCCCTTACCAGCCTGGCCCCTGGTACACTCACCATCTATCCACGCCGGTAGCCTCTCAGGTCTAGAGACCTTGCACATCCTAGGAAAATGGCTATTCTCTATGTTCCCGCCTAGACTCGGCACTGCTGGCCTGTGCCCAGGCAGTGCCCTGGGGGACATGCCCCCGCCCCCTTCCCCCTGTGAAGCTCAGCGGTCTGGGTGGCCATGCTTGCCTGGACCAAACATTTTTCCTTTTGGAAAACAGTTGCAATTGAATGCCAGGTAGAAGCACCCTGGCTTGTAGGAGGCTGCCAGAGCACCGAGCCCTCCCTGGACCTCAGAGGCCTGGCCAGCCCTGGTCCTCATGCCAAGGGCCACTTGCTCCCTCCCAGGGTGCCTAGCTCTGTCACAGGCAGCCCCAGTTTCCCCTTCACTCTGGCCAACTCACCCCTGCCTGATCCCCTGGGGTCACATGTGCAGGCCATCCAGGGTGCAGTGTGTCCAGTGACCTCTGCTCCTCTGCATCCCTCCCCTCCCTCAGCACCTGCAGGCGCCCACCAGCTTCTCCCCCATGGCCAAGCAGCACCTTGACCCCAGTACGTCCCCCTGACGTGGTGACATTTTTGGAAGCCTGGTGCCAGAGCAGAAATGAGGGCAGGTGTCCTGCCTCAGAACCTTGGCCCTCGTTCTTCCAGGCCTGGGAAGTGGGCGTGCTCTCTGCAGGGGGGCAGCAAGGCCCGGCCAGAAGCACGCAGGTCTTCATCCCATCCACATCCTGGGAGGGTTCAGGGTCGTCCAAGTGTAAGGTCAAGTGTAAGGAACAATAGGCAGGGGTCAGGAGGCTTGGCGAGCAGAGTCAGTGCAGAGGGCCAGGTGTCTGCTCAGCTGAGAGGTCAGCTGGAGGTCTGAGGCAGCTGCTGGGCAGTAACGCCACTCGAGGGCCATGCGGTCACTCAGGAATGATGCATGCGTTTCTCCGGGGGGGCAGCCTCTGAGCCTGTGGGTCTGAGCAGAGGCTGTGGGGCAGGCACTTGTGGCACCCTTGCTGAGAGCCTGAAGAGCCTGCTGTTTGTGCAACACAGACCCAGCTTGGCTCTGGCCCAAATCAGCTTGTTTTCTTACTGTCAGGTTCAGATTTTGGAGATGCCGTCTAAGACGTCAGTGTGCTCCCTGAAGCCTGAGGCAGGGACCAGGCCAGGCATGCCCATGTGCCTGCAGCTCTGGCAGGTAAGGCCCAGCGCCGCCAGCCACGCCCACCAGCCACACCCACTGGCCATGACTCATGCCCATTAGCGACCTGGCTCCATGGCACTGAAAGGCAGTGGCCCCTGGGAGGCATATGCATGGTCTTCTGCAGCCCCCGCGCTGCACAGGTGCCTGTAGACCCCCAAGGGTGCCCGGCTCATGCTGATCCTATGGGGCAGGGAGGAGGCACAGCCACCTCTCCTGGGGAGCCATGTGCTCCAATTCGGTCTGCGCCCGAGGCCCTGCGTGGGGCGGGAGGGGAGCGCTGACTAACACTGCAAGCCAGCCCGGCCCCTTCTTTGTTAGGATTAATTTCTGTTGCTTCTTCGCCTCATAGAGGCAGGAGTCGGCTCGACATGTGACTTTCCCTGCGGCCACGTTCCGAATTTCTGGTCTGCAGTCATTTCCTTTTTCCTAGGCCATTCTCTTTGATTAGAGAGGTCAGGAGGCATCCCTCGGAGCTACAGCAGAACCTGGGGTGGTGGGGGGTGAGCCCAGGCCTGAGTCCCTGCAGGATGAATTTCAGCTCCAGACTGAGCCCCAAGCCTGGTGGGACCCTCCTAGGGCTGCCATCTCCACCAGAGGGGTGGCCACCACCCCCAGCAGTCAGCACTGGCTCAAAGTGTGTGTCTCTTCTCCTGGGCAGCAGAGCAAATGGTCTGGTCCATTCACTTGGAAGAAGTCTCAGACAGCATCTTCAGACCTATAGAAGCCGTGATGAGAGGGCCATTGACCAGTACCTCTCTGCAGTGCTGCCCACGGGCCTGTTTCCAGCTCTGAGCAGCATACCAGTGTCCCCTGAGAGCCACCTTTGCACCTGACCTTGGGAGGAGTCCGTTAGACAGTGGGCTGCGGGGGTCGGGGGGGACAGACTTGTTCCTGTCTCTCCAGGGCTCTGCCTTTTCTTGCAGTTGATTCCCCTGCAGTTTCTAAACCAAGAGAAGCCCACCAGGGTTGAGGAGCTGGGGGCCCCCAAGACTCACCTGGGTGACAAAGCTGCCTGCTGGTGCCAGCGGGTTGGTGGAAGGCACTTGACGGGGTGGAGGCTAGCCTGGCGTTCACAGGTCTTGGGCGGGACAGCGCTGCATCCGCTCACACTCTGCTCCCTGGAGACACTGTCATTGCCTAATTGGGTAGGAATTCCATCAGAAAAATGTGTAGAAATGGGATGTACGAACTTGTTAAGGTAATTAATACGGTTGACAGAAGGACAAATCAAGTTGTGTTAGTTGATACTGATCCAGTGCAAAGCATCCTGTTAAGGAAAGTCTGTGTTGATTTGAAATATCCCTTTTTTTCTCTCCAAGCCTGGAGGTCCAGGTTGTAACATTCCTCTGAGTGTGGCAGAAGGACCTGATGTGGGATTTCCTTTTGAAACACTCAAACGATTTTTTTTTTTTTTTTCGCTTTTTAAGGTCGCATCCCCGGCATATGGAAGTTCCCAGGCTAGGGGTCAAGTTGGAGCTGTTGCTGCTGAATTATACCACAGTCACAGCAATGCAGGATCTGAGATGCATCTGTGACCTACATCACAGCTCATGGCAACGCCAGATGCTTAACACACTGAGTAAGGCCAAGGATTGAATCCACGTTCTCATGTGATTTCTTGGTGTGCTCCTCAGAGTAGCTGGCCTGCATTGCTAGAACAATCATAACACAGGAGGTTTGGGGTCATCCCACTGGCTCACAACTCAGACTTGTAAGCCCGGGCCTTGGGGCCCACCAGTGGGCACCCCTGTCAGAGCTGAGGGCTCCCCGGGAAACCTCAAGGTGCTGTGGCCAGGGCCTGCCTAGTGGGAGGCCCTTGAGGCTGACACACCCAGGGATAGGCGGGGATGCAGAGCATGTCCCTGTGCCCCATAGAGGTCAGCCTGGCACCACGGGCATGGCCACCAGAGGCCCTAGGCCCCTACACTGACCTACCTGCAATGCCTGTCCCCGCGTGCCAGGAGAGAAGCTGGACGGGCCTGCAGCATAGGGGGAATGGGGGTGAAGTTTGGCACTGGGCCCTGTGGCAGCCACAGCGTGAGCCCCCACCAAGCACCAGAGGCCCTCCTTGCCACCTGCTAGAGTTCACCACCATGCTGCGTGGCATCTGCCCACCCAGAGGGGCTCTGGGCCCAGGTTCCATGCGTGTTTGGCAAGGAGGGCCTCTGGTGCTGTCTGCCACATCCAGTGAGGCCTGGGCTCAGCGCCAACCTTGCCCACCAGCAGTGGGCCCTTCTCAGAGTGGCAGGTGCCCCAGGAGGCAGCCTGGCAGACCAGTCCCCCCAGCTCCATGCTCCCCGTGAGCCATTGGCCACCCAGGTCTCAGCGATGTTCCCCAGACCCGGCACCAAGCACTGGGGTAGCCACTCTTGGTCAATGCCAGGGTGACTCAGGGTCCCCACAACCCCCACAGGCAGCTGTGCAGCCCTCTGACCTGCGCCCTCATCCATCATAGCGGCTCAGCCGGCCAAGCGCACTCACACCCGTCAGCGCCGGCGACTCTGGGCTTGGTGGTTGGGGGCTTCCACAGCGACATTGACAAAGTACAGACGGGTTCATTTTTCATGGAGATGGATCTCCAGATTTTCTTTGGCCGGCAGTTCTAGACAGGTGGCCAGCTCCACCCAGGGGTGGTTGTGAGTTTCCTGGTGGAAAGGAGCAGGAGGACCAGCGCGGGGCCATGGCGAGGGCTCCGTCCCTGTCCCCAGCTATGCCACCCCACCAACCCCAGCCAGGGTGTCAGCCCCCAGGATCCAGCACGGAAAGTGGCCCCTTCTCCCTGCAGCACACAGGCCCGAGTGCCCCCCATAGCTGACTGCATGCTATCCCCACAGGCAAACTCCAGCCCCCGCCCCCTCCTCCTGGCTGGCTATGAGGATGGCTCAGTGGCCCTCTGGGACGTCTCTGAGCAGAAGGTGTGTAGCCGCATCGCCTGCCACACGGAGCCTGTCATGGGACTGGATGTTGATTCTCAGAAGGCCCGGGGCGTCTCAGGCTCTGCAGAGAAGGTGCTGGCCGTCTGGAGTGTGGATGAGCAGCAGGCCCTACAGGTCAGTGGCCCAGACCGAGGTGTCATTTACCCTGCTATGCACTAACAGCCTGATAGGCTGAAACAATATTTAGGCATGAAGAGGAGGTGCTGCAGATCCCCGGCTAATTAATCATCGCCACCGCGCAGGCGGCCGGGCGTTTGTGAACTGTTCACATGGTTTAGGTTTCCTTCAGACCTTGGGTAAGAGCAGTCACGTCTCGCCCTTCTAGAGAAAAGCATGTAGAATCCAAGACTGTGTAAGCCCCTATGCAAAACTCAGAGGAATTTGTTCAGTAAGGAACTGATTAATCAAAAAACAAAAAACCTCAAACCCAAAGTGGAGTCAGGCCCCTGTGGCCGTCTGCGAGCTGCCCAGAGGCAGTGGGAGGGGTGTGGGGCCTGGGGCAGAGGGGCGTTGCTAGAAGCCTTTCCCACCCCATGGGGCCACAGAGTCCTGGCGGCCAAGTGTGGCCTGCCCAGTGCTTAGCCCCGTTTGGGGTGGGGGAAGCAGCTGGGGCCTGGGGCCTCCTGTCCAGGCCTCATTCTGGTTCAGGTCCTGGGGAGTGAGGTGCCATGGGTATGCCCTGTGCCCATCAGCTCAGAGGGTGGCCTGGCTGCACATTGGCTTCTGGGGGCAGGGAGCTCCCACTAGCCAAGAAGCCTTAGAAGACAGATCTGACCACAGCAGTGGGGTGGGGGGGTAGGTCCTTGAAAGGCAACCCTGTTGTGAACCCAGGTGGGTGAGAGAGCAGGACACCAGGTGGGAGCCGTTGTGGCCAAGCCCCTGGCCCCACCTAGGCTCTCTTCCCTGGAGCATAAGGGGCAGACCTGTGGTGCTGTGCCCTGTGGGGACTGTATGGTCAGGCTTCCCCACAGACAGGAGGCCCTCCCCAGATGGAGAGGCCTTGCCCAGCAGCCCCAGGCCCCCAGGGAAGAGGCCCTGGCACTTGGGTGGGGAGAGACAGGCACGGGTGAAAATCGGAACAGGCAGCAGTGCCCAGCGCACTGCCTTGTCCCGGGTGCCAGACAGCCAGGGGCAGGGCTGTTGGGTGGGTGAAGAGTCAGGCTGAGGGCCAGGCTGAGGATGGATAGTCAGGGAGACCCTTTCCAAGGCAGATGGAAGGGCCGCTGGCTTCCTGAAAAGCAGTGTTGGTGAGAGGATCATGCTGGAACCAGTGCATGTGGCCATGGCTATGGGTGGGGTCTGAGCAGGACCCTGAGCTAGGAGTAGCCCTTCAGAGTTCTAGGGATGGATGAAGGAGTCACGTGTCATACCAGGGACAAGGCACATGCTAGAGCATCTTCCTTAGCCTCATACCCCCGCCCCCAGACCAGCCAGTGCCGCTCCCCAGGCTTGCAGTAAAGGAGCTGCCCATCTGTCTGCCTGTCCTGTATCCCAGGGGTCCCCGTGGGTCAGAGTCAGACAGGCCTCCACCCTGGAGGAAGGGTCTCTGAGGCCTTGGAATCCTGGACATCATGATGGTGGTCTAGAAACGAGGCAGAGTCATGTGGTGCTGGGCCTGACGTGGGCACAGAGCCTCCCCCTGCACCTGCCTCTGCTCCTGCCTGGTGAGGACAGGGCAGCACAATCCTTACCAGTCAGCCCTTCTCCACTGTGGGGTTCAAGGCTCCATCCTGCTGTGGCTTAAACCTCAGCCCAACTCTGCCAAGGCTTGGAGACCCAGGTGGCTCCCCAGAGAGCCCTTTCTGACTGCAGTGCCCCCAGACCCTCCTTCCCACTCCCAGGGTCCTTCCCAAGGTCCTGGCCCAGGTCTCCCAGGCCCTTCTGGCTTATTGGGGAAATAGCTGCTAGAGCTTTGGACTGAAATTTACCAGGTGTGTTCCAGTACAGAGGTGGACACTCACTGCACTGACAATTGGGAAGTCAGAGAAGGGGAGCCAGGCCCAGCAGAGAGCTTGGCACAAGGGCTATGCCGCCGACTGGGCCTTGCTCAGCACACGCATCCCAGGAAGGCCACTGTTGCCTCACTGGAGAGGTCACGTCCCCCGAGGATCCAGAAGCCTCCCACTTGCAGGGTGCAGGCCTCAAGGAAGAAGTGTTGGGGTCTTGAGGCCTCAGTGTCCCATGTCCACAGGTAGCCTCACCCAGGGAGCTTGGTGCCGGCTTGGCCCCAAGGTGCCAGCCATCTAGCCACATGGGTACAGATGTGCCTCACCTTGCAGCCTGCCGTGTAGTGAGCCCAGATCAATCTCCCGAGGCGGCGAGCGGGCGCTGCCGTGGAGACGCAGATGGGGCTCCTGCAGAAGAGCAAGGGTAATGGGAACCAGATGGTGGCCGAGCGGTGTGCGCATTCCTGGCACCTGAGGTCATGCCCTGCGAGAGCCACTGGTGGCTGGGATCCTTCCCGGAGGGCTCTGGTCCGGGCAGGCTCTGCTGGGGCTGCATTAGTGAACAGAGCCTTTGGCCACCCTTGCCAGGACACCGGGCTGCTGGCCTGCCTCCCTGGAGCCAGAGGCCTGGGCCTTGGCTGCCGTCAGACCCAGGTGGTGTGCAGACCTGTCCCTCCTCCCACGCTCTGGCAGGGTCCACAGCCTTGAAGCCGGCTGATTTACAGCCCCCGGTGTTTCCAGGCCTTTGAATAATAAGTCGCCCACCCCAGCCAGCCTGGGATGGAGTCTGACCACCACACTCTCCCCCATGGCTGGTAGGCCAGGTGGCCCCGCCCCATCCAGCCCTGCCTGGGGTCTTCCCTCTCAAGTGTCAGCAGCAGGACACTGGGGCTGGTGGGAAGGAGGCCCCAGGCCCTGAATGAGGAGCTGTGGGCACAGTCCAGCCCACCTCATGTGTCTTGGACACTGAGGAAGGGGCTCTGGCCACCATGGCCACGAGTAGGCACTGATGGGCGGACAGGACTGGTCTCTTCTGGCCCAGGTCCCCACCGACGGGGCCTTGTGCCTCGGCCCCCGTCCCTGTGGGTGGTACATGATCGGGTGCTGGGCCAGAGGTCGCCATTGATCTCATATCTGTTACCTTTAATCCTGCAGCTGCCATGGCCACTAATGGCTTTATGTGGTGCCCTGAGAGGTACAGCCCAGCCCTCACAAGGGCCCGTGGGCCCCTTGCCCAGCCCACTCCCTGCTGTGGCCCTGCTCCACTCCACCCCACTCCAGCAGCCCCACTGTCTGGTCTCCACTACCTGGGCTTCGTGTGGCCATTGCACTCTGCCTGGACTGCCCCGTTGTAAGTCTGTTGAGTATTTTTCTTTTTAGAGAAACACTCAGGCAAATGCTGGACATCCCCCCCTGTTAAGAGCCACCCTCCTTGCCAGCTGCCTTCCCTCTTGGGGTCAACGCCTAGGCACAGGGGCAGCGTTTTGTCCAGCTGGTGGCAGTTGGCCACATGCAGGCTGGTCTGTATCCACTGCTGTCACAGCCGCCTGCTGGCCCCTGCTTCACAAAGGGCATCGGTATTTGCTGATCAGAGCTCGCAGCTCTACGGTGTGAGTTGCTCCCTTTCTGGCTGTTGAGTGTGGCTCAGTCTGCTGGTGCTCTGGCCCAAGTCCAGGCTTCCCTTTTCCCGAGGGTGGGTTCCTTTTCTGGGGCTCCTGTGGCATCTGCCAGCCTTCTCTTTGGCCTCTCTCATACACAGCACAGGTTTGGCTTTCATTTTGGAATCCTCGTTGTAAGTCTGTTGAGTATTTTTCTTTTTAGAGAAACACTCAGGCAAATGCTAGGTAACTGTGGCACCTAATGTCATGGGTGGGGGAGGGAGCGAGGTTGTCTGTCACCTCAGTGGGTATCACGTAACCCCCAGGGTCGAGGGTGACTGTTGTATCTTCCACCCACATGACAAAGATGAGTGAACCCAGCACTGTCTCGCTGTCCTTCCAGCCTTCTGTTAGTCATATAACCGGTTCTGTAGCCGTAATCCCCATATTGTTGCAGGAAGTAGGTCCACTGCTCTCTGCCAGGCCACTTGTCTTAGTTCTCCAGTTTTCTCTTATGAGACTGGACTTAATCCTCCAGTTCTCTGGGAAGAGCTTATGGGACAAACCCCTGAGTTCTTACCTGTTCGGAAGTGCTGGTCTGCCGTTCTCATACCTGAGTGACAGTTGGGCTGGATATAAAATCCTTGGGCCTCCCCTAACCTTGCAGGTGTTGGCCACCATCTGGCATAGACCTGGCACAGATATGCCCTGGGCTTTTCCAAGGATAGCCCAAACCTCGTCCTCAGAGTCAGTGGTTTTACTGTCTTACAGCTTCTCTGTGGATCCTGAGGCTTCAGTTTCTAGAGGTGAGAACTGATTTTCTGGATCGGCATGGTCAGTGCCATCTTCTGCATGGCTCTGACTCAAGCACTGTGCCCACCATGGTCCCTCCGCCCTTCCAATCCCCTTTTTCCAGGCGTCTCCCCTGCTTGTCTCAGTGCCTGTGGGTCAGGCTCCCTGGATTCGCTCTGTTGCTTTACAAGGTTTTGTTTTGCTGATTTGTGGCCAAAGAGCCTGTGAGTGTCCAGTTGCTGTGTCTCTTTGTGTTTCTTTCCTCCTTTCTCCTCATCTCTGTGGAAGGGAATGACTCTCCGCTGAGGCTGCTTTGGCCCCATGGGATGAGCTTAGGAGAGAAGGGAGCTGCCGTGGGTGTACAGGCGACTCCGGGGCCATAGGAACTCCGGGTGCCCAGGGCCAGGCCGAGGCAGGATGGGCGGAAGGTAGTGACCATTTCAGTCGTAATGTGGTGGTGAAGTGTCTTTGTCATCAGCATGGGGCAGAGGTACCAGATGGCCCCGTGATGCGCATGTGCTCCTGGAGCCAAGAGTGGCCGAAACAGAAGCAGCTGTAGGAGGCACATGTGGGAGCCCAGCCCCCAGGGCTCATGCAGGCACACGCCTGCACTTCCCTTGAGGACGTCCTGCCCCTTCTCAGGGCCCAGCCTGGGCCTCCAGTTGGCACTCGCCCTCCCACACGCTGCTGCACGTCCCATCCTGGGTGGCCTTCACCCTCGCAGGGTTCCCCTTCCCCCGGCTTTGCTGAAGGTGGTATTCACAGTCCTGTGCTCCTCCTGCATTGGGTGTGGTGAGGTTTCCCTTGAGGACCCACTGAACTTGTGCTGCCTGGACATCAAGGGCAGCAGTTCCCTGGGGAGGGGCCCAGGACCCTGCCTCTGAAGTCTGTCCAGTCTCAGCCCGAGGATCCAGCCAAGGGCAGAGGTTGCCTACTCCGGCTCTGGGAGATGGGCAGCAAATGGTCTCCTTGTTTTTGACAGGGGTGTCCTGCAGGGGTGTCCTGCAGAGGCAGGTCTGAGAGGCCACCTAACAGTTCTCCCTGCCCCTCTTCCTCTCAGGTGCGCAGGACCCACCAGCTCACGAACCCCGGAATTGCTGACATCAAGATCCGGCCAGACCGCAAGATCCTGGCCACTGCGGGCTGGGACCATCGAGTGCGTGTGTTTCTCTGGCAGACAATGAAGCCGCTGGCCGTGCTGGCTTTCCACAGTGCCACTGTCCATTGCGTGGCCTTCGCTGCTGACAGCTTGCTGGCCGCAGGGTCCGGAGATCATCGCATCAGCATCTGGTCGCTCTACCCACACACATGACTCGTGGCTCCTTGTCAGGATGTGCGGACAGCAGAGGTGGTAGAGGGAAACCAAAGCCGTAGGTCTCGGCCCCTCTGGTTATGAAGAGCCAGTCATGCAGACTCCCTTCCTGCCAGGACCTGCACCCTTTCATGAAGCACAGCATCTGTGCGATGGTAGCTGCAGTTTAAAGTGTGACCCGGCCAGACACTGGCACCTGCGGCCCCAGGCAGGAGGCTGATGGGGCACCTGACATTAAACTTCTCTTTGCAAACCTGCAGGCTTGGGGTGCAGTTCCCGTGGGGTCAGAGCCTCATGGATGCCGAGTATGATCCCCAGGTCCTGGGCTCCTTACCCTGGACAGGCCACAGAACTGAGGAGGTGATGGGCCCTGATGGGAGCTCAGTAGGTGGTGGATGCGGGGCAAGGGTGCCAGCAGGACCATCAGGGGGAGGAAAGTGCCACCCCACAGAGTGAGGCCAAGGATGGCAGGTGGCACCCCAGGGCAGCTTCTGGGCATCCAGCACAGCAGCTCAGGTGAGACAGGCTGGGCCCTCACAGGACCAAGGGCACTGTCACAGCCGCCCACCGGGCTGCCACCACTCCTCTCCCATGGGGCTGAGCCAGACCTCATGGCAGCTTGTCTCAAAGAGGAGGGACCCTGAAAACTGGGATGGGGCTGTGGGCAGCCTCCCACAAAGCTGAGGACCTCAAACCCCTTCATTCCACTGGAAAACCCCCATCGCCCCACCTGAGGTCAGCCCCCTTCGGGGCTGCATATAACCCCTACTTTGCATATAACCAGACCAGAGTCCCAGCAGGCCTGAGAGGGTGGGGTACGCGGCAGCTGAACTCCAAGAGGGCTGTGTGGCCTTCCCAGAGTCTGGCAAACAGGCATAGCTCCAGGAGACCAGATGCCATGGCTGCTGGACTAGGCCCTGCAGAGGTCCAGCTCTGGCTCAGGGGCTGAAGGTCTCCAAGGTTTGGCTGATTGGTTGAAGCAAGGCCTCCAGACTGTCAGGTGAGCTGAGGGTGCTGCCACCTGCCATGTCCTATAGGGGGTGCCAGCCATGCAGACCCAGTGTCTGCCTGTCCCTGCCCTGAGCTGGGCATTTGGCTCCCACCAAGGCCACTTGCTTTGGGCAGTGTCCCAGGGACATCATGTGGCTAAATCTCTGCACGAGGTTGGGGGCTATGGCAGCCCCACCAGCCCTGTGTTCCCAATGCGGCCCTCACATTGTGTGCCAGGTATTGGGTCCAGGTGGCCACAGGCTCCATCTCCAGGACCTACAGATGCTGCATCCAGGGTGCCCACTTCCTAGAAGTTCACAGCCACCTTCATAGAGACTTGTGTGGTTCCTACCTTAAAGCAGAGCTGCCTCGTGGCCCCAGGCAGACAGGGGGAGTCTTGCTGCCGCCACAAAGCCAGCTATGTTCACAGGCACCAAGAACAGTGCTAGGTGTCCAGGGCTGCCACAGGACATCATGCATCACAGTCACCATTTCTGTTCACACAGGCCAAGAGTCCTCATTAACACTCAAGCAAGAAAAATTAACAAGGGAGTTCCCGTCGTGGCACAGTGGTTAACGAATCTGACTAGGAACCATGAGGTTGTGGGTTCGATCCCTGGCCTTCCTCAGTGGGTTAAGGATCCGGCGTTGCTGTGAGCTGTGGTGTAGGTTGCAGATGTGGCTCAGATCCTGTGTTGCTGTGGCTATGGCGTAGGCCGGAGGCTATAGCTCTGATTGGACCCCTAGCCTGGGAACCCCCATATGCTGCAGGAAGCAGCCCAAGAAATGGCAAAAAGACAAAAAAAAAAAAAAAGAAAAGAAAAGAAAAATTAAAATGTGCCAGAAAGGCACTATCACAGCATGTGGGTCCCATGGGCTTAGAGATTGCTGTGGCAGGAGAGGCGCTGTCCCCTGCAGTTCACAGGCTGAGACCCTAACCCCCAACATGATGGCAGCTGGAAGCGGGGCCTTTGGGATGTGATAGGTCTGAGGGTGGCGCCCCCAAGAATGGAGTTAGTGCCCACATCAGAGATACTACAACTCCCTCAAGCACTGGAACCAGAGTTCCTGACCCCGAGCCACCTCCAGAACCACCGGCAGGTTGATAAGCTGCTTAATTGAGGGAACGGACAGAGATGGGCTAAGATATATGTGCAGTTATTGTTGTCAAGTAGCAGAACATTGAAAAGTTGAGTCCCTGGCTTCTGCTGTCGCTGGATGGTTAATAACCAGGCAGGACTTGGGGCGGTAGCACAGCTGCACGTCGTGGTCAGAAGTAGGAGCTGGAGCACTCACAGGTGGTTCATTGCTCTTCATGGGGCACTGGGTGCCTTGGGGTGGGCCCTCAGCATGGCAATCTCGGGCGGTCCTTCGTGGGGCGCCAAGGGCTCTGCCAGCAAGCCAGATGGGCGCCCAGTGCTCTCTGCCCAGCCCTGGTGGGACACACAGACCCCTACTCTTTTTGGAGGGAGTGAGAGTGCAGCCCTTACAGTACAAGGTCCCAGAACTGGGGATGGAGCCGGTCAGGTGGGAGCACCCAGCTTGATTGTATCCATCGGTTTTGATTTAAATAAGTTAGAATACGACTAAATAAGGAGAAGGTGTGTGAATGTGGCTGCAGAGGCCCTACTTCCACCTGTAGACAGTGTGTGAATGAGGCCCCAGCCTCCCTCCCCGCCCCAGACAGTGTATGGCCATGGTCTCATACCCAGAACTGCTGCTCACCTCTTCCCCTGCCCTGTCGTCACCCTGAGGCTCTACCACCCTGTCTACCCTGGCCTCTACAGCTCTGCCTTTTCTGAGTGCAGGGACAGGTCTCACTGTGTCCTGCTCTCCAGGCCATCCAGGCCACCATCCTCCTTTGTCTCCACCAGGTCACTGTGTCACCTACCCTGGTGCCGCACAGGCTCACCTGGCCATATCCTGGTTTTGTGGACATGTGGGAGTGCGTCCAGGTATCTCCATCCTTGGTGGGTGGGTGTTATCCCTCAAGGCTCTGCCCATGCCTGGTTACAGGCCACCCTGTGTTGTGGGGCCCGAGGAAGGGTTCCTTTCCCCGAGCCACCCCATGTGTGGGTGAACTGGCTCCTGACAGGGCAGATCACAGCACCCCAAGGCAGTCTTGCCTCTGACAAGCCCCCGCCCCATTCAGGTGGGCATCCCCATTCCTCCCTGCAGATCATGTGACCCTTGAGAGCAGACACTGTCTCAACAACTATGCCTAGGGTGTCACTCCTGCCCCACACCGGGACTGGCCCATGGTGGGGCGGGGGCTCAGGTCCCTAACTGAAGCTGTGGAGCCCCACAAACAGGGGACAAGAGAAGCACTGGGTGGGCCATGAGGGGCCAGGGGGTGAGGCCAGCAAAAGCCCTGGCTCCCAGGGTCAGGGTCTAGGGTCAGGAGTTGGGACAGGCCCTAACTATGAAGCCTCAGCGACTTTCCTAGTGGTCTTGCTGCCAACAGGGGTCACTCGCTCCACACCTGCCTGGCAGGCACCACCAGAGCCCACTGGACCACCCAGGGACAGGTGTTGGGAGGGCTACCTCCCAGCATCCTCACCCCATACCCAGCTCAGGCAGGTCTGGGTCCCTGGGCACCTGGGGGAGGTGGGAGCATAGCCAGGAGGGCTCCTGGGGAGGGGCGCTCCCCTACCCAGCCTGGGCTGGGCCAGCCGAGGGGCTCAGAACAGGGGGCTGCGCTGTTAGCTGACCCAGACCCTGCATCTGGGTTGGGGGAATACTGTGCACTGGCAGGGTGCTGGCCTCCACCCTCCCAGGATGCCCACCACTCCTGAGGGCAAAAATACCCTGTAGTTTAGAGACACTAGAGACGAGGACTTACTTGATCAATTCAAGATGAACAGCATGGTTTTTACGACTGTGGGTAATCCAGGGGAGGTTTACTTGTTAAATATACATGAGTACATTAAAAGCCATTGCCATTTTAGCCATTTTTAAGTGCACAACTCAGCGGCATCAGGCACACTCAGTATCATGCAGCCATCAACCACCATCACCTCCGTGTTTTGTCTTCCCAACTGGACGGTCTGCCCCCGTTCAACACTGACACCCACCCCCAGCCCTGGCCCCTCCATCCTGCTTCCTGTCACCATGAATCCAACAGCTCTAGGGACCTCATGTAAGTAGGATGGTGCTTGTGTGTCCTCAAGTCCATTCCCACCATGGCACCAGAATCTCCTTTCTTATGACACAGTAATATTTCATTGTATGAACAGACCACGTCCTTTTATCCACGTATCAGTTGATGGGTTTTATCCGCAGATCAGCTGTTAACATTTGGGCTGTTTCCACCTCTCTGCTTCTGTGAATGTAGGTGGAACTGAGAGATCGCCATGGTTTTCCATGGCATCTGCACTATTTTACATTCCCACCAACAGTGCACAAGGTTCCAGCTTCTTCACACCCCAACCAGCTCTTATTATTTTGGGTTTTTTTCTTTTTGGGGGGGGGTGGTTAATAGCCATCCTAACGGGTATGAAGTCTCTCTTAATCCAGGCTTTCATTCATTGCGTTACTTCCTGGGGATGTAACTCTTACTGGGACAGGACACATGCATGGGAAACAGCTGACCACTGAGGGACCTGGCATCAGAGCACAGTGCCGGCCAGCTTCCTGAGGACAAGGCCAGCTACCAGTGACCAGGTCCCTTCCTAGCAGCACGGTGCCAGGTGCCTGGATGCCTGGGGGCTCCTGCCTGCAGCCCACCCGTTAGAGGGGCAGGCTTGGCCCTGGGGCCTCGGACTCAGTAGGACAGGTGGTGGCAGGGCAGTGAGTGGCGTCCAGCTCTCCTGAAGGGGGTGCCAACTGCAGTCCTGGGCCCTATCTCTAAATGAACCCTCCCAGCTGGCCACCCAAGGGGAGGGAGGGCTTGATCATGGGAGCCAAGGAGGTGAAATGTGCTTCCAGGAGGGGAAGTGGGGCACCATCCACAGAGCCCCTGACCCATGCTCTCCTGCAGTGCTGTCTAGTCTCACTGCCCAGGGTATATAGCAGCAGGCACGTGGACAGGTAGCCTCTCCCTGGCCACCCCTGTGGGGATGGTGACTTGGCCCCACTGCCCAGGGGCTTCTCGTTGGCACAGGCCTGCGAGGGGTGGTGGGTGTGAATGTCTGCCTCTGCATTCAGTTGGCAGTCTGGGGCCTCAGTGTCACCTGCAGCCCAACCCCTCCTTGGCTGAGGTACCCTGGGGTGGAATGCACAGCCTGGCCACCCTGCATGCAGGCTCCCAGGAGGAGGGCCCTGCCGGCCAGAGAGCTTCCAGACTATCTGGCTGTATCTTAATGAAGCCTCCTGTTTTCGCAGTCCCTTTCCAACTTACTATTGTCAGAAGGGGGATTCTTGCTGCAGCCCCAACGCCCTACTCACAGGGCTCTGAGTCCCCAGCACCATGTTGAAGAGAAAGAGGTGCCAGCCTTCCCCAACCCACACTGTTTGAGGATGAACAGTGACGTGGGCTGGTGAAGGCACGCTGCCGTGCAGGCTCCTCTTGGGAACTGGTGGGCCAGGCGGCCCTAGGGTACAGGGGTCCCAGCATACTAAGGCACATGGGCATGGGCCTGTGTCCCTGTCCCGGTGTAGCAGGCCATCCCTGGGATGGAGACCCTGCGGGCCTCAGACATGCCCCCTTGCTGAGAGAAGGTCCACACACATCAGCGGCCTGGGAAGACCCAGTCTCCAGGCCTCTCCCTCCACAAGGTCTCTGTTGGCCTGGCCACCATCACCACCTTCACAGGATGCTGAGGTCTCAAAAGGCCCTGGAGAAGAATCTAGAACACGAATCTTGGGGTAAAGGTGTGGTTTGGAGATGGAGAAAAAGGAGAGGAATTGAGGCCAGGACAATGAGCCTGGGAGGGGGCTGGGGCAAGCGGAGGTGGGTGGGTGGGGGTGCTCAGGAGGATGTGGGTCTCCTTGGGGTGGGGGGCAGGGAGGCTAGCTGTCGTTCACCCCCAGAGCCACCAGGGCCTTTCCCAGCAGGCGCACACACCTGTGGCTGAGAGAATGAGCCTTTCCTCAGGTTTCGGCCCCGTGGACCTCAGACACACACTCTTGCTGGTGCCCTTGGACTTCAGAAATCCAGCATCTCAGGGTCACTGGCACAGGGAACACCCTCTGCAGCCGAGGAGGATGCGGTGGTAGGGCTGGGAGGGGGTAGGTGCAAGCGAGAGCTGGGAGAGAAAGGGTGCTGCTCCCTTTTATCATTAGGAAGATAACTTAATCACTGCTATTAAAGCCTAAGCTTCCCAGATGGGGCTGCTTTCAACAAAATACCTTTGGTTCTGCTGTTTTCCACACAGAGAGCTGGCAACAGTTGAATGGAGTCACTGAGATTCCAGGGTTCCCTCTCGTGGATCCATCTGGTTAGAAGTAGTGCAGAAAGCAGGAAAGGGAACTGAATCAAAGGCACAACTTGTGTTTTTCTAAACACAGAGAAGGTGTGAATAGACCAGCAAACAGTCCCGGCCTCCCTTCCCAGGGCCGGGCCAGGCAGTGGTCCCACAGGCTCCCAGCTGCGTCCATGTCAGGACACAGAAGCCACTCCAAGGGACAAGGGGGGGTAAGGAAGGAGGTCCATGGAGAGAGGTTGGTGCAGGGCTGCCAGATGTAGATGCTGGGTCTGCCTCCAGGACCCATAGAACAGCAGGGCCTCACAGAGGAGTGGAGCATCTCTGTTCACATGGCAGGGAAGCCGAGGCACCAGGCCTAGCTCCTGTCGGGCCCCTTCTGACCCCACTGGATTCATCTCTATGGTCCTAGAAGAAGCCACTGGGCCCCCCTTCCCTCTGGCTGCAGCCCTGCATTCCCTGCTCTGACCCTTGGCACCCGGAGAGAAGTTCCTCAGGCTCCCCATCACCCTCACCATGTGGATGCACTCTGGGCTTCCCCGGCCAGGGGGTGGGGTAGGAAAGGGGCTGCAGCCCCAGGCCCTGGGGCCCTCCCTCCACCTCAGACGCCCTTGTCCCATAGTTGTGCCTCCTTGTTCAGCCTCTACCGAGGCTCTTAAGCAGCTGTATAAGCAGCCCCTCTGACCCCTGTGCCCACAGCCACAGATCCCTGGCACCTCCTTTCAGGTGCATTTGAGCTCAACATCCCTGAAGGCCTTGGGGTCACCAGCCTCACTTGAGCGTGGTGCAGCAGGCCCTCCAGAGCATCTCACACCAGTCAGTGGGACTGGTTCTGCAGGGTCTGAAGGCCCCTACTTGGGGGTTCCCCAAGCCTTCCCGGGAGCTAGCCTGGGAGCTGGGCTGCTGGGTGTCATTCCACCCCACCCCCAGTCCCTGGAGTTCCCGAAACCCCTAAAGTGGGGCCTTAAGGGGTGATGGGGAGTGAACAGGCCCCACCCTCCCCCATTGTACCTCTTCCACATGGTGGGTGAGCTGAAGAATCTGGAGTCCCTGGTCCAGGCTCTGGTCCCCCTAAGGCCTGGTGGCCGGATACCAGGAGACGGGCCAGGAAAGTGGAACAGGGCCTCGGGGCCCCAGGGGAAGATGCTGAGGGCAATCCAAGGGCCGAGGGTGAGCCCAAGACGGGGGGACAAAGGAGACCCCAGCCCCACACAGCACGGCTCAGAGAAGGGGCAGGACAGGAAGGGAGAGAGGATGGGGAGTGAGGGTGGTGGTGACAAGATTGTTCAGGGCAGCTGCCATGGGAATGCCGGACCACACAGCAGCGGCCAAACGTGCTCACCAAGCATTTGTTTCAGGGATGAGTGACTGAGAAAAAGTGCCTCTCCGAAACATGGAACCCACAGCAGAAGCAGGGTGACCCAAGCCAGACCTTCCCAGGGTGACAGCAGTCTGAGGAGGTGACGGGCAGCACAACAATCTGCTCTGGATACGACTCTGATCAGCAACACAGAGGCCTGGCCAGCACAGTGTGGCCAGCCAGGCAGCCGGCTCAGGACCCACGCATGACAGGTTCTCAGCCAGGCAAAGTCATCATGGGGGGAGGGGAGAAAACCACACCTGTGCTCTGGCGGCCGGCAAGTATCTGCAGGGTCCAGCCCGAAGGCCGCCGGGTGCTTGAGTGTGGCTGCCAGGAGCCCGACCTTTAGCTTTATTGCTTCCAGTTCGTTAGCGCCGCCCCGAGATAGACAGCAGCCTGCTCTCCATCAAGTGGTGATGACCTCAGGAGAGGCCGAGCGGGGTATGCACCCTGATCTCCACATACTGGGCACCATACTGCGTCAAGGGGTTTGTCTCCTCACTTTAGCTTTGAACAAAACCAGAATGGAGACACCTCCAGCCACAGGTCTGTCTCTTCCCACGCCCCGCCCCCTAGCTCCACAGTCTGGATGGTGAAGATGTGCAGGGGAGAGGGGAGGCCCAGCACCCCAGGGAGACTGGCTCAGCATGGCAAACCACTGCCTGTCACTCCCGCAGGCCTCCCAGGACGAGGGATGCTGGGTGCCTTTGTGGCTCCAAGAGTGGAGCCCATGGGCACAGCTGGCTCACCTAGAGACCTGCAGTGGTGGGTGGACGGGTGTCCATGAGGCTTGCCCTTAGGAATGCATCCCTGAAGCTGTGTCCAGATCCTGCAGGCCACTCAGGCAGATACTACAAGAGTCTTCCCACCCTGGCGCCAGGTGCCCTTTGAGGCTCTGGGGGGTCCAGAGCTCATCACTCGCTCAGCAGCCTTGGTCGCCCCCTTCCTTCCTAGACTTGCCTCATGGGACCAGTTCCTGCCATTCAGTTGCTAAGCTCTTGGTCACTTCCCACCTCCAGGGTGAACACAACGGGAAGAAAGAGTCCACCCAGGGCAGCCATCAGGAAATGCCTGGCCGTGCCTTTGGAGAGGTGGCACCACCAGGCTGCCACTGCCATGTGGCAGTGATCACCACAAACGCACTGGGACAGGCACGGAAGGGGGACAGAACTTCAGCCACTAGCATTTCCCTTCTATCTTGTGTCCAAGTCGGCAGCCTTGACGTTGACCATTGACCAGCTGTCAGCACTTCCTGCCTGGACTCAGGAAGGGAGGGATCAAAGAGTTCCTTTGGCCCCATCCCTGGTGTTGAGTTAGTGGGGAGAGGTCCCTCACCACCTGGCCTGGGGAAAACGCTTCACAGGCAGGTCTCAAGATGACTCATGACCACTGTCATTGTGGCCCCATCCAGGTCACACCATAGGGACACTCACTGCAGATAAAGTCAATAAACAGGGGAAAACACAGGCCTGAGCCAGGACCAGCCAGGGAAATGCTACAGGAGCAGGACTGCCTGTTTTTACCTTTCCTGATCAGAGTCAGGGCTTCTCCCTTCCCAGCCCCCACAGTGTTCTGCAGAACCAAGACTGTTATCCCAGCTTCCATGGAAAAACACGCAGGACAGGCACAGGTCCTGAAAACAGGCCAGGGTGTGGGCCCACATCCTAGAAGAGGGACAACCTCCAGGTGAGGAATTTAAGTGATAAGGCAGCATGCACACCTGGGATGCAGGCACCCTGGCAGCGCAACGTGGGACCGCAAGGTGGAAGCAGGAGCAAGTGGAGCTAGAGGATAGCGGGAGGGGTGTTGAGGGAGGGGGTGGCGCTCCCGGAAGGGGCTGGGAGGGGCTCGGATTGTGAACTCTCCACTGGCCCAAGACCCGGGCCTGCCGCAACAGGGCTGGGGTGTCCTTGAGTCCCCCAGTCCACCCGGATTCGCTCTCGCCAGACACCCCATGCGATGTAACGGGACGCAAAGAAACGCACACACTCAGGCAGCTTCCAAAAGAGGCGAAACCGTTTATCAAGTCGGCGCCGGCGCGGTATCTACAGTTATCTACAAATATCTACAAGTATCTACACCGCCTCCAGACGGTTCTCGGATCGTCTACACTGCAACTGCCAGCCGGGCCGGGGACGACGCGATCTCGCGGAGAACAATAAATATCACTTCCTTCCGGCGCGGACCGCGCACTTTGGCACTGGCGTTGCGGACTCGGGGCCCTTGGGGCTGGGGAGGGACCCGCGGTGGCCCAGGGCCAGGGAACCAGACCCTTGGACAGCTCTGGGGCTTCAGAGTGGAGACCCCAAGGCTTGGAGGCCGGTGAAGAGGGACCATGGTGACCGCGGGCTGGGTGAACCGGACCCCTGGGCGAGCGCCCGCATTATCTGGGGCAGTAGTCGTAGGAGCCCGGCGGCGCGCCCCCGGCTGAAGAGTACATGCTGGCGGCCGCCGCGGCCGCTGCCGCGGCGGCGGCGGCGGGGCTCACAGCGGGGTGATGGTGCGGATGCGGGTGCGCGTGCGGATGCGCGTGGAAGCCGTGGCCGCGCAGGCCTGGCAGCGGGTAGGGCGCCGGCCGGCTCTTGGCCCCGAGGTAGTGGTCGTAGGCGGACGCCGGGTACTTGTACGGGTGGTGGTGCAGCGGCTCCGACGCGCCGGGCGCCTCCAGGCGCAGCTCCGGGTGCGGGGGGCTGGGCCGGCCTCCGGGCGCGCCAGGCAGCGGGACCAGGGCCCCGGCGCCGCCGGCCCCGGGCAGCGCGGGGCTCAGCACCCGCGCCAGCAGCTGCGGCGGGTGCGCCGGGTCCCCGAGCACAGCCGGGCCGCCCGCGTCGCGCTCGAATTCTCGCCGAGCCTCGGCCGAGTCTACGGAGAAGGCCGAGGCGTGAGTACAGCCGGCGGCGCCACAGAGGGTCCCGCGAGAGCGCGCCCGCCCCCGGCTCTGCGCCCCAGCCCGGGCCCCGAGCCCGCGCCCTCCGCGGGGCCGGCGGGCGGGGCGGGCGGGCACAGCCGTCGGGCCGGGCGGGCGAGTGCGCGCTTGCCCGCCCCGACCGTTGTGCAATCAGCGCGAAGGCCGCGAGCGCCCCTGCGGCGCAGGCGAGGCCGGGCGAGGCCGCCTGCCCAGATCCCACGACCCCGGCCCTACCTTTCTCCGCGCCGTTGGGCTGCGTGGGGGAGGCCACGGGGTTCCGCGAGCGCGCAAAGGCGCTCATGAGCGGCAGCGCGCCGGGCCGATGGTTCCGGGGCCTGCGGGTGGGAGGCGGTCAGGGGATGCCCGGCCAGGCACCCGCGCGCTCGCCGGCTCGCCGTCTCCTCTGAGGACACTCACCAGTCCTCTGGATCGCAATCTCGGAAGCCTTTGGCGAAAGGATTACTGGCGATCTTGAGCTGCGTGATCTGCGGGGAAGCGGGCACTGAGCAAGCGGCTCCAGCCCTGTGCTGGGGGCCACCGGACTTCGGAGGGAGGAGGGGAGCGTTAGGAGACCCTCTCCCAGCAAGGAAGGGCTGCAGACCAGAAATGCTGGCCCACAAGTGCTCCCTCTCCTCGATGGCCGAAGCCTCTCTACTGTGGCAGGGGTGCTGGGGAGCCCCCATTTCTCGCTAAGAAACTGTCTTTTCTGTCCCAAGCCATTAGGGCAGAGACCCTGCGCCCCCGACTGAGAAAGGAATGTAGTCACTTCCACCCCCAACCTGGCGTGGTGGGCAGTGGAGGGACGCCCTAGGAATCTGGGTAAACCGCGCATCAGGCCCCTGATGGGGAGTTTCCGGAATGGTTTGGAAAACAAACTTTCAGGCCGCAGTGACAGTTGCCGCTTGAGAGGTCAGCCTGATAGGAGGCTGGGCCCGCCTGCAGGGGATGGGAGGGGGATGCCTCAGGCCCTTGGGGGTGGGGCTCCATTGGGCTGGGTTTAGAGGAACCCTCCGTCCCTAGGTGCCCCGCGACTGAAAACTGCACCCTTTCCCAGAAATGTTGACTGTGCCCAGGGCCTCACCCGGTGGTTCTGGTAGGCAGTGACCGCGGTGAAGCGGGTCTCCTCAAACACAAAGGTTTTGAAGTTCTCCTCGGCGTATTTTTCACTGTCTTTGCGTGGATCCACGTAGACCACGTGGAAGCGTGGCTGGTATCTGTGCATGGAGTTGAGAATAATCTGGAAGAAAGGTTTCAAGATCCGAGCTGGAAACCGGCCGAGGTCCAGACAGGCAGCGAACTTGCAGACAACTCAGCAAAACCCTAAACGCCCAAAATGAGGCGAAGCCATGGGTCGAAAGCATGGGGGCGACTGACCCTCAGTGCCAGAATCACCACCACCTGGATTCCAAAGGCAGCCGCCCCCGCCCCATCCCCAGTACTGGGGGAGGGAAGCAGTGTGACTGCCTCTCCTTAGCCTGGGTCCAGGATCCCTGAGCCCCTGAATGGAAGGTGATTCTCCTCAGCCAGTCCCCCCTCCTCGCCAGCTCTGCCTCTGGCTCCGGTCGGTCGGCAGGCACTCCGGAGGGTCTGAGGGAGACAGGGTGGCAGCGTGGGGTGTCGCTCACATGGCCATTGTCGTCTAGCAGGTTGTTGGTCAGCTTGAGTTTGTCGAAGGACACGATTTGCTTCATCCACTGTGCCCCCTTGGCAGGCGAGTCCGGGTGGTAGTGTACGCGGCCCGGAGTGGCAGGGTCTGCCTTCCCTGCCACCAGCCAGGAGGAGCTGTGGAAGGCATACCTGGGGCACCCGGAGCAGGGTCACAACGTGTTGGGGTGAGCCAAGAAGGCCTTGCCGAGGGAACCCCAAAAATACCTCTTGTGAGGTTCCCATAGGTGAACTGGGAGCTAGATTGGGCTGGGAGATTCTGGGGGGATTATGAGACAACAGAAAACTCCCAGCACACACAAGCCGGCAGGAAGCGACAAGAGGGAGGAGACTGGGCTCTGGAGCCACATTTCATTTCGTGGCATGCGGGTCACGCTCTGGGCCTCCCCACTGGTCTCCTGTGTCGCCAGCGCAGCAGGGCCCAGATTCGGCCACGCCAGTGGCCTAGGGTGCAGGGCGGAGCAAGTTCTCTTTATTAATTGCTGTTAATTGTCCAGGCGGCTGAGGCCCGCCCTGCATAATCTCTCCTGGCCACCCCACCTTTCCTGCCTCTCGGGGCCCAGTGTTCCGGGGGTGGGGGAAGGGACGGGGTGCCCACGCTCACCTCGTGGCAGAGGGAGACATGGAAAAGGCAGGCGTTGTGTGCGAGCGGCTGGCCTGGGGCCTGGGGGCTGTCCCCGGCCTGCAGCTGGTGGGGCCCAGCCTGCACGACCTCCTGACGGGAGCACCCCAGAACTGCTGGGGGTGGGTGTGTGGGTCTGGGGTCTGATAGGAGTGGGGCGGAGCTGCTGGTCACCTCACCGACCTCCTGAGGCAGGGACCCACACGTCCTCCCAGGCCAGGGAGCCCTCCCAGGTCCTGCTGGGCGCTCACCGGTACCGCTTGTCATCCACCGGCACGAAGTCCATGAGGAGCATGTAGTCGGCCATGGGGTCCATGCCGAAAAGCTTCACTTGGAACGTGGGGAACATGCGCCTGGGGGCGGCGGGACCTCGGTCACCTCAGCTTGGGGAGGGCAGGGCCGTCCACCTCGACCAGCCCAGGAGTCGGGACGGGCAGCCTCCCTGCCGGCTCCTGTGTCAGTGGCCTGGCCCCTCAACCCCTCAACCTCATCTCCCCTCACTCCGCTGTTCACTAATCCGACCGGCCCAGGGCAAGTGGAACAGCAGGGTAGTGCCCCCCCTCCCCATTCCCGATTCTGCTCCCTTTTTTGAAACGCAAAAGTAGGTAGTTCAGTGCTGGAGCCGAGCCTCCACACCCTAACCTCAGCCTGTACCTTCTTTCCACCACCTTTGCTTGTGTAGACTCAGCCTAGCAACAGCCGAGTCGCAGCCCGAAACACCAGCGAGCGGTCCCAGGCCCTCAGCAGAGACTCCCCCGCGCAATCTAAGCAACTGCCCTAGGCTCCCGGCTCCAACAAAGTGAAAGCAAAGCGGTCTGTGTGATTCCAAGGCGTCTCGGTCGCCCTCTCAGCTGGGTCTGCGGCAGCTCCCCATTCCCTTCGCGGAGGCCCAACCTTGGAGCCGCGACTCTGAGGCCTTGTCTCCAGCCCAGTGCCAAGTCTCCCCACTGTGTCGGGGACACGGACGGGCAAGCTCCAAGATGTAGCTACTCGGAAGACCTGGCTTGTGCCCTTGTGGTCCCCTAACTCTCCCCTCCCTTGGACCCCAACTCGGTGACTGGTCCGGGCTCTGGAAAGGACATTCTGTGGCTCCTGCATGGGCTGCTGGACATGGGCCTGCCCTGTCCTGAGGGTACTGCTGGGCCCTGGAGGACAGCATGAGGCTCGGCCCCCACTTGTCCGTCCTCACAGGCAACTCCTTGCGGGCGATAGGCAGAGCCAGCACTCCCGGCCAGGCCTGCCACTCGTGTCCCTGCCTCTACAGGCCAGAGAGTGCTGCAGAATGCTGGCTTCTGGTGCAAGCCGGGCAGCGCCGAGGCCCTGGCTGGAATGGCCTGGGCTGGGGGCTGGGGCACAGTCCTGGGATGGCCGTGTGCCTGGGGGCAGCAAGAAAGCATGGAGAAGACCCCCGATCTGGAGCAGGGCATCGTGCCGGGCTCCTCAGGGAGGGCGTCGCATCAGGGAAAGAGAAACCAGGAAAAGGTTCTGCAAACAGGCCCTGAGCTCCCCGTGGCATGTGGACTCGGAGCTGCTGTCTCCTGTGTACATTAGACACAGACCGGCACCCGCCTTTGTCTGCTGGTCAAGTCGGTTGCATCACAAAACTTGTTCCCCTTCTCTCTGGGCCCTTAAAACAAACACAGGCCAACTGAAGGCGGCGGCCTCAGCAGCAGAGCCAGGCCCCACAATCCCGGGAGATGCAGGCCTGAGAAGACTGGGTAGCAACCTCCGACAAATGCAACCTGTTTTTTGAGGGTCTTAACTCTTTCCTACAATGTTCCAAACCCTTGCCAGGCTGCGCCTCTACCTATCCCGCCTGGGCTGAACGAGGCAACCAAAGACCAGAGCTTCCTCTGAAAAGTTGGAGTCCCCTGGGAGCGGCTGGTTGGCGAGTCCCCTGGAGGTGGGCAGAGCTGGCCCCTACTTCCCGCTGGGGGTCCACCCGGCGGCCAGGCTCCTCCAACAGCCTCCCAGCCCCGCGCCCTCCCCTCGGCCCGCGCACCGGGCGGCTGTCGCAGGAGCCGGGACTGCGCAGCAAAAGAGCCGGCCGCGCCCCCACCCGCTTGCCGGCCCCGCTCGCGTGGATCGGACCGAGGCGCGCGGCTGGGGAGGGGCGCCCTGACCTGCCGGCCTTGGTGACGATCATCTCGGTGCCCAGCTGATTGAACTCGTCCCACAGCGCCTTCATCTCCAGCTGCACGCTCACGCTGGCCACCTTCGCGTTCTTCTTCACCGGCGCCTTGGCGGCGGCCGCGCAGCTAGCCCCAGGGCCCTCGGGCTCAGCGGCGGCACTGGTGGCGGCCCCGGCGGCCGGCGCGAACGGGTAGGCGTGCGGCGGCGGGCCCGGGGCACCGGGGGCAGCGGCGGCGCACGGCTCGTAGCGCGGCGGCGGGGGCTCGCGCGGGCCGTATGGGTCCGCGCCCGGCGACGCAGCGCCCGGGAAGCCCCCCGCCGCCCCCAGGCTGCTCAGGCTGCTGGCCGTGAAGGCTGCAACGTCGCAGAAGTGCGAGAGCTGCGTGAGCCACGGGCTGGACACGGCGGAGATCATGACCCGCGGGCCGCGCCGCCCCGCCGAGGTGAGCGCTGCCCCGCGCCCCGGGCCGAGTGGCGGGCGTGCGCTGCGCCCCGGGCCGCGCCGCCCCACACCGCCGCCCGCGGAGCCCGCCCCGCCCCGCCCCGCCCCGCGCCCCCGCCCCTGCCGAGACAATGGCCTCCCCCGGCCCCCTCCCCGCCCCCGCCCCCGCCCGGCCCCCGGACCGCCCGGACCGGCTCCCCCGAGCGCCCGCCGCCGCCCCTCGCTCTGCCGCCCTCCCGCGTTGCATTTCTGTCTCCAGGCTCTTACCCATTTATTTCCTTACCTTTGTCTTCCTCGTTCAACCCTCTCCTCCGCATCCTCTTTCCTCTTCCCACTATCTCTTTATTTCTGTTTTATTTTGTGCCTCTTCCTCTTTCTCCTGTTAGCCCCTCATGGCTTTGTCTCTTTTCGGTCTGCCTTTCCCCTCCTTTCTACGCCCCTCTCTGTAACTCGTGGTTTTTAACTTTTTTTTTTTTTTTTTTTTTTAATGAAAGCTGGAGTGTTTCTCTGACTTTGTTTTTCGGACTTGACTTTCTTAAATTTTCCTCCACTTTCTTCTTCGTTCTTGTCCTCATTATTTCCTTTTCATCTTTCTCCTTTTGAATTCTCTGTTTTCTCTCCTTTTCTCAATCTCTTTTTCCTCCCTCGGCCCCCACTGTTTCCTCTCGCTCCTTTTCCATGTTTCCTGACTCCCTCTTCTCTCCTTTCCTCCCATCTCTGCGAACTCTTGGCCACCTCCACTGTCTCTCTGTGGTCCGCCTCTCCTGTCCTCCCAGCCTCTACTCACCCTCTTCTGGGCCTGTGTCTAGCTGAGTGCGGATCTCTGCACTGGGTCCCCAGGCTGGAGGGGGCACAGCTTTGGGCAGGATCCCCACCCTTCCCATCTGCCAACTCGAGTCCAAGTTGGAAGCCTGGAATTCGCCCTGCCAGAGCTCCCTCCACCTACTCTTTGCTTGGACCCTGCCCACCCTCTTTGCTTGGGTCCCACCGCAGCTGGGGCTGGGGAGCTTCTGGCAGGCAGACAGGTCCGCGTAGACGCAGCAGAGAGGCTCACCTTCCATGTCCCTGGTGACGGTGCTGAAGTGCATCCCGGCCGGGGATCCCAGCAGCTGGCGAAGCTTCACCAGGTCGGAGGACTCGGGTCCCAGGCGAGCGGTGCGCTCTGTGGCCTCTGCTGCAACCAGAGAGGCGATGCTGAACGCACTGGCCCGGGGAGACAGCGGGATCCGCGCGTCCATAGGCGCCCGGCGGCCCGGCCGGCGCCGCCTCTGACTGCATGCACCCAGCCCCACCGAGGCCGGCCCAGCCCACGGGCCCCGGGGGCGGGAGCCTGCGGTGCCACTCACAGCCGCCAGCCCCGGGCCCAGGGGATTATGGCGTCACGGCCCCCCACTCTGGGCCAGTGGCAGCCGAGGGGCCCCAATGGGTGGAAAGCCCTGGGAGTGTGGGCCCTCCTGTTTTTCAAGCTCCGGTTCCCCTGCCTCTTTTCCCAGGGGCCTCCATGACCAGCACCCCTTGAACATCCCACTGCTCCGCCGAGGCCGAGTTCCCTCTGTACAGCGAAACTTGTACAGCCCCGGAGGGGAGGCAGCGACGCTGAGAGCACCCAGCCCCGACCCGCAGCAGTGGGGCACCGACAAAGCACCATGGGCAGCCTGGGCCCGGCCCTGTCCCTGCCCTCAGTTCCTCCCGCCTTCTCCTCCCTGGCTGCCCCTGCACCTGGGTGAGGAGGGGGCAGTCCGGACTCTGGCACTGGCCACAGGCAGACAGCCCCAGGGCCACAGCGTCGTCCTTTCCTCGGCGCCCAGGGATAGGACCTAGCCCAGCAGACGTCCCCAGCCCCCTTCTCTCCTCAGCTCACTTTCGTGGCCAGGGACCCTGAGCAGAGGGGCGCCGCCCAGGCCGCGCAGCCCGGAGCCCGAGCGTCACGCGCACCGCGCGCACCGCCCGCCTCTGGCCAGGACGCTTATACATCCGGAGGGTGGGCAGTGCCCGCTCCTCCGACCTCCCCAGCACAGGCCGGGCGCAGGGAGGGCCGGGGGCGGGGCCTGGACTGGCCGAGGGAGAGGGAGCCCAGGACACGTCGGAGGAACTCAGGCCGCTGGTCGGTCCTGGTCGGTCTGTGCTGTCCCTCGCTCGCTACCCACCATGCAGCCAGCCTGTCGGCCTGGTAAGGCCCTGCTGCCCAATTAGGCCCGGCAAAGCAAGGCCTCCAGTGTCTGGACCCAGGCTAAATCTTGACTTGGCCTACGCCTCCTGCCGCTACTGCCCCTGGGGCCTCCAGTGCCCAGTTCAGGGCATCCATAGCCTTCCCATCCAGAGTCTACCCAGCAGGGTGCCAAGCCTCCCGATCCCAGGATTCTCTTTGGCCCTGTGCTGAGGCTCTGGCAGTCAGGCCTCCATTTCCAAGGCCTCCATTGTAGGCCTTGGCCTGGGCTTGCCTGGGTGGGGGTGGGAGGCAGCAGCCTCGATCAGGGTTTTTACAGTCCCAGGGCCTCAGACCCCAGGTTAGAGGGAACTGAGGACCTGGCAGTGGGCTCCAGCGGAAAGTGCCTGGCTCCCGGGTCTGAGGTCCAGGAAAGAGTACAAGGCTAGAGTCCAGTAGGGTGAGCATTTGGGTTGTTCTATGTGACTGGGGTGGGCTCGTGTGACCTCGGGTACAGAGAGCCCCACCCCACCCCCCAGGCTGTGGCTACAACTTTGTGGACCTGAGTAAGGCACTGTGGCAGTGACAGTGATCTGTGGGGCCCAGGGGCAGGTCCAGGGATGGGTGTGCTGCTGGAACCAGCCAGGCTTGAGGTCCCCATCCCCCCTCCATGAGCAGAGCCAGCCCCCTGTCTCCAAGACCCCAGGTGACTGCTTCTGGTGGAGGGGAAGAGCCCAGCTGGCTGGTGAGAGGAGGTCCTGGTGGCCACAGGACGTGAGCCCGGTGCTGACAGTCTGCACCCAGAGAGGTGCGCAGGGTGGTCACCGGGAGTCTGCATCCACCCTGCAGGCGGTGTGTTCTGTGTTGGGTGCGTGTGGTTGTGTGATATCTGGGGTGTGTGCTGTCCCAGCAGGCGGGTGTGTGGGTTGTGTCCTGGGAACCTCCGTTGTACACCTGAGCAGCGGCCTGAAGGCGGAGCCCAGATGTGGAGTCCGAGGGAGACATCAGTACAGAGAAGAGAGAAGTGAAAGTGAAAAACCCTGGGGCTGCTGGACACTCCAGGTAAGCCTCCTGAGGTCCCTGGCCCTGTGAGTCAGGTGGTGGAGGGGAGGGGGTCCTCCCAGCCCCTCATTAACCCCTTCACATCTAGGCTGGGACCAGGAGACCAGGCTAGGTGAGAAAAAGTGTGGGAGCAGAAAGGACTGTGGCATGGACAAACTTTGATCTGATCGAGAGCATGCTGGAAGAGGTCAGGATCCCCCTCTAGGCTGCTCAGCTGGAGGGGCGCCCCTGCTCCACCCACAGCTGATACTTACCCGAGTGGTTGCAGAACCTGACTGAACCCACTGTCAGAGCCCAGGGAGTGCCAGAGGGGCCCAAAGGGCCAGAAGTGGAGGCCTGAGCCCCCAGCCCTCCACAGCATTGCTGCCTCCCACGCCTCCTTCTGTCCTTTTTGGGGGCCGCCCCACAGTTCTCTTCGACACCACTGTAACCCCACCCTTGGTGCCTACCGCCCAGAGGGAGCCCGCGCCCAGTGGCCCTGCACCCCGCACACCCGCCACTAGCACCCCACGCAATCGCCACCATCATCTGCGGGAAGTCTTCCTTTCTCACCTGGATCGGTCGCCGTTCCTTTCCGCTTCACTCCCCCTGCCGGCCATGCCTCTGAGAGCGTGAGGTAGGAGGCCTGGCCGGGCGGCCGTCTGAACGGGCCAGGAGTGCTGGGTGCCGCCAGGCCGCCAGGGGTCTCGTGCTGCTGGGGGCGGGGGTCTGCCTCCTTAAGGCTCTGCTGGCGCTCAGGGCCTGGGCTGCGCAGGCCACCCCTCTACCCCAGATGCAGACTGAAGAAAAGACCCACGTTTCACCGCACCAGAGGGCAGCAAGGTGGGAACTATGGCGGGACCACTTTACAGTCCCTAAAACCCTTACTCTGCTTTGACCAGCAGCCTCAAGTTTCAGGATGGGGACCAGCAGTCTAGCTGAGGGCAAGAGGCAGCAGGGGCGGGATGGAGCTGAGGCAGCCGCCCCTCTGAGGCACGGATAGGGTTGTAGTCTGTGCTTCTCCCTCTGGGCCCTGTGCAGGGTCCCACGTGGGCTCTGGGCTGCACCCTGGCACTGCCCCTGGTGCCTTGAGATTGAAGGCTCACTCATCCCCTGTCCCACCATCTTGGGAGTTTTGCCTGAAGCAAGCCCTGTTTTGGCTGTTTTCTCCCGCATGCAGGAGGCAGCCCCTGGAGCCTTCTTGGCTGGCCGCAGCCACCCAGCTCCGCCTCCCCAGAGTGCACGTGGCTCCCTAGGGGAGTCGTCAAGACCCGAGCCCTCACAGCTTTTGGTGGGATCCCACTCCTCACTATCCCGCCACTGTAAAGGCGCATCCACGGCGCCACGCCCAGAGCTCAGAATTCCAGCCGGGCCTCCTGATTTCCATTCCTGGAAAGACCTGCGCGCCCTTGCGCATCTCTGGTGGGTGCAAAGCCCACCAATGGTTGTACTCGAGTGCTCCTGGAGACAAGGTGGTCACCACCTGCTCTCCCATCATGGGTCTCCCGCCAGCTGGAACACATGCACACATAGATGGAGCAGAGCAGGGAGTGTGCAGGGTGTGAGCTCACTGCGCACTGAGGAACCCATCCCCCAGGAAGCGGAGCATGGAGCGGGGCAGAACAGGGCTGCCTCACCCTGCGTTTAGAAAGAGAGGGGCTGGGCTTTCCTTGACTCGGTTAATTCGTTTCAGGATTGATTAGCTGGGAACTGCCTCCAGCGCTTGCCTAGACGGGCCTCAGCGGTCTCACAGGAAGGCCCCGCACTGGGAGCCGCCAGCGCCCTGCCTTCCTGCGGCCGTTTAGCCTCTGGGGTCCAAGCCTTGGCAGGAGGTGCAAGGGAGCGACCTTCTCTGGAGCCGGGAGAGGCAGGCGCACAGGGAGGCTCCATCCTCTCTTTTCAGCTCCATCCTTCTTCTCTGCTCCCCGCCCACCACAGGGGAGAGGGGGCTCACGAAGGGCCTTCGCCCCTGGGCGTGTCTCATCTTCCTCCATCCAACAAAGGCAACACGATGGCGAATGCAGGGCATGCATTCGTGGAGCAGCGACCCCTGTCCTGGAGGTGGGTGGGGGGAGGCCATTGTGTTGTGGCTAGCTCCCCTGGTCCCCTGTGGTCACCACCAAGCTGAAGAGGACCCACTGGCTCTGCGCGGCGGGGGCAGGGCAGGGCACAGTCTGCACCGGTGCATCTTGTGTGCCTAGGTCATGGCTCTGCTGTGGGGGTTGGGGGTTTGAAGACCCTCCAGTGGGCGAGGCTGGGCTGAGACTGGGGGCCCTTCTTGCGGGAGTTCCCCTGCCCCTGATCCACTGGACTGGTCTCTTGTGACACCACCTGCCTGTGGGTTGGAAGAAACGGAACCCTCTTCCCAGCCTCGGGCCTCCTTGCACCTGGGAGAAGTGGCTCTGTGGGCCCCTAACTGCTCCCTGGCCCTTCCTTCCAGGTGCCCCCAACTGAAGCACAGGTCCCTGCAGCTTCCCAGGACTCCTCCTGGGTGATGGGCCCTTACCCTGAACTCTGGTGGGGGGGCCATGCCCTGCACTGAGTTCCAGTGCACAGTGGGGTTTACATGAGGGGACCAGGCAGACCCTGGGGAGTTCTTGGCAAAGGTTGGGGACCTGGGGACCAAAACCAGCCTGGTGTGTGTGCTTTGGTGGCTTGGAAATGACACTGGTTCAGGGTGAGCTGAGCCACCACCAAGGGGACTCTTTCTGGTCCTCAGCGCCACCTGCCTCCTGATCCAAAGGTCTGGATCCTGTGGGACCGATGATTGTAGAACGAGGAGTGGACACTGGAGGGGTGACAGGAATGGGAAAAGAGAGACACAATGCACTGTGACAGCAGCTCCTCAGAGCTGGGAGGGGTGGGCCAGGTTCTGCACAGCCGTGCACAGCTGGGTGCAGCCTCCTGTCTGCCCCGGAGCCTAGCTGCACCCCCTCACTGAGGGTGCTGTCTTCTGGGCCCAGTGCCCAGGAGGACAGATGGGGGGAGATGGTGAGAGGGGTGGCCGGACCGGATGGGGCTGTCAGCTGGCCTGGGCGATGGCACCCTGCCCCCCCGCCCCCCGCAGGGCACCAGGGCCCCCTGCAGGCTGGAAGTTCCCACAACTCCAGAACAAACAAACAGCCGGCCCCTTGCACAGCCAGCCCCCCACCCTGCTCCAATTTCTGGGCCTGTTGACTTAGCTACCCACTTGGTGGGAGGACCCAGCCAGATGGAGAATTGGCTGTCCATCTGTCTGTCCATCTACTGGCCACATTAGCCCCCACACCCCATGTCCTGTCAGGCAGAGGTGGGGCTCAGAGCAGGTGAGCTGAATTCAGGCTGCCTGCAGCTTCCCTTCTGTGGCCAGGGCTGGGGAACCGCACTTTCCAGGGAAAACGCCCCAGGGTATGTTGGCTGAAGGCGAGGCCAGAAGAAGGATGCCCGTGGACCCTCTCCTCATATTATTCTGGCAGCAGGGGATCCTGGCTGGGTACACATCCATTTGCGAGCGACATGGCACCCACATGCACGAGCACACTTGCACACGAGCGTGCATACTCTCGCAGCACACAGTACATGCATGCATGGACACCAGCCTGGACCCAGTGCACACGTGGGCACATGCGGAACATGACACAGACACGCATGTGTGTGCAGGTGCATCCCTCACCATGGCCCCTGGAACAGGTCCTCAGGGTGAACAACACTCATCTCAGTGACCCAGTTGTTTAAGTTTATTCTTATGGATCATTTCCTGAAAGCGATATGCTCAGATGATGGGGGGGTGGGGCAGGGAGGCGCTGGCTGGGATGATGCCACGGACTCCTGTAACAGCCTCACTCAATAGGACCCTTCTGGGTACAATCACCTGGGGTCCTTTTCCATCTCCACCCCTTGTCCAGAGTCAGGCCGAGGGACGAGAAAAGCAGGGAAGCTCTGAAAAGTAAGAAATGGGGCAAGGCTGGAGGCAATGAAAAATGACCACCAGGAGTTCCCATCGTGTCTCAGTGGTTAACAAATCTGACTAGGAACCATGAGGTTGTGGGTTCAATCCCTGCCCTTGCTCAGTGGGTTAAGGATCCGGTGTTGCCGTGAGCTGTGGTGTAGGTCGCAGACAAGGCTTGGATCCCACATGGCTATGGCTGTGGTGTAGGCTGGCGGCTACAGCTCCTATTAGACCCCTAGCCTGGGAACCTCCATATGCCATGCATGCAGCCCTAAAAAAGGCAAAAAGACAAAAAAAAAAAAAAAGGAATGATCACCAAGCTAGGGATAGTGTACATGACCAGGTAAGCTTTCCACTGCCCCTGACAATACTGTGTCTCCTTTCCAAACTAAACTATTCAAAGTTAGAAAAATGAAATATATCAGGCTTGGACTTTGAATTAAATACTTGATTCAATTAGCTATTAAATTCTGCTTGACCACATTTTCACTGTGACAGCCAAGGGGTGTTTTTGGAGAGGCTGAGCTGGGAGTCCAGTCCCAATCACAGGAAGGTGGTCTCTGTGCCCGAGCCCCTCTCCATCCAGCTGCCAGAGTCGCTGGATCACCCATCATCCCACCCCATGCCCGGTTCTGAGGCTGGGCATCCTGAGCCGCTGGGCCCACTGCTCTGCGCAGGCCTGCCTCCCCGCCCCCCGCCTGCTGCCTGGGGCTGAAGGCAGGGGGCAGGTGGACTGTCCAGCCTAGGGTATGCCAGCCAGGTGTCAGGGTCACTGCTGTCCCAGCAGTCAGTGTGAAGGCAGCATGGCCTGATGGGCTAATCTCCAGCACCCTGTGGGCAGATAGGGAACCAAGACCTGGGGGGACCCAGGGAGGCAGCCATGTCCCTCCCAAGGAGTCTGCCTGGATCTCTGTATTCCCAGGGGAGGAGCTGCTTGGAAGAAGGTTGGGAGAGTGTTTTGGAGGAAAAGGGCCCTTCGGAGCAGGCAGAACCAGGGCACATGGTGTGGCCCAGGCATCATAAGCTGGGCCAGCCTGAAATTTGGCCTGCAGTGCCGTGTCCTCGCCAAGCCTCAGTGTTTTTGTCTGAGAAATGGGGACAGTACTGGAGGCCCCACTGCGTGGATCATGTAAGCTCACATCAGCTCCCAAAGTGGTTCTTTAGCTGATGTCACTGCTGCCATTGCTGCTGCCCCAGCTTCCTTGGGCTGTCCCCCAGCCCAGCTGGTGCCCCAGCACTGGGGGATGTCTCAGGACCTGGCCAGGGTGGCCAAGAGGGGGGCTCCTAGCTGTGCCCTGGGGAAGCCCAGTTAGGCCCGCTCTGCCTGGACTCCCTGCCGGGCTCAGGTGCCCAGACTAGGCCTCGGTTTCCCGTGTCCTGAGCACAGCCCCGCCCCACCCCAGCCAGACAAGTCCTTTCCCTCCACGCTTGCTCTGCTCAACCAGGTTGGAATTTCTCAAAAGCAAACAAACAGGCGAACTCAGAGTTGCGGTTTTAGGAGCTCAGATTCCTCCGTCTGTCTGAGCCAGCGTCAGGCCCCGCCGCCCACGGCAGGCTGGACAGGCCCGCGGCTGAGCCCCCGGGGGCCCAGACTCAGAGGCTGCCACCCTCGAAGCACAGGGATGTTCCCTCCCAAGACCCCCAGGGACAGCAGGAGGCTGAGCAAAAAGGACCCCATCCCCGGCAGACAATGCCTACAGGGACCGCTGTGGGGACAACCGTGGTGCTGCTACCACCAAGCAGGGCTGGAGGCATACAGTGGGTGAGCACCGGAGGGCTCGGGGCTCAGAGTGTGGATGCCCAGGGTGACCCCAGGCATGGAGGCGGGGCAGTCGAGGCTGCGTGGGAATGTGGGGTTGGGGGGCAGGAGGGCACCTCAAGGGGCCGATGGGCTGGGAGGGAGGGCTGGGCAGGGGAGGGGCCGGAGGGGGGCTCTCGCCAGGTGGTCTTAATCTCCTCAGTGAAATAGGAGTCCTGGGGCAGGCGGGGGAGGTGGGAGCCTGCGGAGCTAGAGACAGCTGCGGGGAGGGGGCGGGTGGCAGCCCTGAGGCCCGGCCGAGCCCCTGCCCGCGGGCCCACTCCCCAAGTCAGTCCCGGAGGGGACCTGGGCCCAGACTTGCTCAGAGCTGATTCTTATACCACAGCCCCAGTCGGACCCCTTCTGTCCACGTGGCAGAGAGTGGGGCTGCCTGGCCCTTCCTGCTGTCTACCTGAGAAGGGAAGGGCTGGGTCAATTTTGCCTCTGCTGAAGCCCCCATTCCGGTCTCCTGCCACATGCTAAGCTGTCAGGTTGGAGGGGGGGGCAGGGAGGAGGAAGGAGGAGCTCTTGGCCAGCCTGGGCCCCAGAGGACAGAGGGGAGGGGTGGGGGGGTGTCAACCATCTACACACGGAGGGACTCTGAGAGGAGGGGAAACTGAGGCCAGGTGATGGGTGAGACTGGCCTCCATGCCATGGGCACAGGGGGGAGGTGTGGGCCTCGTGGAAGTCTTGTCCTGCTAAGTGGGTCCTGGGCACCAGCTGTCTGTGGACAGACAGACGGATGTGAGTTTTCACTGGTGCCCCAAAGCCAACCCAGCCCCTCCCACCAGGGTGTTTGCCAGAACCCAATGCACCGGCAGCCCCATGCTGGGTGGGGTGTAGGCGGGCGCCAGGCTGTCTCAGGCCTCGCTGGGAACAGCTGGGCCCTGGGGCCAATGTGAGCCTCTGTGGTGCCTGCTGGAGAAATCGAGGCAGCCCCAGCAAAGCCAGCATGGCGAGGGAGCTCCCCTGGCGGGCCCAGCTCCTCTCTGATCCACAGCAGCAGTGCCCGCCTGCCAGATCCTGGCCACGTGTCCCCTCCTTCTTGGCTCTGAGCTGTGGTTCTGGCCCCACGGGCAACCACACCGGCTCAGGATGGCTCCCCTTGTGCCTGCTGGGCTCTGCGCTCTGCTTTGCTGCCCCACCTGTCCCTCGAACTTGGGGGCGGGCATTTGCTGGTCGAGTCACTGTCCCTGTACAGGATGGGCATCGGACGTGTCCTACATGTCTAGAGCAGGGGTGGGTGAGGCAGGAGGCGGCACAGGAGTGGGGCTAAGCTGGCCCCTATGACTGGACCAGCTGACCTCAGGGTCAGGCTACAGGGGTAGGGGAGGAGGGCTGGGCCCCTGCACCCCGCATGTGGCTGCTCCTGAGCACCCCACCCCATAGCTCAGGACGGGGTGCCTTTAGTTCATGCTCACCTCCAAGGAGTCCTGCAAATTCTTCAGCATCCTCTAAGGCCCGTTGGGGTCTTGCTTCAGGGGGACAGAAGGTGGGAGAAACCTGCAGGGTTGCAGGTTGCTGAGCCTGGTCTCAGGGAGGATGTTCTGGAAGGAGACTGCCGCTCCCAGATGAAGAGCCTGGATGATCAGGGCTGCTTGGGAGGAGGGGTGCGGGCACAGAACCTGAAGGGCATTTTCCTGACACCGCTGTGGGCCTCTGGCTTTGCTTCCTGGGACGAGGCCCTTCGGACCCAGCCCGAGACTGTTGTCTGCAAAGCATCTGCCCTGGGAACGGGTCCACGATGTGTGGCCCTAGTGCTGCAGGCGTTTAGAGCCTGCTTCCCTTTTCCACAGGGCCAGCGGGAGCCCAGGGCTGGGACGTTGAGGAGTGACTGTGTTATAGATTGGAGATGAGGACAGAGGTCTGAGGCTGTGTTGGTGAAAGACGCATCCTAGCTCGGGAGCCTCAGGGGTTGTTGCGCCAAGCACTCCGCTAGTTTGTTGTCTGTGGGGATACCCTTAACCAGACAGCAAAGTCCACTCTGTAGGTGCTGGGGATGCTGCCCTGGGGTCTGGACCCCACCCTCTTGGTATGTCATGTCACCTCCTCTATTCTACATGTTCTATCTCTCTCAAGATGGCCCTAAGTGCCCCAGGCTCTGATCTTGAGGCCAGACATCTCCAAATAGGTGCCCAGGCCCTCCAGACCTACTGGCAGCCTCACCCCCACCCCACTAGTTGGTGTACAGCCTGAACCCTACCCCAGAGCAGCTCCCCGCAGCCAGTATGGACATCCAGCATCAAGCATCTTGGGTTTCTGACAAAGAGACCCCCCACCTGGTGGCAGCTGACACCTGAGCCCACCCCACCCAGTGGTAAGGGCAGGGGTGAGTGACCTGGCTGGAGACAGCTGCTGTGGGAAAAGTCAGAAAATCCCAATGTCACTCGCCCTGGTGCCAGAGGGAGACTGAGGCAGAGCAGGACATTGATGAAGGGCCTTGCCAGCCTGGCCCTGCCCTTGGTGGCCTGCACACCCCTGCTGTCCACCGCCCGCCCAGGCAGAAATGGCCATTTCCTCCGGCTCACGCCCCAGGGAGTGACACAGAGCTGGCAAAACAAACAGGCCGTTCCTCCTGTGGCCACGGCTGGTGATGGATGGCCAGAGGGGCTGGCCTTGCTGACGGACGACCGCCCATCATGTGTGGGCCAGGGGCGGGGGCCCAGAGAGGCCTCAGAGACAGGCACAGACATACAGCCATGAGCTGTGGTGCTGGCTTCACTGCACCCGGAAACCCTCCCGGGCTGAACACCAGAGGTACTGAGATCAGGCAAATCAGCCCCCAGCCTCAGTCACCCCATCGACATAGGCCCCTGTCATGGTCGGGTCCTCCACAGCTCCTCCGAGACCCCCACCTGGCTTCCTGGGGGCCGGACCCCCTTCCTCAGCCTTCTGCACCCGGGACTCTCTCAGGGCAGGTGTGGCAGGTGTGGCAGGAAGGCTGGGCAGGGGTCCTGATCCTCTATGGCTCTGCCCCAGAAGGCCCCAAGGGTCCTCTGCCCAGCCGTCCTAGCCCAGCACCCACTGGCGGCCCCTCTGTCTCTGTCGGGGCAGGTACTGTCACCCGAGGGAACTCAAGCTGGGCTGGGGGAGGGCACCTTGCTGGTCGCTCCCACCACCCCCATCTGACAGCAGCTCCTGGGGCAGGGCTGGGGGTGCTGATGGTGTGACAGGCTCACAGAGCCCATGGGTGACATGCCTCCAGCTGGAGTGGCCCAAAGACCTTCTGGTACTGAATGCCGGCCACCTGCAGGTCTGGAGGGACACCCAGCTACCAGGCCTGAGGCCTGCAGCCACACAGGCCACCCAGCTGGTGACCGGCCAGAAAGGAAGGGGCAGCTGGGGCCAGGCCTCTGACCCCCCAGCTGCCCAGTCCTACCGGGAGCATGTCTAGCCAAGAGGAAGCTTCTGAGACCCCCATTTCCTGAACCTCAGAGCCAGCTGGGCTGGGCCGCCCACTTCCCTCCAGAGCCCCCAGCCCTGCCCTCCACTCCTCCAACCCAGCCTGCAGCCCCACGCCCCCCAGCTGAGTGCTTCCTGGGGCAGAGGGTGGAGGGAGTGACCAGGCGACTTGCCCTGATCTAGGGTCGGCAGGGGCAGGAAGTCCCCCTGAATGAGGTGTAAGGGGCCAGGGCGGAGAGAAGGGGTGAGCCAAGAAAGGGCCTCCCCTGGACCTGAGGCTGCCCATGGAGCAGGGTCATGACCTCTACTGTAGGACCCTTTGGATCCAGGCAAGCCCCCTGGTTCAAGGACAGCCCCGTGGGTGCCACATGGGTCCAGCTCTGCCACAGCCAGGATGCTGCTCCGATGCAGCTGTCAGCTTCTGGGGTCCGCTGAGGTCTGTTCCCATGGAGATGGGCTCTAGGGGCAGTGGGCGATGCCAGAGCTGGGTATCTGGAGGAAGGTCTGTGGGCAGGGATCAGGGGTCCCAGGTGGAGGCCCTCAAGTCCTCGAGTCTGGCGAGTCTGGACTGTGCCTGCTGTGCCGGCTATAAGATGTCCCTGCCCTCCACACTGTGGGGGCAGGAAGTCTGGGTCTCGCCTGGGCTGGCAGGATCGGGGGCAGGACCAAGACCCACCGGGCAGGAAGTGGCCCTGGGCTCCAGCAGGGTTGGGGTGGCCTCCGAGGGGCCATTTCCTCCCCAGGAACATCCTGCCGGGCAGCAGGAGGGAAGAGGGCTCAGTCCGGGCGGGCAGGAAAGGCCCAGGGCTAGGCGTCCCCTATCCCCTCAGGCAGGGCCCTGGGAGGTCCCGGGAGGGAATGACCTCATGGCCTGTGGAGTCTCTGAGCTGAAAGGCCGGCTGGGCCTCCCCCACCTCTGACCTGGACCTCCTGTCCACATCCCCTGGCCCCCGCTCACTAAGTTCCCAGTTTCCCACCCTGCCAGCCTGCCTCTTCCATGGCCAGGAGCTCCCACACCACCAATGGCATAGCCCATGGCTCCTGCCTGTGTGTGGCTGTGGAATGAGGGCCAGGAGCCCAGGGAGAGGGCCCACGGGGCAGCAGACTGAGCCACCCAGGCAGACTGCCTGGTGAGGGGCGGGGGGAGGGGGAGAGAACCGCCCCACCCCCACTGCCCTGTTTCAGACCCAGTGCCCCGCCTCATGGCCTAAATATAACCTGAGCAGGCGCCTGGCCGGGAATAGAGACCTCTGTCAGCCTCCAGCAGGTGCCGCAGGGGGAAGGTCAGCATGATTGGCAGGGATGCGGGCCGGGCGGGCAGCCAGATGTGGGTCATGTGAATGTCCGGTGGTGAGGCCCAAGGGTGGGGCAGTGTGTCCTCACAGGACAGCTGGGTGCCCAGCTCGTCCTGCTCGGGCCCGACCTCGACCCTTTCCTACACCCCACATCAGAGGTGCTCCCGAAAACTTTGGCACACCCAGGACTGGCACCCTGGCCTGGCCGCCTTCTGGCCTCCATAGCCTCCACCTTGGGCCTGTAGCCCCACATGGTGACAGATCATCCATCTGACCATGTGGGGTCAAAAGTGGATGCTCAGGGTGTTCCCTTGTGGCACAGCGGGTTAAGGATCTGGCGTTGTCACTGCAGCGGCCAGGTTGCTGCTGCAGTGTGAGTTCAGTCTCTGGCCCGGCAATTTCCAAATGCCAAGGGTGGGGCCAAAATAAAAGAGAAGGGATGCTCATAGCACTGTCTGGCCCTGTCCAATGTCCCTGTGTCCCTCCCCTTTCAGAGTCCTCAAACTCTCTATCCGCAGGCCCCATCCTACCCTGTATGTCTGCTCTGTGCCTCTCCCCCCAGAACCCCTCTTCTCCAGCTGCTCTGAGCTGATGGAGCTTGACACCGCAGCCCCCTCTGGACCTCACCTCCTCTCATCCCAGCCTCAAACTACTCCAAACTGGCCATCTGGTGACGTCCCAGCCCCATACCACTGGAGTCAGGGCTCCAAGGGAGGCAGGTGGGTCTGCCCAGGACTGAGTCCATGACCAGAGCCTCCCTCAGGGTCCATGGAGCTTTTTCAACCTCTTCACAGCCCTCTCCAGCCCCTCAGGCCATAGTCTGGGCTCCAGGACCCACCCTGGCCGATGCCCCCAGCCCAGTACCGCATCCCCCGCCCCCCCTGGGCAAATCCTGGACATCCACCAACCCACCCTTGGACATGGCTCTGCCTAGCCAGCCCCTCTGCTGTCCCCATCCTCATAAAGCACAAGCCCTGCTCCCCACATTTTTTTTTTTTTTTTGGACCTGCATGTAGAAGTTTCCAGGCCAGGGACTGAACCTTTGCTACAGTTTCCAACTGTGCCCTGGATGCAGCAACGTCAGATCCTTAATTCGCTGTGCTACACGGGAACTTCTGCCTCCCACTCTCGGTAGCGAGGAGACTGTCAGACCAAGGATCTTCAAAAATGCTGGCATGTGCCGAACAGCCTGGGAGATGGCTTCTTGCTAGGAGCCCACTGGGGTCTTCCCAGTTACTGGAATCCAAACCAACAGTTTCTCCCTGGCTTGACTAAGGTCATGTGCGAGGCACTTGGGGCAGGAGTGGCAGGCATGGGTGGAAGGCCTGACCCACAAGGGGGCATGGGAGAAGAAGTAGCAGGGGAAGGGAGGGGGGAGGCTGATGAAACAGAGACCCCGTGGAATAAACAGGTATTTGTGACACACCCGACACTGCGCTTTTCACGGGACATGTCGCCTCCTAGAGGTCAGAATCCTGGGCCTTGGGTTCTCAAAGAGAGCCTTGGGCCTGGGGACCCTCCATCTGAGATGGACATCCAGGAAACTGTTGGTACTCCCCCTCGGCCCTACTTGCATGCCCCTGGTGGTGAGCAGCTCACTCTTGGGGAGCCCACTGCAGTCATTCTTGTAAGTCTGACCTGGCACAGGGGACATGCCTGGTGTGGCGGGGTGGGGGGAAGGCAGGAGGGGCAGACTGGGGGATACACCATCTGCACCCCAGGCGACCCTTCTACACAGACCCTCAGGGCCACAGGAGGGTAGGAGCCAGCTCCACGGCCAGGACTGCGCTGGATGCTGCATGTGCTGGAGGCTGCAACCTGAGTTTGCTTGTTTGTTCTTCATCTAGTTTTTCTGGTTTGGAGCCTGGGAGCCTGCGCAGGGCTAGGACCCTGGGACTGTGGGGTAGGGGAGGAGGGGGCCCTGGCAGGGGTGTGGCTGAGGAACAGGCTTGGGCCTGGGTGCGAGGCCATCCCTGGGCCCTGCCTTGCTACCGCCTTCCTATCCATTCATGATTCAGAATGGGGCTCACCACATGGGCGTCCAGGAGGAGACCTGGTTCTGAAGCCGTCTGCCTCCACCCACTGGCTTGGCTGCAGGCTGGACAGAGCTCCCAGTGGTCACAGTTTCAGAAGAGTGAGCTGTGAAGTTTGGCTCTTGGCCCCAGATGGAGATGGCGGGCAGCCAGTGTGGCTTGAAGCCCCTGGTGTGCCGAGCTCTCACAGGGGGCATCTGCCACCCACACAGCGTTGGTCTGTCTCTGGTTTAAAACTGGGTTCCTCAGCTTCCTACCTGGGGGCCCTGGACCTCTTCACGCCTTTGGAGGGGCTGATGGGGTCTTCCTCCTTCCTCTGGCGTCTTGGCCCCACGCCTCACTGCCTGCCTCTTGTCCCCATGCTAGACCTCCCCCGCCCTCTCCTCCAAACTCTGCCCACCTGCCAGGCTCCTGGGTATAGATGGGGAAACCAAGGCCCAAGGAACAGAAGGCAGTGCTGAGCTGAAGCAGGGACAGGGTGGTGTGGTCGGACTCTACTGGGGTGATGGTGGCAGCGGTGGTGGTGCTGGCCATGACCACTGGGAGGCAGTGGCTTCTGGGCAGCTGGGAGGAGTTCTGCAGGAGTCAGCCCTGGTGGGCACAGTTCCCTGGCCCCACAGCCTGGCGCGTTAGGCAGGGGTCTGCCTGCAGACAGCAGGGCCTGATGAGGGGTAGGAGCCCTGAGCAGCCAGCTGGATGAGGAGATTGTGGAAGCCACCATTAGCCTTTCCCAGTGGCCGCCCTTCCTCCAGGCAGCCCACCTAGATCTCTCTCGGAGCATTTGGTCAGGACGCCCAGGGCTTATCACACACTGACACCCACCATCTCCATGTCAGAGTTGGGAAAACCAAGGCAGGGTGATAGGGTGTCTCTCCTCACAGCAAGAATCCAGGCCTGGCAATGAGGGTGGCCTGTCTAGGAAGGTAAGGGAGTAGGGCCAGGCATGGGAATACCTGAGGGGGGCTGGTGGGCTCCTGTGGGGCCCCAGGCACAGAAACCCCCCTGTCAGGGGGTAAGTGCCATTCTTGGGCCCACAGTTCAGGCCCCCCTGGGTTTTGAGGGTACATAGGAGCTGACCAGGGCAGAAGGGCCATTGAGAAGCAGAACCATGGTGGGGTGGGGGGACCCAGGTCCCAGAATGAGCAGGCAGGAGCCAGGCCCTGGAGGCAGCACACTGAGATCCACACACAGCTGCCCAGAGCCCCCTCCCTCACAGGCTAAGACAGAAGGGCCTCAGGGGCTGGCTGTGGGCTCAGGGGCTGGCTATGGGCTCTCTGAGGGATTCTGGAAGGTCTGTCCCCTCTCTGGGCCTTGGTTTCCCCATCTGTAAAGTGGTCGAAGGCTCCTGAAGAGGCTCTTGGCTCTGATGGGCTCCCTGGCTTGGGGCTGGGATGTGGCCCCATCAGCTGGGACCAGACCAGGGGACCAGGGACTCAGCACAGCTGTGTTGAGGGCTGGGTGCCTGGAAGAACCCCAGAGCCTCTCCCCCCCGCCACATTCCCAGCTGGGCCCAGGCTGGCCCAGACCCTGCAACACTTCTTAGAGATCAGGCCCTAATCCCTCTCCACCCCAGCAGGGCCTCCCTGCCCTGCACTGTCCCCACACACACCTGAGTCCCCCATTCATGATGCTCTGCCCCCCTGGGACACTCCCAGAGGAAGATGGCTCCATGCATTCCCAGGTGGGGCCTAGAGCCTGGGCCTTGCCCTGGTCAACTCTTCTGGGGCCGAAAGGAGCCTCAGGCCCTTCTGTCATCTAGACATCGGGGAGTCTCTTCTGGCATGGGGTTAAGAAACCCCAGCATGCTGTTTTTTTAATCAAACCAGTTCCAACACACAGATCTCCACTCTCATACCTGTGACCAGGCAGACATCACCAATCCATGCCAGATCTCCTGCTCCATGGACTGGGAAGCCTCAGGTTTCTCCACCCTGAGCTCCAGGTGGCTTCTGGCTGTGGGTCAGAAGCAGCACATGGACTTGCCTGACCGGATGGTGGCAGGGAAGGCCAGTCCTAGACGGTTCAGGGCTTCTGACCAGCTTCACGTGGTGCTGGAGGTCAGAGCGAGGGGCCAGTACTAGGCCTCCCCACCTCAGCTTTGAAGCTGGACCTGGCTCTAGCCCCTCAAGGGGATTCCCGTCTCATCATCCCTTCTGTCACCAGAAATTGTAGCCCAAGGAGGAGCAGGGTTGCTTCGTGGGTGGGGGTCCTCTCCTCTGTGGCCAGCCCTCCCCCAACAAGGCCGGGACGGGCGCCTTAGCACAGCTTGGGCTCCAGAAACATTTGCTTTAAGTCTTAAAATATCAGGTTCCTGCATCACAGGGCTTCCCTGGGGGCTGCCGGGCAGGCGGGAGGGATTTCAGAAGTAAGAGGCTTCTCTTCTGGCCCCACCCACCAGCCTCCCTGCAGGCTCTGAGCCTCCTGAAGCCAGCCACATGTCTGGTGGATGGCCCGCTGGGCCCCCAGTCTCCTGCTCTGGGGGAACCTCTGGGTGCCCACATCAAACCCCACCTCTCTGGACCCCCTCTACCTCCTTAGAACCCTTAGGTGGGGGAGGCACGGGGCCCAGTACTGCCCAAACTTGCTTCAGTGGGATCTATGGATGCTTTCAGCCAAGCACAGTCAGATGAGGAAACCTAGGTCCAGGAAGCAAGCCTCTCGCTCACAGCAGTGGAGCCGTGTACCCACCCTGGTGACCAGCCCTGGCTCAGGTGCAGGGCCACTAGGGAGGAGTCTTGGAAAGATGGTGACACGAGGTTGACACTAGGCCTAGCATTTGCAGTGTCTCCCATGGACAGGGACATTTGCACAGGGTCCTTCAGGGTGAGCAGCAGTTTTAGGATGGACCTGGTCCTGGTAGTTAGGCTCCCCGGACACAAGGACCAGATGGGAGTGGTCCAGGCTTGTGGAGTAGAATGGAGAGACCTGGGGGCCTTGAGGGGCTGGGAGCACAGGCCCAGATGAGTGGGGATGGGGGCTTGGGTGGTTCAGGCTTTGGGACCTGCTCCTTGGGGGATGGGAGGGCCCTCCTAGATGACTGGTACTGCCACTCAGCATGAAGGTGGCCCCCTCCTACTTCTACTGCCCCAAGGACCACCGCCTAGAAGGAGGCACAGGCCCCCTGGCCCGCCCACCCTCCCAGGCAGACCACCAGCCTCGGCCCTGGGGGACCCACCTCAGTGTGGAGCAGGAATTGGAGCCAGGCAGCAACAGCTGGCCCCACTCGAGTGTCCCCTGGGGCCCCCGCCTTCATTCCCAGGCCCCCACCCGGGCCTGTTCCCAGGCTGCACCTCACCCCCCAAAACACACTGCTCGGGATGTGGTCAGAGGAGCTGTGAGAGGACCACCGGCTGGGACTCTTGCCTCCCCCTGATCACCAGGACATAGACCACGTCCTTGGGTGGGGAGAGAGCAGGGAGGGGGATAGGATGCTCCCTGCCCGCCCCATCTTCTCCTCATGTCCTTGGGCTTAGCCTCCCTGCGGGCACACACATCCTCCAGAGTGGAGACCCCAGGGACCCACCAGGCGATGACTCTCAGGTTTGCGTGGGTGTAGACACATACCATTTTGGTGGCTGCCATGGGATGCAGGTCTCTGCTTGCCTCTCTGGGAACTGTCTTGGGGACCCTGTGCTTCCGTCCTCACTCCCCACCCTCTGCCTGGCCTGGGAGGAAATGCCACCTGAGGCTGAGGCGGTGAGGTGAGGGGTGCCCCTGATGCTCTTCCCCATCTCTACCCTCAGAGACTCTGGCCCTGGTCACACATCAGGGTGTCTGCCTCTCTGAGTATTGGGACACTTGGCTGCCCCGTCTGTTCTCAGGACCTCCAACACCTGGGCTGGGCCAAACCTCCCATTTCACAGGTGGGGAACCCTGAGACTGCAGGAAAAATCCTGTGGATGTCAGCAGTGGCCACCAAGTGACGTGGGGAAGTGGGGGGGGGAAGGGGTGGGAGGGGGGAGGGGAGGGGGCAGAGGGGAGAGTGGGGAGAGGGGAGATCCAGGGACCCAACCCTGAGCTCCTCACTGTCCACATGTCATAGCTGGGCCAGAGAGGGCAGGGTGACAGGGGCTCCCCCTCACCCCACCCTGAACTGTCCCTGAGGGCAGGGAGTTACAACCCAGGAGGATTAGGAGGTCGTTGGCGCCCCCTGAAACCCAAGCCGGCAGTCAGCTCTGGGAATGGGAGTCTGACCCCTCTGCGGCCTCCAGGATCCCGGAGAAAATCCTAGAGGCCGAGTTAATACCAAGACCAATTTTTATTTCAACAAAGTTAATTCTCAACAATGTGATACTGAGGGAAAGGGATTTTCCTGCCTTGGGGGGAGGGGCAGAAGTTCTCCCCTCCCCCAGCTGTCCCCACCCTGGGCACAAGGCAGCTCTGCTCCTGGTCCCCTCCCCTCCCAGCCTTGAGACTGGTGAGGGGACGTCCAAGCCCCCACCTCTCCTATCTCCTATCTCCTATCTCCTGCCCAGGGCAGGGTCCAGCCCCTTCTGAGACCCTGGAAGGAAGGCTTGGTGGAAAGGTCTGTGCCCACGTCCCTGGGGCCACGCAAATCAAGTGACCCCGACCATGCCTGGGGTGCTCTTCGTGGGCTGTGGGGAGAAGCAGGCCCTAGTGGCAGAGGTTGCCCCCACCTCTGCCCACCTCCAGAAGCCCAGGGAGGAGAGGAGGGAGGAGAGGAGGGAGGGGCTGGGGCCCAGGGGCTCTGCTCAACCTCATGCCCCCTGGCCCTGCGGGGCCAGACCTGGAAGCTGTTCTCTGGGGATAATCGATGGTCTGGGGGCCAGAGCGGCTGCGGGAGGGTCGGAGGCCCTGTCAGAAATTCCTCCTGACAATGACCACATGCGCTGCCCGTGGGGATGAGAGGCCCAGGCCCCACCCCCGCTGCCTTCAGGCCCCTCCATCTCGCCACCCTCAGGCAGCTCCAGCGCCTGCCAGGCCAGGTGCCCACCGCTCCCCACCTTGCAGAGCAAGGCCTCTGCATACAACCCAGCCAGTGCCCAGTGTCTGGGCCAGGGCAGTGCAGTAGCTCAGGTGGGACACACTCCAGAGGGCAGGGCCTTCCTGGCAGAGGCACCCTGCCTGCAGAGGCTAAAGGTATGAAGCTGCCATGCTGCCCCTTGGAGGGTACTGCCCGAGGGCAGGGGTGGGGCCTCTGGGGCGCCCCACGACAAGCCAAAGTCAAACCAGATGGGCTGGGGGCCCCGAGGGGCAGGCGGGCCATTCGTCACCGTTATCTGCCCCGCCGCCAAAATCACAAACACATTTTTAAGTGAAGGACTGGCTGCCACTGGCCTGCGGGCCCTGATGCCGCCCAGCTGTGGCCACACTGGGTGGGGGTTGAGGTGGGGGAGGGTATGGAGTTGGGGCATGGGAGGCCAGCCAGCGGCCTGAGGGAGGCATGCTTGCCGCCCCCGTCATGCTCCCCAAGGCTGCCCTGGAGGTTGGGCCAATGCCAAGGACCCCACTGCCCATCTGCAGCCTCCCCTGCTTGGAGCCCTCTGCAGCAGCCCTACTCTGGTCACCCCTGCCACCTGCCTTCTCCCCCAAGACTTGGCATCACAGATTCACCCTCTGACCCCCACACTGCATCAGGGCTGCTTGGGGGACAGAGGGATACCAGCTGGAAGACATGCCTTCTGCATGGGGGTAGTGGCTCAGTGGCCATCCCCTGGAATGAAGCTGTGGCAAGACCCAGAGAGACAGAGATGGAAGTGTGAGCCTGGTGCCTGACACCAGAGACCCACCCCTGTGTCACTGCAAGGCAAGCCGAGGCTCACGGGCATGGCCCAGTTTCACCCTTGATGTGGCCTGACTGTGCGCTCAGTGGAGCTGTCCTCTTGGTTGGGGTTGGGCTGTGTCTGGCATTCACTCTGGGAGCCTAACACAGGTCCTGCCCTGCACCCTGGACCCCCGGGCAGGCCCATGGGGGTAGGGGGGCGCCGGGAGAAATGGCCTGTGACGGGGGTGGGCGTCCCGGGCGGGAAAGCAAACAGTGTCAGCAGCTAATGAGCGGGAACCGGCCAGGGGCTGAGGGTCTGGGGAGGGGCACCGCCATCGCTCATCCTGACAGGCGGGCTGGCGGGGGTAGGGTGGGGGGCTGGGGACCAGAGCAGGGGGGGAGCATGAGAGCCGACAGAGGGTCCCCTGGAGACCCAACCCTGCACACAGACAGACAGACGGACAGAGGGGAGGCAGCCAGGCCCCCACCCCCTGCCGATTCCCACCTCCAGCTGTGGCCCAAGGGGACCTGCCATGTTCCATCATCTCTCTGTCTGCCTTGGCTGCCCCCCAGCCTGCAGACTGTACAGAACAGAGGAGGGAAAGAGATTGAGCCTGGGACCCCCATACTGCATGCTGGGAAGCAGGAATCTGGGGTCTTGCGGCCCCTCTCCTTCCTGGGCCTTGGTTTCCCCAAGTTTACAGGGGAAGGCAGGTGTGCTCTGAGGGCCCCCACACTGACTTTCCACCCCTCGCCTTCCCTGTACATAGCCCCAGCTGCCTCAGGGACCCACCCTTCCAGACCACTCCCCCCAAACCTCAATGCCTCCAACAGGCCTAGCAGCAGTGGATGGGGGGAGTCCACACCTGGGAAGCTGCCCTTCCTGTCCTGCCCAGGTCATAGGTGGGGGAGTTCTGTGCTCCATGCCCCAGGCTGCCATCTGTCCCCTGAAATTGCAGGGGTCTGAGCAGGCGAGACCTGGGAATGCTCCTGAGCCCCTCCTGGTGGCCCTGCAGCAGCCAGGCGGCCCAGGGGCTCGTAGGTGCCTGCCTGTGGGGTGTCCAGGCCCCTGGCCTGCCTCAGCCGGGAGGGAGGGGCAGCCATAAATTCACACCACCAGCCGCCCGCGGGATAAATGTGTCATCGGCTGCACGATTTATGAGCACACCCCTGGCCCGCGAGGCAGAGAAAACAAGCCTGTGTACACACGGCGGCGGGCAGGGAGGGGCGACTGCTGAGGGCACACGGGGGCACGGCAGGCCGGCAGGACACACGCACGTGGGAGGTGTAAGGACCTGGACACCCTCACCCAGGGCGGTGGGACTATAACCTCCAATCCACACGCACACACACACATCGGGAGGTGGCACAGCTGCTTGGGACCTGGCTCCGCCCAGAATCACGAGGTGGTTCTCCTGTTGGACGCCCTCCCCCCGCCCTCCTGAGGAACCAGCCCAAGAACGGAGGGTCTCTGGACACTTGCCTGTGTGAGTGCATGCATGTGTGCAGGGTCATCCCCACACAGCCCATGAGGGTATCCTGGTGGCGGGCCTGGCCACCGCATGCGAGGCAAAGGCAGAGCAGGAGACCAGCTGCCCAAGGAGGACACAGGATGAGGCGCTGGGAGAGAGGACATGGGGGACCAGGGCAGGATGCAGAAACCTCAGTCTGCTTGGGGCTCACTTCATGGTCTTAGAGGCCCAGGGGTGCAGGTAGCCAATGAACATAGCCGAGGCCCAGGTGCTAAGGGAGCAAGGCCGGAAGTCAGGGGCAAACCTCACAGTCCTGAGGCTGCCCTGCCCACTGCCCACTGTCCAGCATCAGCTACCTGCTGGGGCTGGGCCAGGTGCAGGATCCCAGGCCTGAGAAGGCAGGTGGGTCCAGGGCGCCTCAGGGAGACCAGAGAGGCCTGGGGGTGGGGGCCGGGGCAGGTGGGAGGACTCAGCAGGCTCGCACCACTGAAGATGGACGAGGACTTGGAGCTTCTCGGAGCTGAGGCCATGGGTCACCTTAGCTGTCAGCAACACCCCCAACCCTCCCGTGGATGACCTGGGGACACAGTCCTGCTTAGCCACTCCGCCCGCTGGCCTGCCACAAGAGGCTCAGGAGTGTGGCCCCCGGGGAGGCTCTGGTAGCAGTGGACCCTCAGCTCCGGAAGAAGGGGCTAACAGTGTTCCCGAGACTGTGTGGCAGAACCATGTCACCCCAAGTACATGGAGGCAGCACTGACCTCCACATCAAAGGTTTCCCCGACCAGAGAAGAGGCCTCCAAGCAGGGGCCTCCAAGCAGGGGCCTCAGTCAGGGATGTGCAGCAGAACGACTCACAAAAGAGGGCCCCCCCAACAGGGACCCACAGAGCAGGGTGCACCCAGGTGAGACCCAGGGCCCACACATAGGTCCACCCTACTTTTCTCATAAAGCAAGCCATCTACCTCCTGCACTGCTGTCCACATGTTGTCTCTGGATGGCAATGTCCAGGGGCTCCTGCCTGCTTGGAGTCTGTCACTGGTGCTGTCCTGGGCCTGGGGAGTACCTCCAGTGGGTACAGGGCAGGGCGGGCATGCTGGGACAGGCGGCTGTCGGGGGCCTGCCCCTCCTCAGCCCTGCCCAGACAGAAGCCTTTTCCTCGGTATCTGCAGACTGGCTGGAATTCTTCAAGAGCATCTTTAAATAAACAAAGCACAGAGAAAAGCAAACTCCTCAACACAAATGACATCAAAATAGATTTCCACCATAGATGCACGGCCTCCCCCTGGGGCCCTTCAGAGGCCAAGGGGGCACAATTGCCTGAGTGATGCCCACACTGCCAGGACCCCTGTCCCAGGCTGCAGCCTCCCTCTGGGGGGTGGGTTTCCAGGACTGTCCACACACCTGGGCAGAAGCAGCTTCTATGGCAACACTCTGCTTCTCCTGGGGTCTGTACCCCCACACTTTGGGGTCCATCAGGCCAAGTCTGAATGACCTCCTCCCACACCCTCCCACTCCCCCCCACTCCTCCCCACTCCTCCCCCATGTTGGGGGCACAGTGACCCCATGGGGATGGACCCAGGGTCCTGGGTGACTGGCACAGAAGCAGAAAGAGCAACACCTGGGCAAGTTGGGAAGGTGTTGCCTTCTCCCCCACATCTTAAAACATGAGGGTTCCTCTGGCCCAGAGGCCCCAGGGACACTGGTAGTGACCCAGTCAGGAGAGGTGGGGCCTCTGCTGGGAGGAGGTCCAGGGGATGAAGGGACCTCCACCCCAGCCCTCCCTCCAACTGCTGTGCACACTGCCCAGAAAACAAGGATTGTAATGAATGAAAGATTGGATGGGGCCCCCCAGCACACTGGGGGAGGGGTCTATCCCCCCTCTTCCCCTAAGGCTGAACCTAGTGTACCTCCCACCCCTGCACTCTCTGTACCCTCCCCTGAAACGCAGCCCCTGGATGTCCTCAAGAGACCCTCCCTCTCCCCACCACCACATACCTAGTCAGTGCTTTCGATATCCCAGGGCTCAGAAGGGTCAAAGGGACCATCCGCATGACAAGGCCCAGGCCAGCCCACAGGACACTCAATGACTCAGGATTTTAAGCCTTCCAAGGTCTTCTGAGTCAGGGAAGCCCTGTCCTCGCCCTGACCCTCTATAGGACAAGCCAGGAGATTTCATGGTGGACTTTTGTGGGCTTCCTTATTCCTGCCACGAGCCCAGCAGGTTGTCCACCGGCCAGCCTGGCTGGGCTCAGGTTCCAGGCACATCCTGCAGGTCGTCTCAAGCCTTGCCTGCCAAGTACTGACCTCAGGGGGTGCTCACAGGTGGAGGGGCCACCTGGCCCATCTCTCAGCACCTTTTGTCCAGCTGGCCCTTGGCAGCTGGGGGTGGTGGTGACAGGAAAGCAGGACGGAAGGAAGGACCGACAGCATTTCCCTTGGGGCAGAGTGGATCCCCAGGAGGCTTCACTGGGGAGGACCGCTGACCCCCAGTTCCTGCAGGGCCAGCCCAGGGTGTCCTGATAGGACAGGACATCTCCCTGCAGACGTTTCCTGTCTGTGGACAGAAAAGATGAGAGTGGTGAGTGTTCGTGTAGACAGCACTGGGTGCAGACAGCTCTGGGTTTGTGACTGTGCTGCAGAAAAAGAGGGTTGGGGATGGTGGTGGGGATCCCCTAAGGACTGTTAAGGAGGGAGGAACATAGCTAAGGCCAGGCCCAGTCACCAAGGCCAGTGACCCCAAGACCCCCTCAGCCTGGGGCAGGAGGGGTAGTTCTTCCCCAGAGCCCCTACTGATTTATGGTCCTGGAGGAGAGGAGTTATGGCTCCGAAGGCCTTGCTCCCTCCTCCTCCTGTGCCTTGTTGGGGGTCAGCAGGCTGGGGTGGGGTGGTTCTCAGCTGGTTTCCAGATGGGCCTGGTGGAGGGGGCGCCTGGGGGTGGAAGGTAAAGGAACCTGGCGGTGTCAGCTGGCGGCCATCGTTGCCTTTCTCTGTGCGGTTGTCTCTTGCCTCTGTCTCTGTCTGCCTCCAGCTCCATCTCTGTCCCACGAAAGCCCCCTTCGGCCGCCGGGTGGGTGGGGGAGGGTGATTTATCACTCGCTGCCTGTCCTCCATCGGAAACGACAGGGGTGGGCGCAGACGGTGCCTGAACTATGGGCCCCCAGGGCCCCGCCACCCACCCGAATGTTGTTGCTCTGTCTGGGCGGCGGTGCGCCCACCCCCCATCGTGGCCAAGACTTGGCCCCCAGCCCTTCTCAGAGCCTCGTCCGCGTGGGCCCCTCAAGTCCACGAGAGGGCGACCCCTCCCCAGGCTGGAAAGGCCCACGAAAGACCCTCACTCCGCCACCAGGTTTGGTTGAGAGGTGGCGGGACCGCTGTCCCATTGCCTGGTCGTCCGGGAGGCGAGGCTAGCTTCTCACTGTCGCCTTCCCCACGGCTCCAGTGCACACAGCAGGGACTCAATAAGTGTTTATGGAGCAAACAAGTGGCGGAGGACGGAGGGCGAAGATCTCACCTGGGCTGATTCCGCTCCCCCGCCCCGCCCAGCCCCGCCCGGCGGAAGAGGTCCCTTATCTTCCCAGCGACCAGCTGTCAGCGCGCGGGGGAGGGGCGCCCCCACGTCCCCCCCGCGCCCCTCCCCCAGGTCGGCTGGCGCCAACGTCCCGCCCCACCCCTACCGGAGCAATCTGCGGACCCCGGCGGCCCGCCCTCAGTAGCCTGGGCAGGTCCTGCTCTGAGCGCCACTTCGCGGCGGGCCGGAGTCTGCGCTCCTCTGCCCCGCGCCCCTCGGCTTCGTGCTCCCCACGTCCCTCTGCGCTCCTCCGCTTGAGGCACCGGCGCCCCTCGGTCCCTCCGCCCAGTGGGCTCCTCGCTGGCCGTTCCGCAGGTCGCGGGCGCCCTCTACTGCCGGGTTGGGGTTGTGCGCCCAGGGACGACCGGCCACAAGCTTGTGCCCGGTTCACAGACCAGAACACCAAGGCTTCCAGGGAAAGTGGCCATGTAGCCCTGCCCCGTCTCCCTCTACTCAGCCCCTTGGTCTCACTTGCTAGGATGTAGCTTGAGCCTCAGGGCGACATCAGGGTCCTGTGCCATGTGTCTGGGCAGGACCAAGACATTCACTGCTAAGGGCAGCGTTTGAGCGAAGACCTTGAATAGTTAGGACATAGTCACAACGGGAAGGTCATCCCTTCCCTGGGGGAGGCTGGGAGTCCTGGGAGCCACACCACTGGTGTGTGGTTGGAGGACCCTGGGTCTGCAGGGCACAGGGTCCTGAATCAGCCAGCCTGGGGGATGGAGATGTGGGGGGCTCACAGGGGTTTGGGTGGACACCAACTTGTTCCCATCTGGAAGGAGTCTGAAGCCACAGAGGGGACCATCCTAACAGTAGGGAAGGGCCCATGGGGCAGGTGTGTTGCCTGCCACTTGGAGGACAACACTGAAGGGAGGAGCACAGCAGACCCCTGAGCTAGGGGAGGGGTGTACATGCCCCCTCCCTGAACAGAGCCATTCAGGGTCCCTGAGCTGGGACCATTCACTTCCCCACACTCTGGAGGCTGAGGCCCCAAAGTCAGTGTGTGAAGGGTCAGTTCAGCGTCAGGATTGAGTCTGGGGGCTCCCAGGCAGAGCAGGCGAAGTCAGGCCAGCACCCCTGTGGTCAGTACCTTGGCAGGAGCCCATCTAAATCATGGAACACTGGAAGGGGTGGGAATGCAAGTCCTGGGGAGACCATGAGGTTCAGCTGCCCTGTCGTGCAGTGAGTGGGAAGTTCCTCCTCAAGTCTAACCACACTGTGATGCCAGCCTTTTCCCTTCACCAGAGAAGTTTCAGCCTTCTGTATCCTGGGCCTTGGGACCCCCATGCCCACCCCCTCAGCAGGACACTGGCCTGGGGGCCCTCGAATGGGGTGGTGAGCAGTGGAGCTGGGCTCCTGGGACCATACCCCACAGCTCCTACTGGGACCTTGTCCCATAGCCTGGGGGCCCTCCTTCTCTTCACTTGGGGTCACCTAGAACCACCAGGCCACTTTCTCTGGGTCCTGCATTTGCTCCCTGAAGGCCTCAGTGAGGAAGAGAGGGGGTCCCAAGGGCCTTGTCTGAGCTTCGCTCCCAGTGCAGCCACGGAGAAAGCTCTGGTGCCCAGCAGGGAGACCCCTCTCTGGATCTGGTCTCCTTCTCTGGGAAGTGGAAACCCCTTCCTGTACCGTATTGGGACAGAATTTAGGGAATGGCCTGTGGACCTTGCTGTGACAGTGACTATTACCTCTGACACCCCCCAGGGGCTCTGGGGGTGCTGGGCCACTCCTTGGGGAAGGTGGGGTGGCAGTTTATCTGTACAAAAGGGGCTGCTGTCCCAGATGTGGTGATAAGGCTGGATGGACGGCTGGACAGTCCCCTGCAGCCCACAATGGACCGGATGCCACACACCTGGCCACAAAGGAGGGAGTGACTCCTGCCTCGCGTCCCACCAGCAGCCCCGAGATAGTATCGGCCATCCGTCTTGTCCCACAAAAGCCAGGACAAAGGCCATGTCAGTGGCAGCCTCCCCGACCGGGTCAGTGGGGCCGGGAGGCTTCCTGTGCCAGGCAGCTGGGGCCAGGCCTGAGGCTCCTCATCAGGGTCATTTGGGGTGAAGAGTGAGCAGCCCTCATTGTTCACTGCAGGCCAGGTGGGGGCCATGCCTAGGGCAGGAGCAGGACCCCAGCGGTGAGGAACGCATCCACTTCTCTTTGGAGCACCCAGGCCCTTGTTAGCAGCCTGTACCTCGCTGGGGCATCTGTGCAGGATTCCCAGGCCCTGGCTGCTGGGCCTGGACTCAAGGCTGGCACAGGAGAGACCAGGGACCAGAGGCAGTCCAGGTACCTTCCTGCAGGAAGTAGGGAGCCAGGCAGAGGACAGGATCCAGAGACCCTTCAACCCTTGTGCCTCCTCACCCCTGCAGAGAACTTCTAGGGACCTTGCCTCCTGGCTCTCCAGAGCTTCTCTCTCAGGCGCCTGGGAAGTCCCAGCTGGACTACCCAATGGTTCTCATCATCCCTGTCCAGCCCTGACCCCTGAAAGCTACCACTGGCATGGTCACTACCACTGGCGAAAATTCACACCCTGAACTGTCCTCAGAGCCACTTTGAAGACCCTAACTCCCAGAAACTGCCACTCCCAACATCCTTTCTTTCTTGCATCTACACTGCTCCTGGGGCCTTCACTGTCCCCAGTGTTCTCTCCAGTATCCCCACTGTCCCCTCAGTGTACTCGATCCCCACAGCCTGGTCACTGTCCCTTGAGTTCTTCCTACTTAAACTTCAGCGAGAGCCAGTGTCGGGGAGTTTGCTCATGGACCTCGCTCTTGCCAGGAGGTGATGTGTGTGTATATGACAATGTGATGTGCCCCCTTGAACCAGCCCCTGGACTTTTTCCTCATTTTTGGGAGGGAGAGTTCGGGTCGCACGGTGCACAGGTCTGCCAGAGGGGAGCAGGGTTTATTCGCACTGAAGATGGCATAGGTGGCTCGGCAGGTCTAGGCGGCAGCTGGACCCTGGCCCGCCCCAGCGTCCAGGGCGTGGGTTCCCTCGCCGGCGGTGCGTTCGCAGCTGCAGGGCTCCTGTGCTGGGGCTGCGGAGGCATGTCAGGGAGACTGTGCCAGTGGAGGACGCGCTCGCGGCGGGTCCCGTCAGTAGCTCTGCTCGGTTGCCGTGGGCTCAGCCGCCAGTGGTGTGATTAGCGCCCACCTGCGCGCGACGCGGGCGCGCAGCCTCTGCAGGCGGCACAACAACAACGCCAGCAGCAGCGCGTGCAGCAGCCCGAGGCCGAGAAGCAGGAGCTGCGCCGCTAGTGCCCAGTGGCAGAGCGCGCCGGGCGTGCAGGCGGCACGCAGCTCTTCCTCCGCCAGGTAGGGCAGCAGGCGGCCGCGCAGCGCCGGGGGCGCCGCGCAGCGCAGATCGCGGTAGGGCTCGCGCTCGGGTCGGTCGGCGAGCCAGGCGCGCAGCGGCACCAGGTGACAGTCGCAGCGCCAGGGGTTGGCTCCCAGGTGCACGGTACGCAGCGCCGGCAGCGCGTCCAGCAGCCCGAGTGGCAGCGCCGTCAGGTTGTTGCCTGTCAGCACCAGTTCGGTTGTGTCTGGCGGGAAGGCAGCGGGCAGCGAGGCCCAGGTCAGCCCGCGACGCCCGCAATCCACGAGCGTCCCCGCGCAGCGACACGCGGCGGGACAGCCCACGGCCGGGCGGATCGGCGGCGCGAGCAGCAGGAGCAGCAGGCTCAGCGCGCCGCGCGGCCCTAGAAGGGAAGCGCCACGATGAGGCCGGCCAGCGGGCCACCTGGCAGGGTTCCTGAGCGCCCCCTACCCCTCAGTCGCCCGCGAGCCTCTCCACCCGACTGCCTGTCGCGCAGGTTGGAAGTCCCCGCTGAGTCTGACCCAGGTATCTCTCGACTAAGGCCAAAAGGACCGAGCATCTCCGACCCCAGACTCACCGGAGCCCATGGCGAGAGGATGGCGACCGGCTAGCTCTGGAGCACGAGGCAATGGCCTCAGAAGCAGGCGATAAGGCCGCCCCGCCCCTGCCAGGCTCGAGCGTGCCCGCGGAACCGACCGCATTGCTGCCTCCCCGCCAGAAATAACCCGGAGGCCGAGCCCGCGGCGCAGATAGAGCGCTATCGCCAGGCTGCCGGCCGACCCAGCTTCCGCCCCACCGTTTCCAGGAGTGCAGGGAGCACACGGACACCCTCTGCGAGTTCACCAACATTGTTCTCCTGTCACCAGGACAGGACGCAGCATTCACAAATGAACAAACCGAGAAGGGGGTTCGGAGGCAGGGATCATGCGGGTAGAAGGAGGGGGGGTACCAAGGACTCAGGAACCCAGGGCAAGAGCGCTGGCGAGAAGAGCCCTCCAGCCCCCAGGGGCAGAGAGGGTGGTGCAGGATGGGGGTGCCAGGCTGCCCACCCCCACTGCTCCTAGAGCCTGGTAGGGCCATGGCCCTGGGGGATGGTCACAGGTGTTGACGGGCATCCCAGCCCCCACTTTCCTCCCCAGCAGCCGACTGGCCTCCTTAGGTCTAGAAAGATCCTATTTGCTTCAGCTGCCCAACCTGCCTGCTGAGCTGCCTGTTGAGTTGGTCAGGAGGTAAGAAGGCCCTGGCCACCTGGGCACAGAGTGAGTGTTCCCAAGTTCACTCTGCTGCACCAGGTCAGGAGGAAAGGCCAGGATCCTGGGATCGGCTCCCCTAGTTTGCCTTGATTTACCAGCCCTTCGGAGTAGGGCCTGGAGGCGGAGTGCTGTGACCTCAAAAGTCACCATCCAACTTAGCCCCTGCTCCCCCAAGGCCAGAGAGGGCTGGGGGCAGGGGAGCATTGTCCAGGCCCCATAGAATCAGATACAAATGAGGGGAGGAGCTAATGCTGAGAATAAATTAGGGTTGGCTGGGGGCTGCAACCCCGCGTCTCTGGGTCAGGTAGGGAACAGTAGGGAAAAGTCCAGGTCTGGGCCACTCTGGGGTTGGGGTTGTGTCCAGGCCTGTTGGAGATTCAGATGAATCCGGGGTCGAGTCCAGGCCAGTCGGGGTCCAGGGGTGGGAAGGGCCAGCCTGGAAGTGGGCAGTATATCCATGACAACGTGGGGCTGCAGCAGGGTCACTGGTCCTGCATTTGCTGCTTCATTTTCTGCAGCATCTCCTGCATGCGCCTGAGCTGGGGGACAGGGCAGGAACAACAGAGGGTGGGGTGAGAAATGCGAGGGGAAGGGCCCAGCCCCCACCCGCAGCCCCAGCTCTCCCCCGCTGCCTGCCAACCTCCTCATCCTTCATCCTGATGAGCTTCTCCGTCTCGGCATCTGGGGTGGGCAGTGGCAGGATGGGGATGGGGCTCTCCATGCGGCTGTCCTGGGTCAGCTTGCTGTAGGGTGGACACCAGGGACACAACTGCTGGGGGCTGGGCTGACCTCCCCAGTACACCAAGGCCCTGCGGCTCCTGTACCTCTGGACAGGATGCGGGGGCGGGGGGGAGTGCACACCTGGTCATCTGCTGGATACAGTGGGCCCGGTAGTTCTCGTAGTGCACGTCGCACGTCACGTCCTTGAGGTCGTGCATGTGTGTGCGGATAAGCATGTTGCGAAGTTTCACAAAGTCGCAGTGTGCCTGGTTCTCCACTGCGGGCAGGGACAGGCAGTGGGTTGGGCGCCAGCCCAGTGGAGCCTTCCCACCCAAGTGCTGTGCCCCAGGCCTTAACTCACCCTCCACGATCCCCCAGGGGTACAGTCGCCCCCGGACCCGCTGCCCCTTGGCCTCCACCACCGTGTTGCTGCCGATAACAGCGAAGGGTGCGCTCTCCTGGGGGGCAGGTGCAAGGGCTCATGCCCAGTTAGCGGGGGTGTGGGGTCAGTGGTGGGAGGGGGCGTGGGCACTCAGCACCTGGCCGGCCCCTCCAGCATCACCATCAACAACCTCTCCCCAAAGAGATCCTGTTGTTCCCACCTCTGGCCTGTTGCCAGCTGAAGCCAGAGCCTATGCAACTTGCACCTTAGGGTTTTTGCCTGGGCAGTGCCCAAGGAGGAGTACCATCCCCTCCTGAAACCCTCCCATCAAAAATCACTCCCCCTCATGCCTCCCTTCCTTCCCAAGAGCTGAGCCCATGCCTCCTGTTAGTGAGGCCCCTGCTGACTTTGGGGTAAAAGGCCCACCCTGCTGCTGGCCTGGTGGCCACCTGTCCCCAGCTTAGGCTTGCCATTGTCACTATCCCCTGGGGCACCCAAAGCCATATCCTCCCCTGGAGCTCAGAATTCTTGGTGCTATGGCTGCATAGGCCTGAGACCACTGGGCCGGCTGGGCCCTTCTGTGGATAAAGCATGGGAAGGGGGCTGAGAGCAGGGTGAGGGTGGGGGCCTGACCAGTAGCTGTGCCTTTCAGTCCTGGTAAGCATTCCTTGACCTATTAACCAAACTGCACATGCCAGTGGTGGCGGAGGGGACCTGGGCAACCCTGGCCTGGCCCCAGGGGAAGATTGTATTGCCACCCAGATCAGTCCTGGGCCTGGGCCTGGGCCCTCCCCTAGGCCTGGTGTCAAAGGCTTCTGGGTCCCTCCCCACCCCATGGGGTTGCAGACACACCTTGAGTTCTCGATCCTGCTGCTTGAAGTCCTCGTCCTCGTCTGAGTCACACTCAGGAAACTGGTACACATGGATCCCAAACTTGTCGATCTCCTCCCGGATCTGCGGCAGGCAATGACGGTCAGGTGAGGGGCTGGTACCCAGTCAGCACACCACCCACCCCAACTGCCCTTGGCCCCAGAGTCTGGGCCGGGCTGCACTGCCTCAGAGGCTCACCCGCTCCTTGAGCTTCCGGATCTCACCAGGGACCAGACAATCGGCTTTGGCGATGAGGGGCACGATGTT